>NW_024429188.1:40001673-40334173 GCF_017639785.1 Mesocricetus auratus | reverse complement strand
CAGGGCCCCTTCTACCATCTTAGGCTTTCTTAAGCCTTCTTGATGGGATTGCTATTAATAATTTGGGTGTTCATATTTGCTTACTTTGTTTTTGATTTTTAGCTTTTTCAATTGTGTTTAATTTATCTAATGCTAATGTCTTACAAGAGTTTCTCCCTCTCCTTCTTGGTTCACCCACTTACATGTTTTTGTATATGTATTATTTGGAGTTTATACAAAGTAATGTGCTTTCCAAGTTAATTATTTTAGTGGAAGATAACCATTCATATGTAGATACGAATATTTGGGTTGTTGAGGCTTAAGGCAGGAAATGTTTTGGGCTCAAATTTTATACCTGTTACCTTTAATATTTGAAGTATTCATTGATGACCAGTAAGCTGTAGTAGTCCCTTGTGTACTGACCTTAAGGGGGTCTGAAATTCCATGGAGATTAAAAATAGTAAAACCACATGCTGAAATTAGAATTTATATTTAGACCATATATTTTTCACTCACCCTGCAGAATTTTATTTTTAAGGCTGTATATTGTATAGTTCTCATTTTAGAAGCACAAGAAGCTCACTGGATCAACATACTGGAGTAGATATGTAGAATAGGTACAGGACATTTCTTACCAACAGCTGATTGCTTTACTTTAATCACAAACGGTGAATTTTACTTCATGGAAGTGGCATTGTGAACTTTTGCAAGGAATTTTGGGACATGTAGTTTAGCATCTAACAGGAAGACCACCAGAAAGTGTATGCTGGTGCTGGTCACTGCTTCAAAGAAGGGTGCCTAGTGATTATCAGTCCTTTATACTGTTTTGTTGTCCCCCTACCCCACTTACCATTCCACTTTAATGTAGTAATGTAGTGCAAAATGTGTTTGTTGGTAATGTTGAAGACTTTGTAGTTGTACTGAATGATGGAAACCAAGGTTTTCAAAACCTCTAAGTTTTAGGGTAACACTGTTGAACTGTAGGATAGGATTTCTGAGCCTAAACTGGATCTTGAATCCTTGGTACTTTTTGTATGCCTTGTTTCTGTAGACATAAACATGATGATAACCTTTATATGGATATGCCTACCATGGAATGCCAAGCAGAGATTACCTTGTTCTTTGGAGTCATGGTTATAAACAGTTGTTATTTTGTACTACAAAGTCATTCATCAAAAATTCAGAGAATACCTACTCTGAGGCAATATTCCATACAGCCATCAGGGATACAGCAAAAAACTAAAGTAAGGCCCTATCTATTGTCATGTAACTTACATTCTCAGTGTAAGGAGACTGATGATAAATAATAATTAAAAGATATAGCAGGTGGTATCAAAGTACAGTGGAGAAGAATGCAGCTGTGTGAGGAGGAAAGGATTGATAGTTTATGTAGGGGGTTAGACAAGTTCTTGGAACAGTAATATTGAGAAGAGACCAGAAGAATGTGAGACAATACACATAGCACATGTATAGGGGAAGGGCCTGATGTGAGTGGCCCCGAACACGGGAAGTAATGGTCTGAGAAACAGGATGTTTGGCCCTTTTAAGAAATAACAAAGTGGTCATGTGGCACAAGATGACTGAATAATGGGGAAAGTATTAAATGCTATGGTGAGACAGATGGTGCAGGGTTGTTGAGACAAACACTGAGGACCACGCAATCCAGGTTAAGAACTTTGACTCAATTCTAGGAGAGGTGAGCAAATAGTTTCTGCCTGGCCCACAGGTTTTCAGATGTTTAAGCCCCTTGATCTTCTAATGCTGCTTTTCAATCATGCGCTCCCAAATATTAGTGATTGGTGGGGTTGAAGTCCTGGATTCTGCCTTTCTGTAGAAGACTTTGTAGAACTAAACACAGACAATGGTGCTTTAAAAGTAATAGATTACAGAATTGGTACCAGTGAGACATGATGAAATAGAATTAATGTGGTATGACTTCTCGAAAGTAAGAATTTTGATCCACATCTTTAAAATTGTGCATGTATTGGAGAACATAACAACCCTTGACAATCAGATTTTACCATCAGTTCAGTTCTAGGTTCTTCAGTTGACAGCAACCATTGAAACCTTATAAGAATTATTGAGCAATAACATGAAGATCCTGAAAAATAAACAGCAAGATTAACGATGAAGACCAAACTTCAAGTATTAGCAAATGAAATTTATCAATTTCAGCTGAATGAGGCATAGCCTAGAACAGGTTGTGAGCACCAGTTACAGAAGGTCCCAGAAGCCAAAGAAGCTCCTGTCATGCAGAGGCAATATAGACATCCCATAGGCCATTGGTTTTGTTCTTCATTCTCTCATATCTCATACCCTAAGTGATTTTGTAGTGACAAACAGAAGCTGGAATGGGAGTTAGAGCTGGAACTCTGAGACACTGCTTTTCTCTCCCAATCCACTGGTTCTGATTCGAGCACACTTACAGAAGTACATGACAGACTTGAGTAATTAAAAGCACAACTTTCTGGTGGGGTGGGGGCTGAATTAAAAGATATTAAGGAGCTAAATATGGTGCATACCTGTCATCCTAACATTCAAGAGTCTTATGGCAGGAAGATTATTAGTTTTTCTTATATTTACATCTTTTATGTATATGAGTGTTTTGTCTTTGCTATATATGCACACCACAAGTACGTCTGTTGCCTGTATAGATCAGAAGAGGAAACTGGATCCCCTGGAACTGGAGAAGGTTGTAAGCCACTATGTGGGTGCTGAGAACTGAACCCAGGCCCCCAACAAGAAAAATAAGTGTTTTAACCACTGAGCTGTATCTCTAGCTCAAAATATGATATATGTAGTTTAATTGTAGGAAATAACAGCCAAACGTAATGGCTTACCCCTATAATGCCAGCTCTTAGGAGGCAGAGACAAGTGGGAGCATGAGTTCTAGGCTGGCCAAAAATAAAAAAAAACAAAAATAAGAAAATACCAAAGACATGCTATATAAACATTAATAAAGTAGTGTATGTATTAATAGCATAAAATTAGACTTCAGAACAAAGAAAATGACTAAGGATAAAGCAGAATATCACATAATGACAGAAGATCTCATAATTTAAATGTGTATGTGCCTAACAACACAGCTTCAAAATCCCAGAAATGAAAACTGGCAGAACTGAAAGGAAAAATAGATAATCCACAATTATACTTTGGCAACTGTAACATTCCTTTTATAATGAGAAAAATATTGGGCATAAAATCAGCAAGGATATAAAGGAAGTGACAACCATCTGGATCTGGTTGATATTTATAGAGTGTCCAACAACGGTACTAGCCCCATTCTTTTCAAATACACATGGAGCATTCAACATGACAGATCACAGTTTGAATCATAAAACAAACTAATAAACTTAAAGAATTGAAGTTACAAATTACATCTTTTTATATTTTTTATTTAAATTAGAAACAAGTTTGTTTAACATGTCAATCCGAGTTCCCTCTCCCTCTCCCTCCCCCTCCTCCCCTGCCTTCCACTAAACCCCTATTCCATCCCCTTTCTGTTCCTTAGGGAGGGCGAGGTCTTCCATGGGGGATCTTCAAAGTCTGTCATATCCTTTGGAGCAGGGCCTAGGCCCTCCCCTGTGTGTCTGAGATGATAGAGTATCCCTCTATGTGGAATGGGCTCCCAAAGTCCAATAGTATACTAGGGATAAATACTGGTCTACTACCAGAGGCCCCATAGATTGCCAAGGCTTCCTCACTGACACACATGTTCAGGGGGTCTTGGTCAGTCCTGTGCTGGTTTCCCTGCTATCGGTCTGGGGTTCATGAGCTCCCCCTTCTTCAGGTCAGCTGTTTCTGTGGGTTTCACCAGCCTGGTCTTGACCCGTTTGCTCATCACTCCTCCCTCTCTGCAACTGGATTCCATGAGTTCAGTTCAGTTCAGTGTTTATCTGTGGGTGTCTGCTTCTGCTTCCATCAGCTACTGGATGAAGGCTCTAGGATGGCATATAACGTAGTCATCAATCTCATTATCGGGGAAGGGCATTTAAGGTAGCCTCTCCACTATTGCTTAGATTGTTAGTTGGGGTCATCCTTGTAGATCTCTGGACATTTCCCTAGTGCTAGATTTCTCTTTAAACCTATAATGCCTCCCTCTATTATCGTATCTCTTTTCTTGCTCTCCTCTATTCTTCTCCCAACTCAACCTTCCTGCTCCCTCATCTCCTCCTATCCCCTCCTCTTCTCCCCTTATCTTTCTCTTAGCTCCCTCAAATTACATTCTTAAAGATAAATTTATGGGGCTGGAGATAGAGCTCAGTGGTTAAGAGCTCTGACTGTTCTTCCAGGGTTTGAGGACCCAGGTACAATTCCCAGCACCCACATGGCAGATCATCCCTGTCTGTAACTCCAAGATCTAACCCCCCTCACACAGACAACCATGCAGGCAAAATACCCATGCTCATAAAATAAAAATAAATAAATTAGTAAAAAATAAAAATAAATGTATTTAATTGCAGCAGATTAAAACAAAATCAATGAAGTAAAGATAATAAACCATGACTTATAGACGATCTTATTCACTATGGACATACAAAAATCAACAAAACAAATAGTAAGGTTGTATAGGTAAAATAATGATTACAGAACAGGTAACACGATTGAATATGTTTATTAGAGAAAAGGGTATCAAATCAATAATCTTGAATGAAAAAGAAGAACAAAATAAAGCTAAAGCAAGCAGAAGGAAATTGGTAAAATAAGAAAGGCTAAATCAGTGAAATTGAAAGCAGAATACAAGGGCTGGAGAGATGGCCCAGTGGTTGAGAGCACTGGCTGTTCTTCCAGAGGACCCGGGTTCAATTCCCAGCACCTACATGACAGGAGTGGCAGCCTGCTTCTCTACACAGAGCAATAAAGAACTTGACAAGATGATGCTTGCTCTCCCAGGTGACGATGGATATTTCTATGGTGACAAGGACTTGGAACCTGGTCTATTGGCTGAATGTTCCCACTGTTTATGCAGTGGAGTGCCATTCAAAATCTCATCCTTAAGAGACACCCTAGGGAAAATTCATTCACAGTGCCAATGAGATGGTTTAACAGTAAACGTTCTTGCCTAAAAATATGAGTTTGGTCACCAGGATCCATATTGTTGATGGAAAAAAAATCAACACCCTGAAGTTGTCCTAAGACCCACATGAAGTAATTTCTGCCCTGTCCATCTCTCAAAATAAATGAAACTTTAACAAGTTAATCAAGACTTCCTTTTTTGGGCAGGGAGAACAGATCTCTTCCAGGAATCTTCATTTCCTTAATCAAGCCTATCTTGATAGCAGAGATCTTCTCCTTGTCTTTTCCTTCATGACAGGGTTTCATGCTTATAATGCTTGCTGGCTGACATGAAACTAACATCAAAGTCCACTAAAAAGAAAAAAAACCACTAATCTTGCCTGGCAATGGTGGCACACACCTTTATAATCCCAGCACTTGGGAGGTAGAAGAAGGTGGATCTCTGAGTTTAAGGACAGCCAGGGCGACACAAACCCTGTCTCAAAAAAGAAAACAAAGCAAAATTGAAATCCTTGGTCTGCAAAAAATCTTAATAGGTAGAAATGATAAGCCGCAGATGAGAAGATGTTTATAGATCATATCTAGGTATATATTTAGTTCTACTCTGTGTAACAACCCTGTGGTTTAAATAGGTATGCCCTCATAGAATGCTTTGTTCATAGGGAGTGGCACTATTAGGAGGTGTGGCCTTGTTGGAGGAAGTGTGTCACAACTTGCATGAATCTCAGAGCCATGTCACTGAGTTAAAGAAGCCAGACTCAAAGCTGTATAGTGTGTGATTCCTATTATATAGTAGTCTTTATCTGTGTTGTATTACATTTGTTTGTTTCTGTTTGTGTGTGAACACAGCAGTACATGTGTGACGAGCGAGGACAATTTGTGAGAGTCGGTTCTATTCTTTCTCTATGTGGGATCTGGTGATTGAGCTAAGATCATCTGGCTTGGTGATGGCTGCCTTTATCTAATGAGCCATCTTGCCTCACTATATTGAAAATATGAAAGATAATGTTGGCAACCAGAGCAGTGGTTGTCACAGGTTACAAAATGGTGTAGGAATAACAGGATGGAGTTTTGGGGGGATAGTGGGACTGTTTTGTAGTTTGGTTGTGGTGCCCGTTGAGTATTAAAAATCATTTATCTAAATCCCATCTAGTTAGTTCTACAGTGCAATGATTTAAGATTAAAGAAAAATGAGCTTCCTTCTGATAAGATGAAATTGAATTTTAAGGATGAATCTTTCTAATAGGAGATTATATATGGAGACATGGAATAAATGGTACTTCTTTTATGTTTTAAACTCAGTATGTCACACATGGAAGTCTAGATTTTTGGATGGGTATGGGTTTTGTCAGTCATAATGCTTGGGGAACTCTGCATTCTTGTGTGCAATCTGAATGCCTGGGTGTTTTTATCATTACCATGACCGTATTTATTGAGATGGGGCATAGCTAATATTATAGGTAACAAGGGAGTTTACATCCTGATTTGTTTATGTCACAGTAGCCAGGATTCTGAAACCCCTTTCAAACATCCCTTCTGGTTGGTTAAGGGTGATCATTTAAAAACAAACAGACCACATAAAAAGAGCAGAGTTTCTAAAATTTTGTAATAATAATTGAAAATGTAAATTAGTTTCAATCAAGTTGCTTTTGTTCTCATGGTTGAAAATTACTGGTTAAGGTTATTTTACATTCACAAATGTTAAACAGTGTATCTGAGCAAGGTGAAATAGATTACAGTGGAGTCATATTGGTGGGTGGGACCTCCTACAGCCTTGCAGATGACTGAAGCTTCAAACTGCTGCCAACAGCTTCTGCTAAACGCCCTGCCCACCAATGCTAGTTCTAAAGAACAGTATTGCCATAAAGATGTTTTCTTTTCTATTTTTTCCCGTAATGGTTGTGATTGTACACCATTTCATATTTGGCTTAGCAAATATATGTCCTAATCATCATCAATGTAGCAATTTACTTTTTCCATTTATTCACAAAGTTAACTGGCATATTTAAACAGCATTCTTTATTCTTTATACACTGTTTCTTTAGCTTTTTTTTCCAGTTTTGGTTTTTGGTGGCAGGGTGCCATTTCTAACTTGCTGTTATAGTGAGTAATGACATTTAACTCCTGATTCTCTTGCTCTACCTTCCAAATGCTGGCATTATAGAAGTAGTTACTACACCTGGTTCCATTCCATGGTATGTATACTAACATTAAAAGTGAGTGAGTGACTGGGTAGTGGTGGTACACACTTCTATTCCCAGCACTCAGGAGGCAGAGACAGATGTATCTCTGTGAGTATGAGGACAGCCTGGTCTACAGAGCAAGTCCCAAGACAGCCAGGGCTACAGAGAGAAACCCTGTCTCAAAACAAACAAAAACAAAGAAAGGTGAAGAACTGGACATGGTATCACACACTTGTAATCTTCCACTTTAGGGTGTTAAAGCAAGTGGTTCATGAGTTCGAGACCAGCCTGGACTGTAAATCAAGAGCCTGTCTCCTAACACAAAACCAGAGAAAGCAGGGGAAAGAATTGAGGCCTCTTTCTCTAGATGAGACTCCAGACTCTATTGAAAGGCATCTCTTGTTTGCTTATGATGCAGCTCTATTAAAGTTCATCTGCAAAAATGGTTTAGCAGTCACTTACTTGAACAAATGACATTCACATGAGAACCCAGTTTTTAACCAGGTATTTGGACCTCTTGTCCAGCTAAACTTCTTAACGCTGGAAACTGATCACAGACTCTTGGGCACACTAAGCACCCGCTTTACTACTGTGTTCTACTCCTAGCCTCTTATCATCATAATAGTTACTAAATAATTACTGTATGCTAGTAATACAATATTTTGAGGGAACCAGGACTATTGTTTTTTCTTGCTTTTCTGGAAGAAATATCCTAAGGAATAAAAGGGAAAACAAGGATATGAATTATGTTTTGGAATGATTGGATGCCACAGTTAATATATTCAAGAGGGTAGTGACTAATAAGTAAGACCTTCAAGTCAGATAAGTAAGTGGGAAAACATTTTGAGAGAAGCAGGTCTTGTAGAGCTCAAATTGAAATTCTATTGTTGTTGTGCTTTTCAAGAACCAAGGAACAATTCCAAACAAGGGAAATGTAGAAGACATAGGGTACTATGTGTGTGTGTGTGTGTTTTCAAAACAGATTAATCTCTCATACACTGCTTCAAGACCACATTTCCCCTCTCTCTACCCTTCCCAACTCCCCCCAGCAATCCTGTCTGCCAGATATACCCTCCAACCAGTTTCCCTTCAGAAAAGAGCAGGCCTCCAAGAGAGAACAACCAAATATGACAAAACAAGATACAATTTGACAAGGCAAAAGTCCCCATGTCAAGGCTGGACAAGGCAACCCCATAGGAGGAAAGCGTACCACAAGCTGACAAAAGAGTCACAGTGATGCCTACCAAGAAATTACATGGCAATATAACAGGTTTAGGAAGTATGAAAGAGTTAGTAGTTGATCCTTGAAGTTTCTAAGTAAACCTCCGTACTATGTTAAAGTATTAAATGTAAAACAGAAAAAAAATTAGCAGTGGCATGAGATCTGTCTGTTGAGGCTAGAATTAAAAACTTGAGTGTTTTAAATTGGAGGGAAAGCATTGTTTGGATACCTTATCAAAAGATTTCCTATGTAATATCCCAATTTCAGAGGAAATGAGTGCGTTTCTTCCCTTTTTAGATGAAAGTTCTTGAAAGAAAAAACACATTCATGGCTATTTGTTCTACTTCAAAGAAAGTCTGTTAGCCAGCTTGATCATTTTTTTTAACTTTTCTCTATATGGTGGCTTGGTTTCCTATTATATGTAGAAGACAGCTTAGGTAAGCTTTCAGAAAGAGATCCTATGTATCGTGTACAAACTGACCTAGTTTGTAATTAAAGAAGTGCCAAATATTGTAATTTCTGCTATACTCCAAAAATGGCAAAGAACAACGAAGCCAGTTTGCTTTGGCTTGGTTTTTGGCAAGATAGAAGAATTTATACAATGCATTAACAAACTGTATATGCCATGTATGCTGACACCCTTCTTTTTGCTGGTATTTTAAAGTTATTTTTTTGAATATTTTGATATCTGAAAAGTATAACTTATGGCAAATTCTTACTGAAGGGATTCTTGTAAAAACATAATGTAAGAAAATCATTAAATACCTTCCATGATTCTGTCACTACATCGTCATAAAATAACTACCTGAGATCCAATCATTGGAGTCTAATTAATGATCTCTTAGTGTCAGAATTACTTATTCTTATCTAGTACTGAAGTTGTGGCTAAAGAGCCTGAGTCACGTTTAGTGATGGACTATTTGTTTAATTCATTGACTGAGCTGTACAGAAAAGGATAATAAACATAGTCTGACTGGGAGTTCTGAATATTAACAAGAACTACGTTTTACTATTGAATTAAGAGACTACAAAAGATGGAAATATTAATGTGGCTTATGCTTACTACCTTTCTCTATTTCATCATGCCAATTATAAGATATACTGCTGATTTAGTAAAAGAATTTAAGAGAGAAAGAAATAGTTAGACCAGCAGCTATAAAACTTACCTTTGTTCTAGAACCATTAAAATGTGATGAAAGGTATCTTAGCATCCAAGCCAAAAGTATTGCAAAGTTTAACTCTTAAGTAACTGTTAAGGCAAATTTAGTGCTCACCGTTTATGTGTTTGATAGTAAACTTGTTCTAAACATTTTAAATAAATCTGTGATGTGTCCTCATGAGCAGGTGTTTTACAGATAGATAAACTAAAGCTTACAGATTATTCCTGAAATTTCCAAGGGTTCTTAACACAGCTCCAAAATCTACCTCTTTCTGTTAAGAGCTAACTGGCCATCTTACCTAAAATTGAACTATTTTTAAAAATAGTGCTCCAGCATCATTTTTGAAGTTTATTAATATGAAGTTTCTTAGTTTTTCATAAACTATATTGATATCTATAATTTATGTATCAAATAGCTTATAAACTATATAACTTAAAGAAACAGTGGTGTATAAAGAGCCCTGAACAAAGCAAACACTGTTGCGATGAATTAAGGGTATGTTGTGGCCAAATTTAAACACACGTCTAAAAAGAAATTTAGATCACCTATCTGTGTTTTAGGTTACTGCTCTAAGTATTTTTTTCTTAATCTCTTATAATGCATACCCTAATCTTATGAACTACTCCTGTTATCCCTGTTTTACATGTGGGGAAGTAGTGATAGATGCTTTACTGAGATAATATATCTAATAAGCACCAGAGGTGAGATTCAAACCCAATCTGTCCAAGTTTGAGCTATCAGTAACCATACTTATCCTTGACTTACTGCATATGTTTACATTGAATAGTATGTAATACCATGGCTTAGCATAACACTTAACTTTTTTTTCTTAACCAGAGTCTTGAGAACCCTGAGTTTGTGTTAATGATTTAATCCCTGTCCTTAAATATACTATAGTACAGTAATGGAGCTGACCAAACTTCTGAAGATAATAAGAGCAAAGAAGTATTTTAAGTGTTTTGTTCAGATGCAGCCTATTGGACAGATAAAAACTAAGTCAGATTATTGCCTTACAGTAATTGCTATTGAAGTCTTAGCCACCATCTTTTGTTTTCATTTGCTTACAACATTGATGACTTGTTTTGTTTGACCTTGGCTATAGAGTTTGCCAAGATTTTAAAAAGTATTCTTGGAAGTGCCAGTTTGGTTTATTTCAGGAAATTTCCAAAGGATAAGTGTTTATAGCTAATAGTTACAATACTATCATTTACTTAGTAGATTACTTAGCACTGCTGTATGCCAGGTTGAGTGTTTCCTACATATTACTCACCCCTCATAACAGTACCTTGAGGTACCATGTTTCCACCCCCACTTACATTTCCAAATGAGAGCCTACTTGCCCTCTAGGAGCCTCTGTATTTTCATCTTTAAAAGGAAAGCAAATCCCCTTGGTGTTCCAATAGCATTTTCTAAATGCAAATGAAAACATTTTCGAATATATACTTAAAGACTTAATGTGTTTAGGTAGTAAAGTTTACTTCTGAGAACTCATTCTGACATCTTCAATCAAAGGTGACTTTCTTTTGTTTTTATTTCCTTGTGTTTAAAATGTTTTATTAGCATATAATAAATATACATGATGTGTTCAATGGTGCCATTTTCATACTTGTATATGATATATTAGAACCACACCTCCTATTTTACCTTTTAAATTTTATTTCTGGGGGTAGGGCTGATATCTCTGTCATGCATGTGGAGCTCAGAGGGCAACTGCTTTTCCCATGGTATTCTGGGATCAGATTCTGGCCACCAAGTTTGCATGACACATGCTTTTAGTTCTGGAGCCATCTTCCTGACCCATGTTCTTATTTTTTAATAGTGTTTACATTTGTAGCATTGAGCTTGCCATCCTTTTGGGATTACAGTCATATACCACTGTGTGCACCTTCAGAGGCAGAATTTTTATAGAGGTGCTTTTGAGAATTAATATAAGCAGAATTTACAAGATTAAATTGGTAGAATTGGAGATTGAGTCCCCAATGTACAAAGGTGCACATTATAAAGCTTTTCTATTTGGTTTGGTTAGTTTCTGATTGCAGCCTTGGCCTCTAACCCCAAGCAAGTGTCCTCTTCTGTGGTCTAATAATTCAACTTCACTGACCTTTGCTAGGCTGTCCTATAAATAAGGCATCATGGTATCTTTTCTGTTGAAGGAAGCTACCTGGTGCATATGAGAAGATGACATCTGGCAACAAAGCAAGTATTTCAGGTGGAAAACTGGCCACAAAAGAACCAGTTAATTGGGAGAGTGACTAGTACTTGGAAGTGGGGCTTAGACACTGAAAACCTGCATCAGAGTTTGGGTGTGCCACTTACCAGCTAGCTAGCTAGCTAAGTGACCTAAGATACGTCCAGTAACCTCTCTGAGCTTCAGCTTTCTTCCTATAAAATAAAGATATCCAGAATAACCATTTTACATGTTCAAGATTAAATACAACAAAGGAGACTGATCTAAAAACTGTCTTGTCATCCTAATCTTAAGTCCTTTTACCATAGTATGGCTTAACACATATGAAACATTTGGAAAACCTATTGTTTTTATGTAAGTATATGTGGACTTTATCTCATTGAAACTAGATCCATATTTTATGATGACAAGATATGAGATGTTATTTGGCCATTAAATGCTGTGACTTTCTTGAGTCTAGCTGTGAGTAGTCATTCTCATTGTGAATTTACATATTTTTCTAAGATTTTTCAAACTGACTAGTATTACACTGTTCTTGGTCAGATCTGAGAACATGAATATATGATTTCACCTTGATGAGCTCTTTACAACAAGGAAAATAATGCCGGTTATATCTTTTCTCTCCTGGGTGTTATGAGGATTGAATGCATTGTAAAGCACCACATACTAAAGTTAAAGGAACATGAAATTTTGATTTATTATAACTAATTTTCAGAGTCATTTGTTTAGTCATTGAATGGCTATGTTGATGAAATATCAGGAATTTAAAATGAATATGGCTGTCAGGGACTTCTCAGTGTAGTAACAGAACCGAATCATACATAATTCTGTATGGGCATGCAAGCCTATAATCCCTGTACTTCAAGAAGCTGATATAGGATTGCAAGCCTGAGCTACCTGTAACGTATTACAAGCCTGTCTGGTCTACAAAGTGAGACCATGTCTCAAAATAAGAACAAAATGTTATAGAAAGCCAATGAGAGCAGGTAAAAGGTGAATGAATGGAGATACGTTTAACTCTGATACAATGTTACATAAGATGCACCTGTGTAGCCGTGTAAACCACTTGCCGTCAAGTCTAATGAACCATGCTGCACATGGTAGAAGTAGAGAATTCACTCCTGCTAGTCTGTCCTCTGATTTTTATTCAGGTAGTATGGCACACGCATGCATACACATACAAAAATAATATGATAAAACAAAGGAAATATGCTCACACTGGACTTGGGCTTATGCTGTCCTTTTTCTTAAAAAAAAACAAACAACAACAACAACAAAAAAAACAAGGACTCTATGTATATAGCCCAGGCTGTCTTGAAACTCATATGTAGACCAGACTGGCCTTGAACTCACAAAGATCTTCCATCTGCCTCTGCCTCCAGGGTGCTGGGATTAATGGTGTGTGTCACCATACCCAGCTCAGATAATACAATCTTAAACTGTTCCTGTCTTATTTTCTGTTGGAGGCCTAGCATCTGTAACAGTACTTGGTGTGTGTTCTCAGTTAAATGAACAGTTAGGTGATGCTGATTGATTAGCATCCCAGATCTCGGATCAACCATGACCACTTTGTCTCCATTTGAAAGAAACTTATTCTGAGATGTTTCCTAACCCAGAATCCACCTTAACTTGTAAGTAGGTCAAAGTAATTGGTTATATTTTCATCCTAAACCTTATTCCAATTTATTTATAGTAGCTACGTATGTTTATTTTAGTAACTGTTGTTATTCATCACAAGATATTAGAAAAATTGACCAGGCGTTGTGGATGTCAATTTTGCAAACTTTTTGTAGATGGAGATTGGATAGGAAAATCCTGGAAATTGTTTTATTCTAATGAAAGGCAGATATTTGGTCAATTGTGCCAAGAAAGAAAATGGTTAAGTTATAATTTTCTGTCTAGCTAATAACTGAAGAGACATTCTAGAAACTGTTTAACCAGGAGAAACTTTTTCCAAATAAGATTTCATGTAGAACTCTCATGTAAAACAGATAAGAGATACTCTTAGCAAAATAAATGTCTGTTTTAACTTTATATCATTTATTTCTTTTATTCCATTAGTGGGTACACCAGTTAATATGTTGGAGTCATGTCTTAGGTGTTGCTATAAAACAGAAGTAAACATGCCATTAAAATGTTTTACCATTAAAATTTTTAATGAACAATTTAAGAAATAAAAATTTTAAACTAAGCATTTGGACAAGTCCCTGAAGTACACACATGGAACCTAGTTCAACAGTGTTATATATAGATATAGAGACTAAGGCTCTGTTTGAAGAAGCTCATTCTCTCATCACAGTTTACTTCTTAATATTGTATTGATACATCTGATCTCAATTGATTACCTCAGTAGTTCTAGCTTAAACACAAATAAACATTTTTATACCATCTTGAGTTTGTATAGGAATCCAAGGTGATGATTTTCAAATCTTAATCTCTTTGTTTCTTCCAATTTCAAGTTTGTGTTTAAATTTTCATTGTGTTACTGGTATGTCTTTATATGTAAGAGAGGGGACAGATTGTTTTTTTGTGTTTTCACAAGAGGGTTTCCCTGTGTAGTTCTGGGTGTCCTGAATCTCAGTCTTTAGACCAGGCTGACCTCGAACTTAGAGATCCACCTGCCTCCATCTCCTGAGTTCTGGGATTAAAGGCATGTACCACTGCTGCCTGGCTTCAAATATTTTTAAAAGTGTGAGGTTAACCTAGAAACCAAACATTACAAAAGAAGACCCTTTACATAGAAGATAGTAAATTCAAGGTAAAAATCCTAAATTTGTCCTCTATCCCAGTAAAGACACAATCACCAATATTTGGTTATTTTGACATCTGCAATATTGAAGCCAGCCCTGTCTCTTCAGATGGAAATTGCCATGTGCAGGATGACTTGATAGAAAATGGTGTACATTCTATATAATCTTCTAACAGCAGAATGAGACCAGTGGCACTTCCCCTTAAAAAAATAAATTACCCAAAATTTGCAGCACATTCATATTCAATTTCATCACAGCAGATGCTCATTAGTATGTTGTTATTAATTGGTATTCACTTTAGGTTTTGTTTAAAATGAAGATAATAATTAGGTTTTAATTACTGCATCATTCATGGGGGTTTGTCTGTGGGGAGAGGGAAGAAATGCCTCTTAAAGCACTGAAATATTTCCTAATGCTTATTCAGCAACGTGTACTGCCAAAGACTTTGGGGAAAATCATCTTTGCAAAAAATAGGATTCTGAAGTGAAGAAATTACGGTATTTTTAAAGCCCATCGTTATCAAGAACTTGGTATAAATTGTCTACTCGATGGACATACTGAATCATGATAATGTGTACCACTATTCTTCCTAATCAAATTACCAAAAAGACTTCTTAGAGAAGGAACTCTCACAAGCGGCTGATTAATGAAGTGGTGGCAATGTTTTGTATTAGAACTAATTGAAGTAATCCAAATAAGTTATTTCTGTAGCCTATGGAAATAATTTCTTTTGCAAAGAAATACAGTAGTGTTGGGAAATCAGTATTTTTTTCATCCTCTGTTGTTTCCATATTTGCAAAATAGATAAGTTAACAGATTTTACAGATAAGGTAGATAGAAAATTAATTTGAGTGGCAAGGAAAACACGAAAGCTTGTCTCAACCTTTTTGTAGGCAAGCCTGACAATTTATGTAAGACTTAAAGGTGTGTAGAAATTGAAGAGTACTGGAATTCTAAAGGCAAATCTTCAGCAGAGCTATGTACATGACAGATTTTAATGCAATCATGAAAAGGAAAAGGGGGGCATTTGTGTTCAAGAATCTAAAGATTCCTTATATAAAACTATCTGAAGCACTTACAGTGGTCATGAATTGTTGGCTTCGGTAACAGGGTACAAATCCAGGCCTTCCCGAAGTTTGCAGTCTAATTCATGTATCCAGTAGTTACTGGGTGATTGCTGTGTGTGTTTTGTTATTGTTAAACATTTCTGAGTAGTCTGTTAGCCCCATTTTGCATATGAAGAAATTGAGATGTGAATAAGCACTTGATTCAAGGCTACCTTGTGATCATCTGTGCACACCTCAGTTAGGTGGTGTAGGATTCATGATAATGACACATGTATAGGGGCCAGAGGACAACTTGTGGTGGCCAGTTCTCTCATTCCACTCGCTAGATCCCAGAGATTAAATTCAGATTCTGAAGCTTGGTGAAAGAATCTTTACTAGCCGAGCCATTTCGCCTGCCTCGGCATTACCATTCTTAATCCCTTCTCAAAAAGAAGGTACCTTCCAATGTCTGTTATTCATCAAATGGAAGAATTGATTGTGGAATGTTTCACAGTAATACAAAACTACAGTTAAACAAAATAAACAGGGATGACTCTTAGAAGCATAATACAGAAGAAAAAATGGAAAAGAGTTATGAACTATTTGTTTCCAGGGACATAAGATTTTTAAGGTAATCTGTTGTGTCCTTGGTAAGATGAGAGATTTATGGGTGAAAAAAAACAGTACCTATTCTGTTTCTCTGGGCTCTATCACAGAAAGATGTTCACTTTCTTCAAGGAGCTGTACACTTTTATGTATATATTACAATTTAGTAAAAGGAACAAATAATGCAAGTAAAGTTTAACATTGCCCTGCATTTCCTATCTTACTCTTGAAATAACTTGCTTGAATAAGCAAGCATCTTTTTCCAAAACGATTGTAATGGAAACTTCTCAGTCTGTTTTGGTTAGCATAAATTCTTTTTTTCTCAAGCCAGGTTGGAAAGAATCAAAGTCTGTGGTTCTAAAAGTATCTCCAATACAGGCAATACGGAGCACAGCAGTTCTCATCTCAGACTGCCTGCTTGAACTACCCAGGAGCCCTTAAAAATGCCCATATCCAGCACTCTACCTTACATTCCTATTTAGTTGTTCCAGGGGGAGGTTTTTGAGCATCAGCAGTTTTCAAAAGCTCCCCAGGCAACTCTAATATGCAACCGGGTGAGGTACTACTGATGTAGAGCCTCATCATAAATCTCAGGAGAGAGACCAGGTAGCATTGATAAATGAAATCAGGGCCTCCTTTTTGCCAGACAGTGAGATTTTTATTGTTTCTTGTGTAATCTGATCACAGGATTCATGAAGAAGACATCATAAGTGGTGACATTGAAACATTTTCCTTTTCCCTTCATTTTTTCCATGTTCTTTGCCTAGTTCATCCCCTGTGCCAGGTATAAAAGCAGAATTATTTCCCTACATGTATGTGGCCATGTGAGTGTGTCCATGACCTGCACTTATTACTTTGGTAACACCCCAAGTAACTAACTTGAATGTGGAGTATGATATATACAGTAGCTATTTCAGCTCAGCATTGCCCTTACTAAGTCATAATTGGCCACTTTGGTATGTGATGTTCTAACTAAAGGAAGCCTGAAAGAAGCCTAGGCACTGTGTTAAGTGCAATTTTCAAGGAAGGAACAAGAAATCGAACATTTTAAGCCAATAAATGAAAGTTGGAGAGAGAAAGAAATGTTAAAATATCATCTTCTTTTCTTGAAGTCTTTTTCATCCAATCTTGTACAGTCAAAATGAGCATTCAAGGGTGTGTGGAGACCAGCTAAAGATGTCAGAGAAGACTAGAGGGTGTCAGGGTTTTTGATTAGAAGAATTTATCATAAAAGAGAAAAGAGAGCTAAGATTTTTTCAATCCTTAATGATCACACATTAATGGTGCAAAATTAGCAAAACAAAAGTAGGTGTTACTTTTGTTCATTTAAGCTATAGCTTTCTCTGTTCCATGTGTGTTCTTTAAAACCACTTAATTGTATTTGACATTGAAAATCTAATAGTGTCTTTTGTTTTCAACCAGTTTACTAATTGCAAAATATGTCAGGAATCAAAAGGGCAGGAGGTGTTGGTATATTTTTTAAAAATATATAACTCCTTTTTAATTTTTCCCCTATTTTCCTTATCCATTTAGGCAGTGACTTTCAATTAGCCTGCCTACTAATATCAGGTCACTAAACTCCATGGCTGACGCTTTATTCTTTCATGTGGGTTGTCACTCGTTTGCTTCAGTTGGCTGGCAAAGGTTGTTGTATATCCATTACCAGCAACACAGCACTTTGCATTTCTGAATTGACAAGCAGCTATATTGACCCAGTGCTTATTATGGGTCAACAGCTGCGTTAACCAACGGAAGGACTGAGGGGCAATTAAAATGAATTGGCAAAAATATATCTTCCTAATTTACTCCAATTTGTTATTTATGCTAACATTGTATGGCTTCTATGGTGACACTAAACAGAATGGACCCAATAATGGCAATTAACATAAAAATATAATGGCTAATCAAATTGACAGCAACTGTTTCTCATCATCTCGACACACAATACATTATCAAAACAAACTATTATGAAGGAGGTAATTTCAGTGTTCTATTCAACCTGCAGCATGTGTGCAGTCAGGGAGATGTGTACCAGCAATTACTGCTGAATCTAAAAAACTAAACAAATAACTTAATCGCTGTCGTCCTCCTTTTTTTCCCCCCAGGAAGCAGTAATCAGGATTCGCTAAAAATAACTGGTGTATAATAGTATAATGATGATGCATATTGTAGAATAGCTAATAAGAAATAAAATAAGCTTCTAGGTGTATACTTTTTAAAATAGGTTCAGGTAAAGAGAGACTCATGGGAGGGAATGCACATACAAAAAAGGACAATAAATAGCCCTGACCGATGAATAATGCCATATGGGTTTATTCTTACAGCCCAATATTTATAGATACCATTTGTCATGGTCAAAGAAGCTTAAAATACACTAAATTTAGTAACAACTTTTAGGATGGAGTAAGCAGGAAGGTGAATCATAAGCTCTAATAACAAATTTCAGTTGCCTCATTACCAAGTTGAGTTAACTGTAGCTTTTTCTTTTTGACTACCATCTGGGATCCTTGAATATAACACTTAACCATAGAAATTCCCTTAAAAAATAGTGACTTTTCCATATCCAAAGTAGATAATTGTCTTTGTAGTCACATGTCATTCTGTGGGTGCCTCTTGTCTCAGTTTTACAGATGGTACAAATTATTTGCTGTTGGGGTCGTTGAATGTTTTATTCATTTAGTCAAGATCAGCAGAGCTTCTGTTAGTTACTGTGTGAGGTGTATATGCATCCTTACTGATGTTGAACCTAGTATAGAGCAGGTGCTCACTCACTCAGTGTTAGGTAAATAGTGTTTTATTCCAAGACAGCAAGGGAGAATTGGTAATGTGTTATTTGAGCTTCTCATTTGATAAGTTCTACGGGTCTGATTGTTTGGCTTTGGTGGGAAGCCCTACCCCCAAGGAGCTAGTTCACTGTTCTGCAGCTGGAGAGTTTCACAGGTATCTAGTCCCACAGAAGCCTGGAAAGAACATTTCTAGAACAGGTGGCTTAAAGTAAATAGAATTGCATTTGAATGCCATCACCAAATAATTCTCGTGTTACTGGTTGAGTTTAGTATATGTATCTTTCCCTTTACAGTGAATGAGAACAATTCCTTAAGAGGACATACACAGTGTTTCTATCCCCAGGAACACCAGCATTTGACATATGTTGCTGAATAAGTAATGGTGTAGACACATTTCCTATACTTTGTTAAGTTAGAACTTGTCACTGCTTTGATGTCGGTGGGAGGGAAAACCTTGGTTATTTCATTGCACATGCTACTTCTCAGGTATCATCTGTTGCCCATTTCAGATTAGCACAGAACCAGGTGGTCTGCTTAATTTCCAACATTGTGTCTATGAGCCATTTGCTGGCAAAGGCACTGGATTGCCATCATGAGTCAGAAAATTGGGCTCATAGTATAGCAATATATGTTAAACAGTTTCCAGAAATTGTTTAACTTCCTGCTAGCATGGACAGGTCCCAGTTAGGAAGCACACTACCACTTTTCCCAATTAACAGTGTAAATTGTCACGGGTGCATAGGAATTTGCAATTTGACAAAATCAGTTTTTTGACAGCAGGGGTAATCAGTCTGCAGCTTCGCAAGTAGTAATCTGTGATCGAAGTGGCAGGATTTATTCTGAATTGTGAAAGGTACATGTGTTATATGAGGGGGACAAACCATTAGTATGATCCTCTCCTTATTCACCCCTTTCTTTACAAAATGTTGCTTGATACGGAAGTTGAAATTAGAGAATACACTCTGCTGAGAGTGATCTCCATTCCCCTCATAGTAGTATTCATTTATTTTCTGTTATATTGCAGTATTCTGACAAGTCCCTGTACACCCAGCTGTGCTTTTACCGGTACATTTTTGATGTGGACTGTGCACTGGAGAAACTTACTGAACATGAGAAAGGTACGTTAAAATACTGTAATTACCATTGAGTTTAAAGTGGAAATTTGCATCATAAAAGCCAGACCTACTGTGTCAGGCTGTTCACACAGCATCACATTGCTGTCTCAGAAGCAGGCTGTAGGGGCCTATGTGAACACAGGGATCCCCTGCATGAGGGGCGGTGGCATAGGAATCCCCAGCTTTGGCCCCCACAGCCTGTCTCACATTGTTCTCTATTAAAGCAAGCTTTTGGGGGAGGAACAGTACAAAAAGGACTCTTTAAATGCTATATTTTGAAAATGCTATTTTCTATAGAGTTTAGTAATTGTAATAAAGTAAGCATAGGCAAAGTGATCATTGGGCCTCCAAAAAGTAGATATTACCACAAAAAAATAGACCTGGAGTGTGTCTCCGCTGTTCACTAAAAGCCTAGGTTCATTTTGAAAGAGAGGAGTGGGGTGGAGTTCTTTTATTGACTCCATCCTAAGCGAATGTATAGGTGCCTCAACCCATATGATCAGATGCTGCCTGGAGCCCTCTGTACCCGGCATTTCCTTATACAAGACTTGCAGGCACTGTGGGATTTAATGGGTCTGGAAAAAGCTTTGTTACATAACTTAAAGTATTTGAAAATGTCATGACAAGTGCATGTTTTTTCTCCTACCTGAAAATCACATTGACAACTTTTCTATTACCTGTAAAAAATAAAAAAGGCAAATTTACACATTTTTCTTATTAGTTACCTACAGAGTGTTTATGTTGTTTGTCAGTGAATATCAATTCAGGGCTTTGTTGGTCGGTATTAGGGCTGGAGGCAACCTCAACAGCATATAAAAACCTACAAATATTGCCGGATGTTTTTTCACATAAGAATTCTCATGCTGCCCTTGATTTGGTCTCAATGTTTTCAAGTCTAGTTATAAGTGACTCCACTTTTTCTCTCTACAAGATACTCTAGAAATTATTTTTTATTTCTTTGACTTCCTTATTTTATCTTTCCTTGGGGGGGAAACATTTACAACTAACTTTGAATGTTCAGCAACCACTTTGGCTGTTTTCTATGAGTAAGTAGGGCTTTTTTAGATTAAAAAGTTCCTTCTGCCCACTAATAAATAGGCTTGATAACAGCCATTAATGGATAGTATATAGCCTGTGTTTACTTGTGTTATCCTTAACGTATGTTCTTCTTTTGCCTCCAAAGACTTTCCCAAGAGGGTGCTTATGAATTGGGAAAATTGAATTCTTGTTCTCTGATGCATGTTTTTCTTGGATTTGTTGTCTTTCTGGGTGTGTAAGTATATGAGAACCTGCTTCATCATAACTTCTTTGTTCATCTAGCCACCCTATTGTTTGCATTTGATGTTTCTGGACTCGAAAGATAGAAAATTCTATTGAACTCAGTTTTTAAATTCTTTTATGAGAAGCTGAATTTATCATTTATGATCAGAGGTTTCAGAAAGTCCAATTAATATTGGAGACATGAAGAATGATGTAGAAAGTCACTTGAGTCTCTAGAGTCTTGGAGAACATCAAGAGTATTCATGGCTTTTCCCAGAAACAGGAGGGAATAGAGGAGCCACTTGGAAGCTTCTTACTCAGCAGTAAAGGAAAAGTACACTATATAGACTGTGTGTGTGTGTATGTGTGTGGGGGGGGGCTTGGCCTTTGATCCCAACACCTAGGGGGCAAAGGCAGGCAGATCTCTATGTGTTTTGAGTTTGATCTACATAGCAAGTTCCAGGACAGACAGGGTTATATAATAGTGAGACCTTGTCTCAGAAGAAAAGAAAACACCTGTCCAAAGCACCCTGTATAAGTAAGTGGATTCTTTGGTTCCAAATAAGAAAGAATTGAATGCAAGTTGTAGTCCATATGAAGAAAATGGGAAATGAGAATATTTTTATGCCAGGAAAAACAAAAAGAAGGAAAAAATTCCCTAAATTTAAAGTCATATAACATTTACTTCTCACTTCATGAGTTGAAATTAAATTCTCTTTTAATTTGCTGTTCAAGGGATTCCTAGTATAAAAATGAATTTTAAACTTGTAGGAATCAGAGGGCAAATATATTTATGTCATTTGGACCCAAACCAGAACACCAGTAGATGTTACCATCAGAAGTCCTGTGAAAAATGACAGTTGTTGCATACAGTTACATCATTGAGAATGCAATCTAAGCATTGTCTGTCAACAGTGTCCCATGACTGGTGTGTGAAGTGTTTTATGTAGACCCTGTTTTACTTGCAGTTCGTAACAACATTTCCTTCACTAAGATTGTTTTACCATTTCCGTTATAAAGCCTATATTTTAAAGGTTGTAACTAGATGGAGGTTTTAATTTTTGTTTGAAACTCAGCAGTTTGACTTGGAAGAAACATGTGCAAATTATTTGAAAGAGGTTTATTTATTTTTACAGTGAAAAGTAGCTCTGTCAAAGCTTTTTTTTTCTTGTACTTCACTTTCAAATGAAAGTGTACAGGCCATTAGTCCATAATGAGAATTAACCCCATTTGGTATTTTCCCCTTTCCTTTAAAATGTTAAAGGATTGTTACTCACTTTGGTGAAGTGTTTACTGCATGCTCACTGTAACTACATAACATTTTTAAAAGTCTTATTTCTGTGGGACATTGGCATTATTGTTGTAACTGCTCCAGAATGTACACAGATGGCATAATGGATCCAAAGGAGGTTTTAGGAGAACATTGTGGCAATACATGAAGTAAAAATCCATTTCCAGGATGGCAGCATAAAATTGGTCATATTTGACTGCCTCATCCTATGGTGCCTTGGCCTGAGTAGGGATAAGTGAATAGTTTGGGGAAACCTAAATCAATTCACATCTTTGCCCAGGTGCCTGAATTGTCTGCTTTTAAATGCAAGAAGGAAAAAAGTCTTTTTTTCTCTGCAGAACCTTTTTTTGCTTATGCAGAAATAGTAAACACAACATTATGTATAGATTCTATTATGTGTTGAGTGTGAACTCTTATGTCAATGAAAGCAAGATGAATGGATGATACTCTCTACCCTGAATAACCTCAGAGACTGTTGGGAAAAGACAGATTCATCAGATACTAAATGGGATATTATCACCACTGACCTGATCAACTTGCCGTAAGCAGAGAGTGGGCACTATCTGCTCTTCCAGTTCAGGATTTAGTGTATTTCTAGAAATCGGCTAAATGCTTAGCTATTCTTAGTTTTATGTCAGTATTTTTTCATAGAATAGAATTTTAATTTTCTGGGAGTGCAATAGCAAAACACCACAGACTACATGACTTAGGAAGGACACCGAAAATCTGAGTCCAAAAATTGGCATCCCCTGAGGCCTCTCCTTAGGTTACAGGTGCTGATACTTTTTGTATGAACACTATACCAAATATCGTCCCCACACACATTCAAACATGAGACAGGGATTCTCTGTGTAGCTCTGCCTGTCCTGGAACTTGCTCTGTTGACCAGGCTGACTTTGAATTCAGATCTGTTTGCCTTTGCCTCCCAGTGTTCAGATTAAAGACATGTGCCACCATTAGAGCTTTGCTCAAACTGGGTTAAGACCCAGTATGAGGTCCTAATTTTAATTTAATCATTTCTTTAAAGACCCTAATTCCAAATAAAGTCATCACACTTATGTATCGATTTGGATAGACAACATAACCTGAGGTCCACTTGGTAAGTTTGCATTTGTTTGTTAGAATTACAGCACTGTGATTTCAGATCCTGTTTGAAGAACAGAATTGGAGTTATAGCATAGACGTTTAATTGATGGTGATTTAATGTCATGTGTGTAGCACCTATTTGGAAGTCTGATTTCTCAATATGAGTCCTTTTAGGCTAGTTAGACTATCTTCAGATCACAGCCCCCCTTATCTTTTTTCATAAAGGGTTGTGGCCAGCTTCCTGTTCCATAGCCTTCTAAGTTGCAGCTGTAAAGATTGCTGAATTCTTGGACACTCAGCCAGATGACACCCGGCATTCACTTCTTAGACTTTTAGTCTCACTGCTTTGCTTTGTTCATTTATCAGCCCCTAGCTCACCTGCTTTCTTCATTTTGGTTTGGTTTTTCCTTAAAATTTTCAGGTTTTGTTATTAATTCTTTGCTTCAGTCTTTCCTTTATGTTGGCTAGTATTTCTTACAGGCTTTCTAATTCCTTTACCTTTTTGGGGGCCAGCCTGGGCTATATTGTAAAACCTATATTGTATAATCCTCCTGTTTTTTCCTCCCATGTGCTAGGATTATAGGCCATACAACAATATTTGTTGTTTTTGTTAGTGCCACACAGAATTAGACTGCCCTTTTGTAAGGTACTTTTATTTCTCAATATCCTTTCACAGGTGCAACATAGACCCTCAGATCAGCACTGTGAAGAAGCAGCAGGCTATACTCGTATTGATGAACAAATTAAAGAAATGTTTCCATCCTTTGCATTCCCCTGTGACCTTTTTGAGGAGTCTTGAGTGTTTTATTTTGCTTTCTCTTTCACTTAGGTTCATTGAAATAGAGGACTACATCTTGTAACCTAATCACTAAATATTTGATTAAAGAATTCCTGGGGGGAAACAAGGTCACACAAACAATTTCAAGGATTTTGAGGGAATTATTCCTAGAAAATAGTTCTACTGTTGGAGTGGTTTTAAGAAAAGCAGTAAAACTTGCTGGGTTGTTTGCGTTGACTCGGGTAGCCTTAAAGTTATAAAACTTTCTGCTATTTGTATATTCCTTATATTGATTCCACTGGTTGCAAGTGATACCGAAGACAGTGTCATGTGTCTGTCATTTGACTGATACCAAACTTGAACTCAAAGACTATCTGGTCTCTTAACTGGTGAGTGAGCCAAGCTGGCTGCTTCTCACACTTCAGGGTCCTGTTCTCTGCTTGCTATTTGCTGAGCAGTTTGTTCATAATGTGGGTGTAGTTATATTACACGTGGAAAATGGTTCCCAAAAAAGACAGTAGTTAGTTCTAAAACATGAAGGAGGTTATAAAGGTACTGTCTTTTTTAAACCAGAAGATAAGAGTTTTACAGAAGAAATTATTTGCAATTTGAAGGCTTTCAGTGTTAAGGATTTCTGTTTCTTGGAACTGCGGAAGTCAAAATGTAGTAGAGGTTTGTTATTGCTAGAAGTACTGAAATAAAAGTAGCATAGAGTCCCTGGAGTCTTCTCTCAGCCATTTAACATCCTTAGAATTTACTTTGTTCAATCCTTCAGGGCATTAGAAACAAAGCTGTGTCACAGGGTGCCTGTCTCGTCCACTCACTTTGCTCTTAAAACCCATGGGTTGAGTTGTTTCTCTGAAAACTTGCATTTTTTTGTTGTATAGCTGGATTTTTCTTTGGGCTACCAGCTTCCAATAATAACACAAAGACTCAATTATTAATTATGAAAGCTCAGCCTTATGTTAGACTTGTCCCTCTAGCTCTTACAACTTTAATTAACCCATATCTGTTAATCTATGTTATTTTGTGGCTCATTACATAATCTCTCCATACTGCTTATGCTGTTTTCTCCATCTTTCTAGTGACCTTCTTTTCTTCCTCTATGAGTACTCTGTCCCCAGAAGTCCCACCTAACCTCTTCCTGCCTAGCTATTGGCCTAATTCAGCTCTTTATTAAACAGATGATAGCAACATATCTTCAGTGTGAAGGAATATTCTGCAACATTTCCCCCTTTTTGTCTAAATAATAAGGAAAGATTTTAACTAAATAATAAGAACAATTGCCAGGTAAGAATTACATTCACAATATCCAGTCCATTTGTATCTGGCATATTTAGAGAAAAATACTCTATTGCCTTATCTTGACAAATTTAAAATTTTATAGCTAAAGTATTTTCCATGACACCTTTTATTATAATCTTCATCTTCAACCCCATCAGAGACCCAAATAGAATATATTACCTCAGTAAACGGGAAGTCCAGAGCAAACACAAAACTATAGAAACAACAGAGACATCTGACTTCCTGGACAGTCACCCGAGGATCTTCTGTAACATTGGGGCGTCGGTCTTTGACCTACAAGTCTAGAATATCTGACAGACTTTTCTGTTAAGCAAGAATTTTTGAAGAACTATCCTACTCTGTCTTGGCAAAGTTTGGCAGTTGCTTTCTTTTTTGTCCTACTTGTCCAGTTTGAACAGCATACTGTTAGCAGTCAAGGCAAGGGTAGTTTCTTGCCCAAATGGCTAGCTTTTGCCACAAAGAAAGCAAACTCCATATGGAGGTTCTTTGTTGCCCATCATCTTTATTTGAATTAAATTGGTGCTGCCAGAAGCAGACATGTCCCACTATCATGAAAAGCCTTATGTAGGTCCTTAAAGTGTTTGAAATTCACCTATCTAAAGTATATCTATGTATGAGCTTGAAAACATACCTAACATAACTATAAGTTTGATTGTTATAAATGACTAACTACTAACCTGTATTTCTTTATTATCCTAAATATTTTCAAGGATTAAAAATTTACATTTTAAATGAGTTTACACTGGTACAATACCTTATACAAGACTGAAAAACATATACAGTATAACAAAAATAACCTTAAATTTGTATCAGTATGCAAAAATCCATACCAATGTAAAATATTTGAGATTTATAATTGATTTTTAGTTTAAAGTAGATTCAATAATCTGCCCTTTTATCTTGTCATTCCTATATTCTCCTTTTTCTTTTCACAGAGATCCTTGAATCTATTCTTCTTTGTTCAGCTTTTTTCCTGACCATGACCAAAAACAACTTGTAACCAACCCCCCCCAAATGATGAGAAACATTCATAACCCAATGAATGACAAAAAAAACACTCTCCCAACCTCTTGGGAATGTGGGTGTTGTGATCTCTAGACTGCTTCCTGTTGTCTGGGTGATGATGTCATCTTTTGGGGACCCTGAGAAATTTGGAATAATGAGCAAGTCCTGGGAGAGCTAGCTGAATTATTTGTATCCAGTCTCTGCGTAATGGAAAAGTGCAGGGCTTATCTGAAGTCTTGGGGAGGCTGGATCATCTCAGCTAAGCAGTTTTGAAGATGTTCTGGATGCAGAATTTTGAAGAAACTGCAACATAGGCATTCTGAGAGGCTGGATCACCTGGGCTACTTGTCTTTATTTGTATCTGGTACTTTTTTGTGAAACACACACACATTTTTAAAGGTAGCATATGTGTGTTTGTGTGTATGTATGCATGCATGCATGTCATGAGAACTCTGTAACCAACATGATTTATCAGTCTCAGAACTGTTCCCATATCAAGGAATCCACTTATATATCACCTGTATTGTAGTCTTTCTTGACTTTTTCCCTCGTGTCTGTAGCCAAGATCCTCAGGAAGTCTCTCCTGGTCAAATCTGATCTCAGTTAACTTTGAAGGAATCCATAGCCTTTCATTTTCTGTGGAAATAAAAGCATAACCACTCCCCCAACACAACATATTTTTAAACTTCCATTCTGAAGCTTAGACATCTTTAAAGTATATAGGCTTGTTCAATTCAGTAGTCCCTTTGATACTCCAATGTCTCTCAGCAATTGCTGTTTGCTCATCAGCATTCAAAAAACTTAGTTAGCAAAGCACATAATAGGATCCAGACATTCCGTGTATTTCCCACGTCTTAATTTTTATACTTCATTTTTTTCATATTTTTATTTGACTTTTTACACATGTCACTCAGTTCCCTCTCTCTCCCCTCCTCTCCCACTCCACCCCCCCCTCTGCTCCCCAGGGAGGGCAAGGGCTTCCATGAGGGAATTTCAGAGTCTGTCACATCATCCCGGGAAGGGCCCCCATGTGTCCAGGCTGAGAGAGCATCCCTCCACGTGGTATGGGTTCCCAGAGTCCATCTGTATGCCAGGAATAAATACTGCTCCACTCTCCCAGGACCCACAGATTGCCAAGGCCTCCTCTCTGTCACCCAGGTTCGGTGGGAGGGATGTCTGGATCAGTGCTATGCTGGCTCCTCAGTCATCAGTCTGGGGAGCATGTGGTTCCCCCCCCCCTTGTTTAGGTCAGCTGCCTCTGTGGGTTTCGACGTCCTGATCCTGATTCCTTTGGTCATCACTCCTCTTTGCAACTGGATTCCAGGAGTTCAGTTCGGTTCACAGCTGTGGGTGTTTGCCTCTGCCTCCATCAGCCACTGGCTGAGAGTTCTAGGATGGCATATAAGGTAGTCATCATTCTCATTATCATGGGAGGGCATTTAAGGTAGGCTTAGTGTCAGTTGGTGTCATTCTTGTAGATCTGTGAAGATTTCACTAGTGCCAGATCTCTCCTCCAACTTATACTGGCTCCCTCTATTATGGTATCTCCCATCCTTCTCTCCTCTATTCTTACCCTGGCTCAACCTTCCTGCACTCCCATGTCCTCCTTCCCTCCTCTTTTCCCCCTCTCTTTCTCCCATATTCTTTATTTTTAAGACTTTATTATTTCAAACTATTTTTCTATGACTGTCTATACTCATTTTCTTTCTAAGCATCTAAGCACATTTTTAAACATACTTTGCCTTTTTAGAGGTTTTTGGTGTCTAGCCCTGGCTTTGCTAAGAGCCTGCAGCATTCTCTAGCTACATGAGACAAATCTTATACTGCCATGGCAGCCACTGTGCTGCTCAGCTTAGTGCATGGCTCTGGCAACTGACTCCAACCTTCATGCATTGGCCTGTAGGTGCACCTTTGTACACCAAACACTGGCTTGCCTGAGAGACTGCAGAACTAGGAAGCCACACCTGGCTCCTTGTCCAGAATGTTTCTTAACTTTCTTAGGCCCTATGTTTGACTATTTCAGCCTCCACATTGGGCACCATCATGTAGCAAGTCTTTGTCTGTACCACTGGCTCCCAAATAAAGACAGGGAAACTTCTTGTTAATTATGAAAGCTTGGCCTTTATCTTAGGCATGTCTGAACTAGTTCTTATAACTTTACCCCATTTCCATTAATCTACATTCTGTCATGTATCTCCAATCCTGCTTCCTCCATGTCTCCTTGTGTGTCACACAGACCTGGATTCCTCCTACTTCCTCTCTCTGCCTAACTATTGGCCATTCCGCTCTTCATTAAACAAATCACAATGGCACATCTTCACACAGTATAAAAGAATCTTCTGCAACATTATTGTATTTTATCCATCTGCTATTGCATTCACATTCATGCCAGAGGTCAAAGGACAGCTTGCAGGAGTTGGTTCTCTCTTTCCACCACATGGGTTCCAGGAATTGAACTCAGGTTGTCAGTCTTGGCAGCAATTGCTTTAACCAAGTAAGTCATCTCACCAACACCAAAACTTGAGATTTTAAAATTAGCTTTTTCTCAGCTTTTTAAAATTTTTATTGGATTTTATACAAAGAGTTTTGATCATATTCATCTGCCTCCCCCAACTCCTACCAGATCACCTCCCTTCTGTAGCTGCCCAATTTTGTATCTTTTTTGTAGCCCATGAAGGCCAGTTTGTGCTGCTCACATATTTGTGGATGTATGGGCTTCCACTGGAGTGAGATCAACTTACCAGGGGATGCACTCTTAAAGAATCTTCAAGAAAACAAAACAAAAAACCTCTTCCTCTCCAGATAGCTATCTGTTGCCTGCAGCTCCCTGGCTAGAGGTGAGAATTGATGCCTGTCTTCCCTCCATACTGGAATTTGGTTTGGTTTAAACTTGTACATGTCCTGTGTATGCTGTCATAATCACTGTGAGTTCATGTGTACTACTGTTTTGCCTATCTGAAAGATATTCCCTTGTAGTCATTTATAGAACACCTCTGGCTCTTTTTTCCAGAAATTTTATTTTTAATAACAAATACCAGGCAAAATATTCCTGTCAAATACATAAAAAAGCAGAAATCTGACTCAAGTTTGTTTTTTAAAATTGCATCTTTTATAATTGTGAAAACGGTTTTCTATATAAAATAGATTTTTGAAGCAGCTAATGTTAAACTCAATTTTCCTTTACTTTTACTTTTTACATATAACTAATGTTTTTAGGTGTGTGGGAGTGGGTGTGTGGGTGTGTGTTCCACTGGATAGTTTAAGGGAATGTTTATGATAGAAGGTCATAGCTTGTCAGCTCAAAATATAATTTGTTTTCTGTTGTGTTTAGGAAGTTAATGTGGAAATATGTAAAGAATTTTGAAGCCAGGTATCCTAGTTCACTTTTCTTTTGCAGTAATTAAACACCATGATCCAAAGTCACTTGAGGAGGAAAGGGTTTAACTTAATGTCAGCTTTCTCTTCTGGATCACAATCCATCATTGAGGGAAATCGGGGCATGAACTCAAGACAGGAACCTGGATACAATCAATGGAGGAATGCTGTTATGAGCTTGCTGTCTGCCTCTTGCTTAGCCAGCTTTTTATACATTCCAGGCCTAGGGATGGTGCTGCCCAAATCAATTATTAATCAAGGCAAACTATTGCAGATATGGCCACAGGCCAATCTGATAGAAGGAATTCTTCAATTGAGGTTTCCTCTTCTCCCTTGACTCCTTTCAGATTGATGGTAAAACCTAATCAGCCTACCTATCTAGTTGGTGTCTCCCTATAATTATAATCCAAGCACTTAACAGGAAGAGAGGCAGGAGTATTGCTGCAAGTTCAAAACCAGCCCAATAAACTCCATATTGAGACCCTGTTTCAAGACAAATAAAAATAATTTTTAAAATAGAAAAGTGAATTGTTGCTGTTATTGTTAGATATCACATAGTTTTAAGTATCTTGAGGAAATACTTTGTATTGTTAAAGTGCAAAACAAGTTTTTGTAAAATGGATAAATTAATAAGGAAGGAACACAAATGTTTTATAGTCATTATCTCTGTGTAGATTATAAATCATTTTATTTTCTCCTTTATACTTTTAAATTATTGACAGTTTCATACATATCCAATGTATTTTGAACATATTTACCTTCCCATTACCTTCTTTTGTTCTCCTGCTAAACCCCTTCTTCCCAACTGAGGCTCCCTTCTACTTCTGTGAGTTTTCGTGTTACATCACACTATATTTAATTAGGGTTGTTTGAATCGGCCTGGACATTACATTACTGCTGAAGAAATTGTCTATCCACCTTCCCACCCCCACAACCATTAACTGAGATCCTCCCAACCCACAACAGAAGTTGACAGGCCCAATCTTGTGTAGGTAACCACTGTTCTTTGTGAGTGCAAGAGCCATGTCATGATATGGCCCTTTTTACTGTTATGTAGTTTCCAAGTTGTAAACAGTTTTACAATAAGAGAAATTAAAAACACTACTGCTTATCAAAGGATTTTACTCATTTTGACTCATGGTTATTCTAGCAATTTACAATTTGGAATGAAAACAGCATATAAATGATTGCAAACCAACTAGTTTTTCCTTGCATTTTCCCAAGAGATCAGTATACTAGCAACATTGGCATCACCTGGGAGCTTGTTAGAAATGCAAGCTATCAGAACTCCCCAGACCTGCCTCATCAGCATCTGCATTTTAACACCATCCACAGGTAATTCCTAAACATGCTAAGGTTTGAAAGGCGCCGATCTGAGACATCCTTACTTCCTAATAACTGAAGCTTCCTTCCATTTTATTCATTAATTGATTAAGACCACCTTTGCAGTTAAACTCTAAAATGATAAATATGTTAGTTACAGGAGCCCTGCTCAAGTTTTCAAGTAGACTTCCTATCACAGCCTGGTGTTTTGAAATATATTCTGTAATTAAGTTACAAATGTAGTGACTTGATGTGGGTTAGACGGAGGGGATAAAAGAAAGCATGAGGTCTGTCCACTTTGTTTCTTCCTAACTAGAAGAACAAGGGAGAAGTAAATTGGGATTTTCAAAATTGCCTTCAACCTCTCAGGATTATAAAAGAGAGAACTGGAATGTAGGTCTACACCCACTTCATACAAGGGCCACTCAATGTGTGCCCAGAGTGAAATTTCACCATCACTATTGTGGACCTCATTGCAACATTGATTTAGCGCATTTTAAAGACTTCAAGTAGATTTTTTAAATGGAAATGAGGTTCTTTTTTTAATTTTGCTGCTAAAAAGATTTACTTTTCTCGTGGCAGCTGATTTTTATGTGCTGTTTTCTGCTCACTACAGCAATGACAAAACATGGATCCCTGTCACACTGCTTTGTTGTTCTGGGTACTGCCTGTTTTGTTTTTAACTAACACAGTATAGCAGAAGAGAAACTACATTTTCTAGGAAATTGTCACCTTAATTGCTTTGCCCTTAAGTAAAAGTGTCTTGGTTCTGTACATTTTCTGTCATGCTTTTTAGTATAACTAAGGTAGTATGTGAAAGTTGCCATACATTTGGGCAGCAAACTTCCAGATTCTAATTGTGTGTCTTTTCTTTCAAGCCATTTCTGTAACTATGCACTCAGCCTTTGCATTTTTATGTACTCAGAGACCTAGAGGCATGCTATGATGACAGACATGTGACTCGTTTTATAAAATTGTTTCCTATTACTGTCTTTTCGATGAACAGGTTCCTTTCCCCTTTTATAGTGACAGGCACAGCAGCACAAACAAGGGCACCAGTGTTGAAGTGTCTAGGTAATAAAGCAGTGGTTGGTAGCCTTCATTTGCAAAACATATTGTAATGTTTTTGAGTGGTAAGAGTGAGAAGGACCTGGCAAGATTTTCCTTCTTGTATTTTTAAGAAATACACTTCTATCACCAATAAGAGAAAAAATACTAAACCGTTTTCAAGCAGTTAGATCATAATGTAAGCTAATCACTTTATTTTGAAGAAAAGTATTTTTAAGCAGTTGAGCTGGTGAATTTACTTCTAAAATGTATTGTGCTTACACAGTAGATGGTTTTATTTCCATGATGTTTTTTACTACATAATTATACATCTTAATTACGTAATTACTATCATAATTATTATGTAATTGCATGTACTTCCACTAATTACAAAATCAGGAAGTGTAATTATCTAGTAAAAACTTTATGAAATTTCATGCACTAAAAATTACTTAAAAGGCTATTCCAATGGCCTAATGGAAGGCTTTCCATGCTTAGTCTTAGTCATGGTGTTAGGACTTGAACTCATAGGCCAGAACAGGGACAGCCACAGACAATTAAGTATTGCAGTATGGGTCCCTTTGAGTTGACATTGAAGTGTGTTTTCATTTCTTTGTCATTTTGGAGTTGTTGTATAAATAACAATGTTAAGATAGAGTCATAAAATTTCAATGTAATTGGATATTCTTGGAAGAATTAGCTAATACAATTAACAATCAGGGCATTTAGGTTATAGAAACATCAGGTCATCTATTAATAAGAACACTTATTTACCTACCTCTACCTTGAAAAGAAATATAGTAATAGGCAGTATTCTGCTTCTTTAGGTTAGAGAGAATTTTATTCAGTTTGTAGTTATTTTTTTCCTGAGGTTTAAGAAAACATATCAAGAGCATATCCTTTTCTACTACCTGATGTCAAGCAGCTTTTGAGACATAAACATAAATGCACAAACATGTAACATCAGACCCTAAATAAAGACAGAAGGTTTAATTCAATAAAGCTATGATGCCTTTACCATTCAAAACGACATACAAATTGCACAGTGAAACAATAGTCATGACAGCAAATTAGATATGACATCTAAATTACACTACAGAGAGAAATCCCAGAACCATTTTGGTCTGTAGGAGTCTATTTTAGCCCAGGTTTAAAACCCATCCTAGAGCCTGCTTTATTGTCTAACTGAGGTAGTGTTGTAGAAGAGTAATTGGAGGTTGGTTGAATTAATTGCACATTAATTAGGAGGAAAAGATTTATAATACTCATGGTAGAGTAGAGAATAGATCCTTTAAGTATCATGATTGCATGCCATGTAAGTTTCAGGAATGCATATTAATTGACTTTTGGGTGAAAATGGATATTGGAATGAATATGAAATGATTAATATTTTTACTACATACATAATCTGTTATCTAAATAAGGCACTGTGGAGTTAGATACAGTTATACAAAATTTTCTTTCACCATTTTAGTTGGGTTTTTTTACTAAGTATGTTGAACAACCACTGAAAATCATCACAGTTAATTGTTTTAGCAGTGCATCCTTAAATAGTCAAGGTTCATCTTTGCATTCGTAGAGACAGGTGACATTCCTTTTTTCTCTTGAGAGCTTTCCAAATACTTTTTGTAGTTTTATGAGTTATTGACTTTGTGAACAATATGCTTCGAGCAAATTAGAGGCTTTATGGTTGTTCAGATATGTTTCGTGTTCTCAACAATATTTGGGATTTATACATTTTTAATCTTACATTTGTCTCTGTATATTAGATAAGATTTATTTTTAAGTGGCATATTCTTTCCCTCACTCAGAATGTAATGTCTTACCCTTTTCTAATGTGTCTTTACTCTGTCTTGATAACATTTCTCCTCATCATGTTTTTATAAGTGTGTTATGTTCCCAGTGTAAGACAGCATTGCTTCTCACATATCTACTTAATTTTTGTTTGTTTTCAGTGGTTGCTATTTTCTTTCCTTTCCTTTTCTTCCAAGTGTTTATGTGAACCAGAACAGTGTTTAATGGTTTAAAATTATTTTCTTAGCTCCCATTGTAACACAGATTTATTTCAAAACTGACATAACATTTATACTGACTTTGTTTAATTTTGCTTTTCTTTCTTGCTGTTCTTACAAACTGACATGTCTTCATTATTTTACATAGTTCCTTAAATTATTCATAATTATATAATGGAATCAGGCAAAACTTTTGAAGACTAATAATGAATGGCCTTGTTATATCTCATTTCCCTGTTTCCTAAAGCCCAAACTTAATGTAAAAAAACTTTAGCATTAGTTGGGCCCCATTTAATATTTCATTCTGTACTATTATATCTCTATATGCTACCCTGTATATACACAGAAAAGTCATCATCAGTTTGACTTATCTTAAAGCACTTTTTTCTGTGGTTGTTGTGAATTTATTCTGATTCATCCACATTCTCTTACCTTACACAGAAAGGATGAACTGAATTAATGTTGATTGTGTTTTCCTGGGTCTAGGCCCTTAGTGCCATTCTTTGAAACTTAAGGCTAAACCAACTATGTTCTGAAAATGATAGGGTTACTGGCTAATTTTAGACATTGACGATATACTTTTGTTTTAAGAAATGTCAATAAAGCCAAACTCACAACTAAGATCATAAAGACAGGTCTTCATACAATCTTTTTTTCTATTCTGTATGCCCTGAACTTTGACCTAATTCACTCAGCAAAAATGTCTAATCTCTGCCCTATGTGGTATATAAAGGACACAGGTATAAACAAGTCCTTGTTCCTATTCCTAGAGGTAAATCTATTTCTGATTACTTGCTTATTCATGCATTTATCCTTTATCTACATGCTGACTTTTTATATGAGTTGGTGATGGTATTTGCTTTAGTTGGTGCTAGGGGTAGAACACAGGGCCTAGGCAAGTTCTCTACCATTGAGCTAGATCTCCAGCACTTTAGACTTTATTGTTTATGGAGAACATTTACGTATGTTGGTATATGGATAGTTGATATTTTTCATACAAGAAAAACCACCTCAAAGAGGCCCCCTCAAGTTGGCAAAGCTTGAGAGTTTTATACTCTTCATGCTTTGCCATAGCTTCCTTGCTCTTAATCTAATAGGGAAAACTTCAAGCTGAAGGCCCAATGATTCTAATAAAAGACAATATCCCTAAAGTGCTTCTGTATCTGAACATATGCCTCAGAGAAGGTTTCCAGGAAGAGATGGAATCTGGGTTGGGCCTCTCAGAGTAGGTGAGGTTTTAATAAACAAAGATGTAGTCATTTACTTTGACACTAAGTTTTATCTGTTTTTTTTTGTTATTTATCTAGCTCTTACAAATCAAAGAACCTCATTTGACAAATCCTTGATGATTTTAATGTGTCTCTGTATTGGAAATATAGCCTAAAAGTGCTTATTAAAGCAGCTGATCTATACACAGCTTTAAGCCCAGAACTGTGCACTGGAAGGGCAATCTCTCTTCACTCCCCACTGTAACCATTGGTAGTACTTTGAAGTAAATTTGATCCATCCTTCAGGATACATCTGTCAAAAGAATATCAAAATGTTTTCCTATCTTAAATAATTTAACTCAGAATATAATAATGTAAGTATTTTGACATGAAAATGTTACATACTGTAATATATCCACTTATCTTAAAACAGATGTCTTTAACTTTAAAAGAAAGAAGTATGGCAAGACAAAAACATAAAATAGTAATTCACAGGGATATATGACCACTTGTGATACATGTCTGTAACATGCATACTGTGTAAAGATGGCAAGTTCCAGGCTAGCCTGGACTTCATAGAGTGACACTGTCTCTTAAAAGAAAGCAGTGAATGACAGACTGTTCTAGTTTGCTAGAAGCAAAGTAAAATCTTACTGGTGTTATGACTATAGACTATAAAAATGTTTTATTTAAAGCATGATTGATGAAAGTAGCACGAAAGAATCATAAACATAATAAAAGGCTGTTTCTGAAGTCAGTATTTACTGTTGAAATAATTTCTATATTTTACTGGTGTTTTATATATTGTCTTGCCAAATGAAGTCAGTGCTGAAAAGCCAATGAAATTCAAAATAAAAGAGAGGGTCAGAGCCTGAGTCTATATTCATGAAATTATTCACGGGAGCATACTCTGGCCTCAGTTAGTGAAGGCTTTATCACTTTCAACAAATGTGCCACAGTACATTTATTAGTATGCTACAAAGAAATTTTTGAAATAATTAAGACTAAACTACACTTGTCAAAATAAATGAATGAAATACAATTTTGAATCATCTTTCTTCACTTATTGCTCATTTGCATAATTCACTAACTTACACAGGAGTCTTTCAGTCATTGGTGTGAATTAGCAAGGTTCTGCTGTTCCTTGTTATACGGGCAGGAATTATGCTGCCATGTAATTAGCTATTCCAGACATGGACTAACGGTAAATACCAAAGGGCACAGCACAATCTAAAGAGACAAGGCAGGGAATCTAAAGACAAGAGACAATCAAAGACACCCAACAAATTCAAGCTGGTAGACTACAGGGAATTCTGAATGAAGCCTCTTAATTTATTTTGAGAATAAGAAATCAGTAGTATGAGAGAAATCTCAACAAGATTAGCTGACTAAGCCTACTTTAAAAAATATCTCTGTGGTGCACAGTGCGTCAGGTTAACCACTCCTGTTTGTTAGTCAGCTCAGCAAATAGCCTACAAAGCTTTTCATGGGTGTATAGTGACTTTCCATTGAGGTTTTCACTCTTTGATGGAAGTTGTTTATACCAGTAGGATCTGTAGATGCAAATTGCTTTCCCTATACGTGTGGGATCATTCCTTTCCCAGCCCACTTGCCCATCTCTTTTATAAAGGTTTTGTTATTTATGCTGCTCCCAAAGGAATGATGAGAATTATGCCTCTACTGCCACCACCATCACTTAGCATCTTAGTTTTATCCCTCCAGCTCTGTGAAACGTGTGTGTGCTGGTCTTTAGGAACAAAACAAGCTGTTGGCAGCAGCCTTTAGCCCTCAATTGGAATTTTCCCCCTTTATTCAACATGAAAAATCATCTCTTTAGATTTACCTTTCTTGCCTTATTCTCAGGAAATATCTGTTTTTCGTTGCAGTAGCATGTCACTGGAAGTTGGTAGAGCATGTGGGAGATTGTTGGAAGTATTGTCCTCAAGATGTTATTTTTAGTTTGGTTCCAAAATGGTGTAATCTTACCAGAACTAGAGGAACAGAGATGTGAAGAGAGCAATTGTAGGGTTAAACACTCAAAGGTTGTGTTCAGGAATTGTAAGAAGCAGTTTGGGACACACAGTGTGGATGCTGTGTTAACCCCCCCCCCCACACACACACACACTTCTTTTCTCCCTCCAATGCTTGTTGAGTATCATAAAGACTGATCTGGCCCCTTCAGAGACAGTATAGATGACTGAGTTCTAAGCCAATTCCTACCATATGTTTCACTTTCTACCACTTCCCACACAAGAAACATTAGGATCTATGACTAAATCCCTATGCAGTTTCACCTATAAAACTGGATTGCGCGTTAATCAGATTAATATAAACCTGGGAGATCTTAAATGCTTAATAGTAAAGGAGACAATATTCAAAATGCCAACAATGCCTGGCACATGGTAAGTATGCAGTAGATGTCAGTTTATTTTATTATGTCTAAGTAATAATGACTGGTAAAACCACTATTACAGTATATATGATTGTCCTTACTGTAATTTGTTGGATTCTACAGCCTGTTGTTGACCATATTTTGTCCAGATTATTTTCAGCAGCACCTAATACAATGCTAGACACAGGAGAAAATATTCCACTCAAATTTATCAGCTCAATGCAGTATGAAAGAGGCAAGGTCCTTGCTGTCAAAGATCTTGAAATCTAACTTGATGATTCATTTCCATATTTATCAAAATGGCATTCAAAAGCAGCCATATAGTATTTTTAAAAATTATTTCTCCATTGCCTGTACTTAATGGGTGAAGTTGAAACCCAGATAATCCACAAACATTTCAGTTTTTTCTGGATATGTTACCTTGGTATGTTTTGCAATAGTCTAGATAGTTGGTAATAATGATAACCCTTCTAGGAAGAGTAAAAAGTAATGGTAATTGTGTAGAGAAAGTCAGCCAAACCAACTTCTAAATTATATACTATACAGCAGAATACTTCTTAACTGGGTTTTGCACTTTTAGAATTGACTGGAGCCCAGACAGTTGTGTGTTTAGAATGTTCCACAGATGATTTTGATACACACTAAGTATTGAGAATCTCTGAGTTAGTAAAACTCTTCAAACTTCTTGTCAAATATGCATTAAGTCTGACTTTGATATAGGAAAGAAGACTAGGTGGCTTCTAGATAATAATTTAAATAGACAGTAGAAAGGAAAATGAAGTCAAACACAAGAATTACTTCCTAGATAAAGGAAGCGTTTTGGTGCTATATAAGCTAATATTGGATCAGAGGTAAAGTGAAGGAAACAGTGGGTTAGGGAAAAGTAAGCAAGAAAAAAGAACTGTTTCTGGTAATGAGCAAACCAAAGATGAGATAAATGCATTTCAACAAAATTGACTATAAAACACATGTTATTTTTCCCATTAATTTACATCATAAAAGCCGGGCCTTAGTGGTGCACGCCTTAAATCCCAGCACTCAGGAGGTAGAGGCAGGCAGATCTCTGTGAGTTCAAGGCCAGCCCACAGAAGGAGTTCCAGGACAGCCTCCAAAACAATACAGAGAAACCCTGTCTTGAAAAACAAAAAACAAAAAAGTTTACATCATAAAAGGATGAAAGGGCTGCCGGGGAGCATGGGAGGTCCTTGAGAAAACTTGTGTATGTAACTTGGAAAGGGAAAGGCTTATAGAAATGTCACAGGAGCCTGCACTGTCAGTCTGGGTTTCTTGAGCTTTTTCTCTTCCTCCTATTGTATATGTACCTTGAGGTTCATCATCTTGGAGTCTCAGGGGTTTGGTGAGGAGTGGCTTTTTACAGGTTTCATAGTATTGCTTATTCCCCCAAGTGGCCTGAAACTGGATGGTAGTAAGAAAGGCTTTAGAAGGTTATTCCTGGGTGCCATTATCATGTTTTAGGATTAGGTGTACAAATTTATCTGACCTTGCCAGTTTTGTAATCCAGGGGCCAGAAAATTGTTAGAGTTTCTTCTCTCTAACTATGATGACTTAGATTGCACCTCCTGCATAACTGCAAAGTTAGACCATTAACCAGTCCCCCAGTAGGCTTTGGCTTCTGTGGTTTCTCTGCCCGTGTTGCCAACCTCAACCTAGTCACTGCTTGGTATTCTAGTCATACTGTAAGGCAGTGTTTCTAAGCCTGTGGGTCATGACCCCTTTGTGACTTGAATGACCCTTTCACAGGGTTGCATATCAGATATTTACATTACAAATTATAGCAGTAGTAAAATTCAGTTATGAAGTAGCAACTTCCCTTTCCCATGTGACCGTTAGCATAGATTGTTTTTATATCTGTATATCCAAATATTCTTTGAACGTTGAAGCCACACCATCTCTTCTGCATTGATTTAAGCCATAACTTAATTTGCATACTTTCGACCAGAATTGGTCCATGATATCCTGCATTGTCGGATTATATAAATTCTGGCTAACAAATTTTTGTGTTCAAACCATTAGGTTCTGTTTATCAATCTGATCCACTGCAATGTTAATGGGATCAATTTGAAGAGTCTAAAAAGCTTACTCTAAAAAATGGACCATCACCTGGGTGTGCTGATGCACACCTTTAATCCCAACACTAGGGACATGGAGGCAAGTGAATCTCTCTGAGTTCATGGTCAGCCTGGTCTACAAAGTGAGTCCAGGACAGGCTCCAGAGCTACACAGAGAAATCCTGTCTCGAAAAAAAGACCATCCTTGCCCAAGCCTACTCCTTCCTTCTTCACGACCTTTTACAGTAAAAGTTAGGTTTTTCTAGTGGTTCCCAGTTTTAGCACTTTAGTGACCTTCCTGTATTTGAATTTCTCACAGCATTCCAAATTTGTGGGTTTTGGTTGGCTAGCCTTTATTACATGTTCAGATGTTTTAGAGACTAACTCCAGATAGATCTGTAGAAGGGATAGCTGGCTTTCTCTTATTCTTCCTTTCCCATGTAACTTTTTGCAAAACAGCACATGGGTGCATATATGGATGACATTGTAGGCTTGTAAACAGCAATATTAGTAGGCTGGAGCTGGGGAGAAAATACTGAGCTCACCAGATGCCTGGAGATACCTATGCCTTGAGTGTAACCTGCAAGACATACTCAATCAGAATAATCATTTCACAATCTAATGGCAGGAGACTGAACAAGTTAGAAAATCTATTCCTGGTTTGCTGCTGACTCACTCACTTTGTGGCATGAGCAAGCCATTATTACTCTTTGATTTAGTTGTCTTATTTGTTCAAAAGAGGAAAAATAACATGTGTTTAAAAGGCACTCTGAAATTCTTCTGGAAGGAGGTCTATAAGTGCAAAGCACTATTGTTATTATTATTATTATTATTATTATTATTATTATTATTATTATTAGTGTTCTGGTATGATTTCATTTTTATGCCATATGGGTCACAGAGGTTTCAGTTCTTCTCATTGATGAATTATAAAATACATTCATCTTGTTCTGTTTCATAGCATTGATAACAGTTCAGCACATCTGTTTTTTTAAACCCCAATTGGAACATATGTCCAAAGTAGATCTCATTAATAAAATATAATTACCAAATTAAATTCATCTGTATTACTTTCTGTTGTTTTTTTCCCTCCTTTAAAAATGTAGTTACCAACAACTACTAAATAAGACCTTTAATTACTGCCAATCTTCTCTTGAAAGTAACAGTGCTTGTCTTGAGTAGTTGGAACTGTAAGTGGCATTCAGTACACAGTGGGGTTGTAATGCGATTATGAAGTGTACCAAGTTAGTGATAAATAAGCACAATAAACCATGTATTTGTATGAGAAATAATATTTGAATTATCAACTGAATAAAAAGGCCACAAATGCTGGTTCCTTGGGGTGGGCACATGATAAAAATAAAATACAGTTAAGTACACTTGGAACAAAAAAATTGTGTATGCTTCCATATACGGTGTAGAAACCTTTTAAATTTAATGGGCTTTTGAGTATACAGCATTTGAATTATGGAGAGAATTAAAAAGATTGGCTTGCTTTCTGACAGCTTTTCCAATTAAAAAAAAAAACATTTCTTAACTCATTCATCAGTGGAGATTTGGCTTTTATATAAAATAGTGTGTTCTCTTCCAGGTTTCCAGTTATGTCCCAATGGTATAACAAGGAAGAAAATTATTTAAGTTTTGTTTTAAGAAAGGGCCTCCCTATGTAGCCCTGGTTGACCTAGAATTCACTATGTAGAATTTATGGAAGTCCTTCTGTCTCTGCCTCCCAATTGCTCTGATTACAAAAAAATACTTGGCTTAATTTTTTCTTAAATTACAGTAGAACTTGGGTATAAAATCATACACCAATATATTTTTTCTTAATTTTCCATTGCAAATGTTAATATTTTCATAATTAGCATCATGAACTTCATTTCTGTTTCCTCATTATGTTCAATGAGGAATATATTATATTCAGTTATCTTTAAGAGTATGTGAGGCTGGACAGTGGTGGTATGCACCTTTAATCCCAGCACTCTGGAAGCAGAAGCAGGCAGATTTCTGTAAATTCAAGGATAGTCTGGTCTACAGAGCAAGTTCCAGGACAGAGAAATCATGTCTCGAAATAACAAAAACAAACAATCAAAAAGTATCTGAGGTCAAGGGGCCTTAGAGAAGGAAGTATAGTTACCATCAGGACTTTGAAAACACAGGTCACACCTTTAGTAACAGCTGCAGCCACCTAGAACATCCTACGTGTGTTTAGTTTGGTAGAAATCTTAAAAGCTTTAAATTAATTACTAAGATTTTTTTTTACGTGGATGCTTCCTCTAAAAAGCCACATTTTCAGCCAGAGACACAGCTCAGCAGCTCACATGCATGCATGCCTGCCAACTTGAGTTTGATCCTAGATCCCACCAAGAGTCAGGAGGAAACCCAGTTGGAGGAGTTGTCATGTAACTTCCACAAACACACCATGGCATTTGCTCCCAAACACACACACATATACACATACATGTGAGTGAGGGAATGAACAAACCAATAGCATTTTTTAAACCAAGTTTCTTCCTTTCAAAAATTCAGTGTCTGACCCAACTAGGCCAGCACTCCTGAATGACCACAGATGGCAAGAGCTGAGTAGCAATTAAACAGTTTACACAGAATGCAGGCTTTTTGGTTTGTGACAGCTCCACCAAAGCCCACTTCACACATTTCTGTTACTAATACATTTGAAAACATCTGCAAGTGTGTTTTGTTTTGTTTTGTTTTGCTGAAAAGGAAGGAAAGAGTATAAAAAGAAGCCATAAAGCTTGGATTTGAAATGGTGAAAAAATCAAACCAGTATTAAAAATGCAGCAAGTTATATGAGTCATAAAGATCCTTGTTAAGTAAGCGTATGTTCTTGCACCTTAAAAACCAAGTCACATAGAAAGGTAATAGTAGGCAAACCTTTTTATAGCATTGTACAGTTTTCAGTGCACTCACACCTGTCCTTCATTCTCTAATCCTTACAGCAATAGTGAAGATCACACATTGGTCCAAGTCAGTAAGGTGTTCAAATGTGCAACTACTAAACATTGACCCTAGGGCATGATTGTCTTCATTCCATTTGTTGAGAGTAGCACAGTCCAGTCACATTTTTCTACAGTAATAACTTATTCTGGATACATGCTATAACCTCTAGCCATGTGCTGCCATTGAATGCTTGAATGTAGCTAAGCCAGTATGACTGAAGAACTGAATTTCCAAAATTTTTTTAACTAATTTCAGTTGAAAGCCATATATGTCTAGTAGCTGTCTTGCGTGGCAGCATAGAACTATAATTCTTTTTCCTCCTTCCTTATATAGGTTCTGTATTTATACTCATTCTTTTTAAATCAAGTTCATCAAAAGGTTTCTGTATGACCTATTACTTCTACAACTGGCAAGCATGTGTTCCACCAAGCTCCAGACATGATAATTATTTTCAATGTCTGCATTGGTTTCCCCCATAGAAGCATTTGTCACACATAATGACATCCTTTGTAACACAGTTGGAGGTTCCAATATGTAGTTCTTTTATGTAGATTCTCCCAAGATTCATAGTTTAGATAAAGAACATAACTAAAGATATATCTAGAAATCAGAAACATGTAAATTACCAAGATACTCTCCTGCCCTAATATTTTTTAATGGTATAGGGTATGAGTGACTGTGAGAGCATCATATAGAAAACTTTCTCTGGTTTGAATTGAACAGGGGTGACTTAGAAGAGGTGACCCCTAGCTAACCTCTCTGTCAATTGTTTATCACTAGATCAAGAATGGTATTGAGCTAAGATACACTGTAATTTCAGAGTTGTTAAAACGTGAAGAAAATGCAACTTGAAATATGTGAGATGGTTTGTCAGTGTGCTTTACCTACCTAAATTTGGCCTGTCTATAACATCTCATCGCATTGAGATGCAATGATTGTGTGACCCTATGATTGGTTAAGTCCTCCATCTTCAGAAAAACAGGGCCCACCACCCCATTTCTTGTTGTACTTTTACTGCCCCTGCTAGCTGCCTCGTTCTTGATGATGATCAATAACAGAATTCCTGAAGGTTAGGAGCCGGTTTTAACTCTTGCTCAGTTTACTTTTTTAAAATACTTCCATGTCTTCCATAAATATAGACTAGTATATTTTATTATCATAACTGGCAGCAGAACAAGTTTAACCAATCATCTTCCAGCACACAGTCAACTCTGCAGCATTCCTTTTTAGAATACCACATGCTGAAATTCAAATTATCACATTAGCTATCCAAACGCACCATTTGTTTTTAAATACTGGGGTGTTTACCTGAATTTTTTTTCCTCTTCATCTTCCCGCCCCATTTCACTGGTACATTGTCACTGCAATGACAGGTTTATTTATGTGCCTTAATAGCTACATCTTATGGTGTTTTAAATATGTATTCATATGTCTGCATAATTCTCTCTCCCTCGCTCCCTCCCCCTTCCCCGCCTCTCCAATGCTTGCCACCAATTTCTCTCCAGTACTTGGGGTCCAGCTACGGCCTATCCACTAACATTCCTGTACATATTAAAATACCAGTTGTTCTTCCTCAAGATTATTTTTTCTAATTTTTAATGTATTTATTTACATTTTATGTATGAATGTTCTGCATGTATACCTGCATGCCAGAAGAGGGCATCATATCCTATTATAAATGGTTGTAAGCCACTGTGTGGATACTGGGAATTGAACCTGGTCCTCAGGAAGAGCAGCCAATGCTCTTAACTACTGAGCCATCTTTACAGTGCCCCTCTCCCCCATTTTTAATAGGGTTTCTCTGAGTAACCCTGGCTGTCCTAAACTCATTTTGAAGACCAGGCTGGCCTCAAACTCAGAGATCTGCCTGCCTCTGCCTCCACAGTCCTGGGATTAAAGGCATGTACCAAGCACCACCCAGGTAAAATACTATTTTGTATGGAGTGGTTTCATGTCTTTTCATGACACCCTCTTGAATCTTGCCTTTTTTCAGGTTTGGAATATTTAAGTACTTCTAAACTCCTGTCTTAAAACTCCAATCATACCCTGGAAATTGAACATACCTTCTGAAATCTTAACTACCTTCAAAATAAATGTGGGAGTCTATACAAAGTAAAAAATGTATTGCCTACAATGAAGTCTGGCACCTAATGGCATTTCATACACACTGTGTAAAATCCCAAAATATGAAGCCATTCATATTTCCCTCATATATATAAACTCAGTTATGGATTTGGAATTATCATTTAGTGACAAGATGTTCTGTGTACTTTGGTAGATGCATGGATTTGAACCACATGAAACTGCTGTATCAGACCCTTTTTACCCTATAAAACCTGACACGTTCACACAGCCCATTCTAATATTACAGATAAGACCAGCTTTGATAAATGACTGACTCTCTTTGCTGTTGCTGGTTTTCCTTTGTTTTGTTTCAGTTAGTACTTTTATCCCAATAACCTTTTCTTTGCTAATACATCTTGTATTTCCCAGTTAGTAACATTTTGGTACTCTTCTCCTAACTAATTCCTCAAACAAATCCATTTAGCTGCAGAATTAATATTACAAAGAAACCAGTTGCATAGTACCTCCAAGATACAATTGGTACTTGGCAATTCAAGTGTTTGGCTTGTTTTGAGATTTTCATTATTCTAAAATAGTGATACCATTAAATGCATTTACTACCCAATAAAAAAGGCCACCATAGTCGCTTACTTTTCAAACTAAAAAAGCAGAAAGAAAACTAGCTACTTTTCTGTCCACTACTGGTAGAAGTCATGCTATTCGATGCCATTGTTGTGGCATGATGTGATCACAGTGTCTCCGGAGAATAAAATTAACCAATACTTTAGTATCCTTTGTTACAGTCACCTTTTGTTTCACTATGTATGAATTGCTAAGTCCTAGATTTGGATAATTGGTTATATTTTTGTATTTGGCTTTGTCTGAAAAAAAAGAGATGCAATATTTTAAATTCTTGTGACTGCAAATGATAACACATTGAACATCATTTGGTTTGAAACTTTAGAAATCATGCCCTTCTTGCTTCTGTCCATTTGTGCTTGTAGTCTCCTGATCTAACAATCAATTTTTTGTTACTAAGCTGCTGTTTTTTACTTAAAACTTAATATCACTAGTATTTAGTGATAACAGATTGATGGGGGAAGTCCTTCTGTGTATATGTTTGTCTTATTGGTTGATAAATAAAGCACTGTTGACCAATAGGTAAGCAAGATAAGTAATAGGTGGGACTAGGAGTTGAGGAGCATTCTGGGAAATGTAGTCAAGCGTGGAAAGTCGCCATGGGATTCCGGAAAGAGAGGATGCATCAGGATGGCATCCTCAGAAAGATAAGTCCGTATGTTAATAGTCATGAGTTAATACTTAAGACAAAACTAGCCAATGAGAAGTTCTGGACATTGGCCAACAGAATTGTAACTAATAGAGTCTCTGTGTGTTACTTGGTGCTGATGCAGCTCTGGGACCAGGCTGGCGGGAAGAATCCCCTAACAACAGATAAATAGAAATTAAATTTAAATCACTTTCTGTTGAACCACTCAACTCTTTGCATGTGGTACTACTACCAATGTTCATAAAAACATGGTAGATTGATGCTGGCTTTTTACTTTTACTGACATAAGACAGATCAACTGAAGTTATTTTCTAGGATGCCAAATTAAATTTGTATTACCCATAATTAAAACTTGAATCCAAAATCTTAAACCCCTTATTCTTTCTCTATGGCATACTTCCTAACTAATTAAAAGAAATCCTTAAATATCTACGTATAGAACAACCATGGATTGTCTGCCATACACCAAGCATGGCCAGGTATCTCTTCTCAGAATATTCTACAGAAGAGAGAAGAAAGATCATTTCAGACAGTATCCCATTCCTTACAGAGACAATAAGATGGTGTGTTTGCTGCAAATAGATGAAATTTTCTAAAAATATGGCATTTTACTGAGACTTGAATGATACATAGTCAACCATAGGAAATTCTGGAGATAGGATATTGTACACCCAGAGGAAAGCCTGAGGCTAGAACATCTTGCCACAGCGATGGTTAGCTGGAATAGACTAACAGAAGTAAGTGACAGGAGATGGAGTTGGAGAAAGAGACGAGGGCTAGATTTCTGCTGAAGGTCTTGTCCTTCAGTGCAGTGGAAGCTCTTTGAGGTTTTATAGCTAGAAGGGGTAGCATTGTCAGATAAAGGATTTCTAAAAGATTGTTCTGAGGACTGAGTACAGCTCAACAATAGAGCATTGTCTTTAATACAATTTTGTTCTGGCTACTGTCTGATCAGTGATACTCAGCCCAACTGTATGCATTTCTACCATGGTAGCATTTTGGAAGCGCACCTCCAGTACCACCACAGACCTAGACAAACCTAATGTCCAGCTCTTGGAAGTGCCCTGTACTTTTCATGATGGGCATGCTGCAACATCGTTTCCACCTAAACATTGTTTGCTGTTCTGCTGGGAGCCTAAAGGCAAAAGAACACGAGAGGGACCAACCTTGTAAATTCTAAGGAAAGAACTAGGAATTGTGATCAGAGACAAATTCTTCAGTACTAAAGCAGTGCCAGAGAATCTTGCTCATTGGTTGTTAAGTATTCTGAAAGACCTTTTAGTTTCTTCTTTTTTTAATCTCTCTCTCTCTATCTATCTACTTATTTGTTGGTGGGTACACATGGCACAACATGCATGTAGACATCAGAAGACAACTTTGTGGAATTGTTTCTCTCCTTCCACCACATTGGTTCTGAGGAACGGTATCTGGTCTGATGACAATTTTCTTTATTGAAGTCATGTCACCTGTCCTAGTTTTGGTTTTCTTTTGGTACATTTGAAATATGTCACCAGCTTTTTAAAGGATTAAATATACTTTTTGTTTAAATATTATTTCTTGAACTTTGAATGTGCTAGTTGGGTTTTTAGTGACGAAAGAATCTTGTTTGGCTTTGTTTTAAATTACTATTAAAATACAGTAAAGACTTCTGGTGATGGTAGAAAATATTAATTCCTTTAAAAGTCTGGCTGTGTTGCTAGATCCACATTTGCTTTTCTGTGTTTTTGTGAACAACTGATCAAATTAGATTCGTCACTCGTGGCTTGTGGTGATTTGAAATTGAAATGGAATATATTAAAGCAGCCAGCCACACTGATTACATTGCAAGCCTCATTTAATTTCATACATTCACACATTACAGTGAAAGGCGGCTTTTTTTTTAATGCATGATTGTGACTGTACCTTGAGCAACTCCAAAGGTCATCTGTAATGGGTGCATAATTTGTTAGTGTTATATATCTGATTTGTGGTAGGTGTTCCTCAGCCTGATTTGTGCTGGTAGTAAATATGGTAAACATAAAAGTCAAGTCTGTAAGAAGTTCAGCCTGTCACATTTGGTGGTATTGTCTTATTCTTCATTGGTCACTAGACCACAATAAATCACGGAATAGCTGTCATCCCTAAATGGAGAAAGTGTTGGTACTGAGCCCCTGTAGCACAGGAGTTAAATGAGCTATTCTTCTTAGGAGGGCAGGCTGGCCCAGGTGGAGCTTGTAAGCATATTACTAGCATAGCTGGCAGTAGTGCTTACCTCTACTTTAGTACTTCTTTTTCCCCTTTCTTTTCCATAGCCATGAGTTCTGCTAGCTTCATTGCCTTAGCATCTTCTGTGAGTCAGGGTTAACACAGCTTTTGCCCCCAAAAGAGGGCAAAGGATGCAACCATGTACCCCACTGCAGGTTTTTCTTGTCTCAGTTTGTCTTGGTTTGAGTTGGGTTTAGTTGTTGTTGTTTATTGTGTTAGTCTGTGCTGTTGTTGTTGAGACAGAGTTTCTCTGTATAGCCCTGTCTGTCCTTGGTATTTTAAGACAGTGTCATAAATAATATAGGCTGCTCCAGATGTCACTATGTAAGGATGGCCTTTAACCCTGATTCTTCTGTCTCTGCTTCCCAAACACTAGAATTAGAAGGGTATATGACCACACTGAGATACCCACTGTACTTTTTAACCCTGTCTGTGGCTCAGGAATACAAGTTATCTTAACCCTATTGTCTATAACTTGGTTACATGGGGAGGGGGGTTAGTAGCGTGTTCGGGAAGAAAAAGTATCATACATTTTCAAGGACTCTTGAGTTGCCTTTTGTTTGGGTTATGGTTGTGGAGCTTGTTCATTTTCTTCTGCCATTGCTCTTAGAGTTTGTTCTGAGATGTGTTTTTGCTGACTTGAAACTACCAGTTTACTTTACAGAAACATCTATGCCCAAGAAAACTACCAGTGGCATTCCTGAATGAGGAAAATAAAATAGAAATATCCTACTTAACCTCTCTACTTATTGGAAATTATATTTAGCATATATTTTTCTTTTTTATTTATACTTCTGTCGTATATCACATGCTAACCACAGTTTCCCCTCCCTATTTTCCTCCCAGTCCATGCCTATAACTCCCCTTTGCCCCAGATCCTCTCCTCCGTTTCCCTTCAGAAAAGAGCAACCCTCTCAGCGACATCAACCAAACACAGCATATCAAGTTGCAATAAGACTAGACACATCCCCTCATATCAGTGCTGGACAAAGCAACCCAGTAGGAGGAAAAGGGTCCCAAAAGCAGGCAAAAGAGTCAGAGACAACCTTCCAACTCCCACCGTTGGGAGTGCCACAAGAACACCAATCTACACAACCATGGCAAATATGCAGAGTACCTAGCTCAAACCCATACAAGATCCCTGATGTCAGTTCAGTCTCTGTGGTCTCTGCTTAGTTGAACTGTGGGCCGTTTTCTTGTGGTTTTTCTTGACCTCTCTGGCTCCTACAATCCTTCCTCCCCCTCTTCCATAGGATTCTCTGAGCTCCATTTAATGTTTGGCTGTGGTTCTTTGCATTTTCTCCTGTCAGTTGATGCATGAAGCCTTGATGATGAATATTATGCTAGTGTATCAGAGTATCATTAGGAATCATTTCATTGGCTTTTTGTGCCAGTCATGTTTAGTTCTATCCCAGGTCTCTGAGCTATCCAGCCTCTGGGTCCTGACCTTCCAGGCAGTGCCAAGCATGGGTTCCCTCTTCTGGTGTGGGTCTCAGACTGGGCTAGTCATTGGTTGACCACAACTGCATGTTCTGGGCAACTTTAAAGACAGCACATCATGTAGGCAGGACAAATTGTAGGTTGAAGGTTTTGCGGCTAGATTGGTGTTCCAATTCATCTACTGGTAGCCTTGCCTGGTTACAGAAGATGGCCAGTTCAGGCTCTGTATCCCCTATTACCAGGGGTCTTAGCTAGGGTCACCCTCATAGATTACAAGGAGTTTCCATTGCACTAGGATTCTACCTTGTTCTGTAAATGTCTCCCAATTCCAGTCGTCTCTCCTAGGAATCTCTCCCTCCAGTGCCCATCCTGTTCCATCTCAAACCCCAAAATCTAGTCTGTTTCCCCTTCTCAGAGAAATCCAACTGTCCCCCATTGAGTCCTCCTTGTTACTTAGCTTCTCAGGATCTGTAGATTGTAGCATGATTATCCTTCACTTCACAGCTAATATCCACTTATGTGCAGGGTGATAGATATGGATTGATTTGCATTCTTTACAATGTTTGTCTCTCTGTTTCTGGGTTACCTTACTTATGATGATTTTTTTCTAGTTTCATCCATTTGCCTGCAAATGTCATGGTGTCATTTTTTTAAAACAGTTGAGTAATACTCCATTGTATAAATATACCACATTCTTTGTCCATTCTTTGGTTGAAGGACATCTAAGTTATTTCCAGTTTCTAGCTATTATAAATAAAGCTGCAATGAATATGTTTAAGCAAGTGTCCTTGTGGTATGATAGAGCATCCTTTGGATATAAGCCCAAGAGTGGTATGGCTGGATCTTGAGGTAGATTGATTTCCAAAGTGGCTATACATTTGCCCTTCTATCTGTAATGGAGGAGTGTTCCCCTTGCTCCTCATCCTCTCCAGCATGAGCTGTCACTTGTGTTTTTGGTCTTTGCCATTGTGACAGAAGTAAGATGGAATTGTGGTTTTGATTTGCATTTCCCTAATAGCTAAGGATGTTGAACATTTCTTTAAGTGCTTCTCAGCCATTTGAGAATTCTCTGTTTAGATCTGTACCCCATTTTTAAAATTGGATTATTTGGTTTGTTTATGTCTAGTTCCTTGAGTTCTTTATACATTTTTATTATTAGCCCTCATTGAGATGTAGGGTTGGTGAAAATATTTTCCCATTCTAAAGGCTGGTTTTGTCCTGTTGATAGTGTCCCTTGCCTTACAGAAGCTTTTCAGTTTCACAGGGTCCCACTGTTGGTATTCTGTTCAAGAAATGGTCTTCTGTGCCAATGCATTCACGTCTATCCCCCACTCTCTCTTCTGTCAGGTTCAACGTTTCTGGTTTTATGTTGACATCTTTGATCCACTAAGACTTGAGTTTTGTGGAGGGTGATAGATATGGATTGATTTGCATTCTTTACATGCTGACATCCAGTTAGTGTTGTTGGTGCTTCTTCCCCATTGTGTATTTCTGGCTTCTATTTCAAAACTTTGGTGTCCATAGGTGTGTAGATTTACATATAGGTCTTCGATTGGATTCCATTGATCAACCTGTCTTTTTATGCCAATACCATGCAGTTTTTAACACGATAGCTCTGTAGTAGGCCTTGAAATCAGGGATGGTGATAACCTGCAGAAGTTCTTTTATTGTGCAGGATGTTTTAGCTATCCTGGGTGTTTTGTTTTTTCCATATAAAGTTGAGTATTGTCCTTTCAAGATCTGTAAAGAATTGTGTTGGGATTTTAATGGGTATTGAATTGAAACTGTAGTATGTTTTTTGGTAAGATGATCATTTTTACTATGTTAATTCTGCACATCCATGAGCATGGGAGATCTTTCCATCTTCTGATATCATCAAAGACCTGAAGTTCTTGTCTTTCACTTGGTTGGTTAGAATTATTCCAAGGTATTTTATATTATTTGTGGCTATTGTGAAGGGTATTGTTTCCCTGCTTTCTTTCTCAGCCAGTTTGTCGTTAGTATATAAGAGGACTACTGATTTTTTTTTTAGTTAATCTTGTATTCAGCCATTTGCTGAAGGCGTTTATTAGCTATAGGTGTTCCCTGGTAGAATTTATGAGGTCACTTATGTATACTATCATATCTTCTGCCGGTAAAGATACTTTTACTTCTTGCTTTCTAATTTGTATCCTCTTGGTCTCCATTTGTATCCTCTGGGTCTCCATTATATGTCTTATTGTTCAAGCTAGAACCTTAGTTACTATATTAAATAAATTTGGGGGGAGTGGACAGACTTGTCTTGTTTCTGATTTTCATGGAATCACTTTGAGTTTCTCTTCATTTAATTTGATGTCCAGTATAAGGCTTGCTGTAAATTGACTCTTATGTTTAGGTATGTTCCTTGTATCCCTGATCTCTCCATGACAATAAAGAGTTGTTGGATTTTGTCAAAGGCTTTTTCAGAATCTAGTGAGATGATCATGTGTTTTTTCTTTCAATTTGTTTATATAGTGGATTATATTGACAGATTTTCATATGTTGTGCCATCCTTGCATCTCTGAGATGAAGCCTGCTTGATCATGGTGCTCAATTTTTAATGTACTTTTGGATTCTGTTTGGGAGTACTTTATGATTTTTGCATCAAGGCTCATGAGGGAAATTGGTCTATAATTCTCTTTCTTGAATCTTTATGTGGTTTGGGTGTGCTTCTGTGACAGTGGCCTCATCAAATGAATTTGGCAATGTGTCTTCTGTTTCTATTTTATGGAATAATTTGAGGAGTATTGGTAGTTTTTCTGTGAAGGTCGTGTAGAATTCTGCACTAATTCCATCTGACCCTGAGTTTTTGTTTTTTGAGTTTAATTTTGGTAAGTAGTATTGTTCATTTCCAATTTTGTGGAGTGCAGGATTTTGAAATATAACCTAATGATTCTCTGGATTTCCTCAGTGTCTGTTGTTATGTCCCCCTTTTCACTTCTGATTTTGTTAATTTGCATATTCTCTCTGCCTTTTAGTTAGTTTGGATAAGGGTTTGCCTATCTTGTTCACTTTCTTAAAGAACCAACTGTGTTTCATTGATTCCTTGCATTCTCTTTGTTTAAGTTTAATTATTTACTGCCTCTACTCCTCTTGGGTGCCTTTGCTTCTTTTTGTTCTAGCACCTTGTGATGTTAAGGTGCTGGCATAAGATTTCTCCAAATTCTTTATGAAGGTTCTTAGTACTATGAACTTTCTTCTTAGCGCAGCTTTCATCTTGTCCCATAAGTTTGGGTATGTTGTGGTTTCATTTTTCATTGAATTCTAGGAAGTCTTTCATTTCCTCCCTTTGTTTCTGCCTTGACCCAGTGGTAATTTAGTAGAGAGTTGTTCAGTTTCCGTGAGTTTGTAGGCTTTCTGTTGTTGTTGAAAACCAACTTTAATCCATGGTGGTCTGAAAAGATGCAGGGTTTATTTCAAACTTCTTGTATCTGTTGACACTTGCTTTGTTGACTGAGTATATGGTCGATTTTGGAGAAAGTTCATGAGATGCTGAGAAGAAGGTGTTTTGTGTTTGGGCGAAATGTTCTGTGGATGTCCATTAGGTCCATTTGATTCATAACATCTGTTTGCTCCATTATTTCTCTATTTAGTTTTTGTCTGGAAGACCTGTTCATTGGTGAGAGTAAGGTATTGAAGTCTCCCACTATTAATGTGTGAGGTTTGATGAGTGATTGAAGCTTTAGTAATGTTTCTTTTACAAATGTGGGTGCCTTTGCATTTGGGGCATAGATGTTCATAATTGAAGCGTCATCTTGTTGAATTTTTCCTTTGATGAGTATGAAGTGTTCTTCCCCATCTCTTTTGATTAATTTTGGTTTGAATTCTATTTTGTTATATATTAGAATAGTTACACATATTGTAATTTAAGAAAAGTAGCGTGTGAGAGAAAGATGCCATGCGACAGGGTTCAAACAGAGGGGTTTTTTATTAGGGGAGATCATAAAAAGGGGAAAGAGAAGGGGAGAGACAGGATCAGCAGGAGAGGAGAGAAAGGAAAGAGGGGGTGGGGGAACAGACAGAGAGGGAGAGACAGAGAAGGATGGGAGGTAGGCAGGGCCCTATAAAAAGGGAACATAAGTGAATAATATACACAGGTGGTGCTCTTAGTGGCTGCAGCTGAGGGCATATCCTGTCAGAACCCCACAGACAGGCCAGTACAGATACCTGAATACTAACAACACCAGTGGCATGGCCACATGATGATCACTGCTGCTTGACAAAGTTCCAGCACCTTTGTACTTTCATTTTAAAACGATTCTCATTATGTGATGTAGGAGTTTCTTTATGCCTGTTCCTTTGGGAAATTTTGTGTGGCTTTCATGAAGGATGAAAATATATAAATGACAGTCTCTTTAAACCAAATTATTCTTTGGAAAAAAATCCCCACCTCCATGGAACTCTATAGCATGATGACTGCGCCAAGAACAGGAAAGTTAAAGATTTACTAACTGGGGACACCTGACCCCAAGGATGAAAAGAGTATAATTGAGATAATCAATGGGCCAATATCCTGAGCCTGAGGCCATAAAGGCAACAGTTTAGTTAATAAGTATATAGAAATCAGAGTTGCATGTTATAATGGAAGACATCAGGACCTTCCCTTTTGAGAGCATATTGGGGGAACAGGGCCACATAGTAAGACTAAGACATAAAGGAACACAGTAGGAAACAGCTCAGTGCTTATTATGCTATATGGTTCAAATGCTGTATCATACCCCTTGAGAAATCAAAATTGTAGTTGGAATGTCTGGTCCCCTGAGGAAGTCCTTTTCCCAAGGCCAGGCATTTGAATAAGGGTTCCAGTTTCCTTGGTGGCTTGAAGAAAAATCCCTGCTTGTTAAAGATGGTGTCATTCTCCTTCTCTCTAACAAGAGGAATTTGTGGCCCTTTCATTAACAATATGACGGAGGTGCCTACTAATTTGTCAAGGTTAATGCTAGTTTCCTAAATCCCTGCTCACAAGCCCCACCCCAGTTCTTAAAACCCTCTTTCTAATCCTTTGTGCAATTATAGAGTATAAAAAGTGTATCCTTTTTCAGTAAATGGGCAGCCATCACAATTCACCCTTAGATCTTGTCAGTTTCCTCCTTGCCTTTGCCAATTCCACACCTCCTCTTTGGCACCTGAACCCTGCTGGAACTGGACTCTACTAGACTCCAGCACACCACCTTGCTTCTTGGGTCCATGTGCTTGGAACATCCCACTATTAGTGTGTATGGCTTAATTTGTGATTTAAACTTTAGAAATGTTTCTTTTACAAATGCAGGAGCCCTTGTGTTTGGGGCATAGAGGTTTAGAATTGGTACTTCATCCTGATGGATTTTTCCTGTGATGAATATGAAATGTCCTTTATCTTTTTTGATTGATTTTAGCTTGAAGACTATTTTGTTGGATATTAGGATAGCAACACGAGCTTGTTTCTTAGGTACTTTTGATTGAAAAATCTCTTTACAACCCTTTACTCTGAGGTAATGTCTATCTTAGATGTTGAGGTATGGTTTTTTTTCTTTCTTTCTTTATTATTTTAATTTTAAATAGCTTGTTTTACATGTCAATCCCAGTTCCCTCCCCTCCTCCCGCATCCCCCCCCCCATCCTCCCACCCTATTGCCAATTCCTTCCACATAGGGGATATCTAGAGTCTGTCATTTCACTCAGGGTAGGGTCCAGGCACTCCCCCTAAGAGTCCAGGCTGAGAGAGCATCCCTCTTTGTGTTGTGGACACACGATGTCTGTTTGTATTCGAGGGATAAACACTGATCCACTGCTCAGGGCCCCATAGGTTGCCCAGGCCTCCTGAGGTATGTTTCTTGTATGCAGCAGAAGGATGAATCTTGTTTTCCCATCCATTCTGTTTGTCTGTGTCTTTTTATTGGGGGATTGAGACCATTGATATTGAGAGATATCAGTGACCAATGATTGTTAATCCCTGTTATTATGGTGATGGTGGTGGTGTGCATGTGCAATTCCCTTCTTTTGGTTTTGCTGGTGAGATTATTTATTTCCTGTGTTTTAATGGGTATAGTTAGCTTCCTTGTGTTTTACTTCTAGTACCATCAATAGGGCTGGAATTATGAATAGAATGTCTTGTTTTCTTCATCTGTGGTGATAGTCTAAGATGGTATCTGTGGTCTCTGAGAGTCTGTAAGTCATCTGTCCAGGCCCTTCTGGCTTTTAGAGTCTCCATTGTGAAGTCAGGCGTAATTCTAATAGTTCTGCCTTTATGTTGTTTGGCCTTTTTTTTCTTTCGGCTTTTAATTTTCTTTGTTTTATATGTTTGGTGTTTCTTTTCTGGTCCAAAAGTCTGTTTTGTATTCTGTAAGCTTCTTGTACCTTTATAGGCATGTCTTTCTTTAGATCAGGAAATTTTTCTTACATAATTTTGTTAAAAATAGTTTTAACTGGGTGGTTGTGGCACACACCTTTAATCCCAGTACTTGGGAGGCAGAGGCAGGCATATCTCTGTGAGTTCAAGGATAGCCAGGGCCTCAGAGACACCCTGTCTCAAACAACCGTGTGTGTGTGTGTGTGTGTGTGTGTGTGTGTGTGTGTGTGTAATATATGTATGTGTATTATATATCCCCCCCTGGGACTTTGAGCTGGGATTCTTCTCTTTCTATTTCTATTCTTAGGTTTCTTCTTTACATGGTGTTTCAGATTTCCTGGATGTTTTATGTCAGGAATTTTTCAGATTAACATTTTCTGTGACTGATGTGTCTATTTGTTCTATGAATATATTCAGTGCCTGAGATTTTCTCTTCCGTCTCTTGTATTCTGTTGGTGATGTTTGTGTTTATGGTTTCTGTTCACTTACCTAAATATTCCATTTCCAGAATTCCCTCAGTTTGTGTTTTCTTTATTGCTTCAATTTCCATTTTCAGGTCTTAAACAGTTTTATTCATTTCCTTCACCTGGTTTTTTCTTGGCTTTCTTGAAGGAGTTTATTAATTTCCTCTAATTATTTGTGTGTTCTTAGCTTTTTTTGAGGAATTTATTTTATTTTCTCTTTAAGGAACTCTGTCATCTTCATAAAATTGGCTTTAAGATCTTTTGTGCTTCATCTATATTGGAATATTCAGGGATTGCTGTAGTAGGATAGCTGGTCTCTTTTGCCCTGAACGTTATTGTGTTCTTACATTGGTATCTAGGCATCTGCATTTTGAATGGTTATAGGTCTAGGTGATGATTTCTGAGTTTGTCTTTGTTGGATGGCTATTTTGTTCCTTGGTTTCTGTTTCCTCTTTGGTCTTCTGGTCTTTGTGATCCAATTTTCTGGTGACCAACAGGAAGTGTCTGTCCAAGTTGGGGGCTGGACTTCTGGTTGCTAGCTTAGCCTTTGTTCCAACAGGGGTTCTCTGCCCAAGTTGGGGTATGGGACACAGTGAAGAGGGAGGAGTGGGGATTGAGGATATTGGAGGCGGTGCACTGAGAAAATGCAGGAGGGCCATGGGTGGCCTGCCTATCTGGAGTTCTGGCCAGTGTGGTCTTTGATTTAGCAGGAAGTGTCTGCCCAGTTTGCTGGCTGGCATTCTGCAGGCTGGCTTGACCTCTGGTCCAGTAGGGTGGGGTTAGAGGTAGGATAGGAAGGGGTGTTAGTGGGGTAGGTCTTTGGGATCCGAACCTAGGCCCAGTGGGCCCCTTACCTGTTTTCCTGACTAGTGATGTAATTAGTATTTTTTTAATGAACTGTAACCCAGTATTTACTAGAAAAGTATTAGACTTTTAATAATATACTATAGAGGAAAAGGTTTAAAAACAAACAAAGAAACTTGGAGTCCTTTAAAAAAGAGCAGCATTTCCAGCATATTTGTAATGCAGTTAGGATCCCTGAAGGAAACATAGATCCCTGACTCAAGACTTTTAGGAATTACTACATTCTCTACCTTCTGCCCTTTTGTTGGCAGTGTATATTTGCTTTTTTTTTTTTGAGACAGGGTTTCTTTGTGTAGTCTTGGCTATCCTGGAAATGCTCCTTGAACTCACAGAGATCTGTGTGCTTCTGCCTCCAGAGTGCTGGGATTAAAGGTGTGTGCCACCACTGCCCTGCATATTTCCATATTCAAAGTGCAAAGAAATCGATTTGATTTTTGTTTTAAGCTGGTCTTGCCATGTTTATGAGGTTGCAGGCCATAACCAAGGAAATACCAGAATAGAATCTTGGCAATTGTTCCTCCTCATGTGCCCCTTATTAATAGGTAAAAATTCAAGCCCTACCATTTCTTGAACTAAGTCACATAGTACTTATTGAACAACTGCCATGAGTTTAGCCACCATGAAAGATAGTAAGTATAAACATGATTCTGAGAGCTCCTATTAGCATTGTAATCCCACTTTTGAAACAATAGTGATCATGTGAAATAAAGCCTAGGCTTTATTCTCAACAATCCAAAGTTGTTCTTTCCCGGAAATGTCTGTGGGGGGAAAATATGTGAGAAGCAAGAACTAGCCATGGATAAGAATAATATAGTACTAGAGAGTTGTGGATAAGGAAGACGGTGGTGAAGAACCTGGATTGTCTTGACAGAGACAAATAAGACGAAGCGTGTATATGGACCATTGGCTGAAAATTTTGGCAGCTCCCAGATCCTTTGACTCTTGTATAACAGCATGCTATACTGAAGACTGTCTCCTAGAATGAGTCACAGTTCTTTTTTTGTTAGTTTGTTTATTTGTTTGCTTGCTTTGCTGCTTTTTTTTTCCCTGAAGAAGGTGGTTTGGGTTTTTTTGTTTTTTTGAGACAGGGTTTCAATGTATTGTTTTGGAGGTTGTCCTGGAACTCGCTCTCCTGGAACTCGCTCTGTAGACCAGGCTGGCCTCAAACTCACAGAGATTCACCTGCCTCTGCCTCCCAAGTGCTGGGATTAAAGGCATGTGCCACCAACGCCCGGCTCAGATTGCTGTTTTCATACCGATAATGTGGGCTCTGTTTTGCCTGGCATTCTGATGTGAATTTTTTGTTGTTTGTTTTGTTTTTAGTAGAACAAAGAATGTGTATTGTCCTGTGAAGTTATTTGATATTTAAACATTAGTATTGAATTTGTTTTGTTTAATAAACACTGAGGGAAAATAGGTGAGGAAATGACAGTTCTCTTCTGATTACTGAGGGAAGTATACAATTTGGTTTAAGAAGTGTGGCAGAATCTAGTAAAGTTGAAGATTTACAAAAACATAGGACTGTCTTTAATCCCAGCTCTTGGGAGGCAGAGCCAAGGAGATCTCTGTGAGTTCAAGGCCAGCCTGGTCTACAGAGCTAGTTCCAGGACAGCTAGGTATGTTACACAGAGAAACCGTGTCTCAAGCTTGTTGAAACTCATGAAATGTAGATCTACAACTGTGGAGACTCCAGGGGACCAAACTAGGCCCTCCATATGTGGCAGACAGTTGTGAAGCTTGGACTATCTGAGGGGCCCTGGCAATAGGATCACAATATAAATCTGGTAGATAAGCTAGCTTGTTGGAGCCCATTACTTAGGGTGAGATGTCATGCTCAGTGGCAGTAAGACCATGATACAAACCTGGTACATGGGCTAGCTTGTTGGAGCCCATTCCTTGGGATGGTATGTCATTTTCCATCTTAATGCATGGGAGAGGGGCCAGGCCCTGCCCCGACCTATTGTACCAGACTATGTTGACTCCTCGTGGGAGCCCTTACCCGTGAGGAGGAGTGAACTGAGGGTGGGTTAGGGGAGAGGTAAGGAAGGGTGGGAGGGAGAACTGTGGTTGGGATGTAAAAGGCAATCAAAAAATAAAAGACTGAGGAAAAAAGGAAAAGAAACTCTGTCTCAAAAAATACACACAAAACAACAACAACAAAACACATAGGACCCAGCAGTTCAGTTCTAGTACAATGCTCTACAGGCATACCCTCCAGTACCAAGCCATAGGAGATATGTACAAGTGTATATCTTGTTGTTACTTATTATAGACCCCTAGGTAAACCACTTGTACATTAAAAATATTACGGGTCAGGTTATCCATATAAACTTTAATTTTTATTTTACTTTTAACATGTATGGGTATTTTGCCTTATGTGTATCTGTGCACTGCTCATATGCCTAATGGATGTGGAGGCCAGAAGAGGTCATCCTAGCCCTTGGGACTGGAGTTACAGACGGTTGAGAGCCACCATGTGGGTTCTGAGAATTTAAACCCTGGTCTTGTGGAAGAGTAGCCAATGCTCTTAATCACTGAGCCATCTCTCCAGCCCCCCCATTTACATTTCATATGCAGCATTAATGTAATGTCTGAATATTTTTATGCTTAAGTGAAATGTAACAATATAACATGCAGATAGAAAGGCGACATCAAATTCGAAAGAGTCATTATCTATCAGAAATGAGAGTCAAGCCGCTAAAGCACTGACTAAGCTACAGATGATTGTAAACAAAAAAGGCACCTGATCTGATCTGTTTTTAAAGGTTACTGTGGCTCGTGCTCTCTAGGACAGTACGAGAAGCAGGATAGCATTTAGATGGGTTCACAGGAGTCCCGGTGAGACAGAAGTGGCTGGAATTCCAAATAGTGCAGGTTTACTCAACCCTTGCGCTATTGACATTTTAAGCTAGATAATTGGTTTCCATGGGACTTTCCTGTGTGCCCCTCCTCCAGTTCCGACACACAAGTGATGTGTTCAGATTGCCCAGTTGAGAATCACTAGCCTAAGAAGTACATGGGAAGATTCAGTTTGGAAAGAGATCAGAGGCTGTGTGCTGGTGAAGAGGGGTTTCATGGAGGAGATGAGATTTGAGGTGGTTGCTACACATCATTTCAGATATGCCAGCTGTGATGATTTTAAAATGTAGCAAAATAGTAAGCTTGCCCTAAATCATACATTTCCTTCTAGCCACTGTACTCCCCATTCCCCATCTACTTGACTGTTTAGATTTAAGAGAGCCAAATGTGTGTGTGCTCTTTACTTCCATAGTTTTTACTCTACTCAAAGCTCGATTGCTCACACTAATCCCCAATAATTTCCTAATTAACAAATCTACCCAGTGGGATCTGGCTAGTCCATCTTTATTTTAATGATGACCTCTTTATTCCATTTGTTTTCTGTTCTAAAAATTATTTCCTCTTACAAAGTCAAATGTCATTTTGTATACAAAATAGGCAAAATGCAATGACAGTAATACATTGTTCAGAGTGGAATTTGTATGTATGTAATTTAATAAAAATAGTTTCCTTCCTTATCTTAGGGTTTCTATTGCTGTGGTAAAATACTATGAACAAAAAGGAGGAAAGGGTTATTTCATCTTATATCTTTAGTCCATCATTCAAGAAAGTCAGGGCAGGAACTCAAGCCAAGAACACTGATGCAGAAGCCAAGGAGGAGTTGTGCTTCTGGCTTGCTAAATTTGCTTTGTTAAAACATTCTCACCATCAGCCCAGAGGTGGCACCACCCACAGTGAGCTCAGTCCTTCCACAGCAACTATCAATTTAGGGAATACCCTACAAGCTTACCTACAGGCCAATCAAGTGGGGAATTTTCTCAGCTGAGGCTCTCTGTGTTATTAAAACATCTTAAATGCCATATTCTGTAGAACCCTGGTGTTTGGAGATGATTTGTCTTTCTAAAATATATGTGTTTGACTTTGATAATATACCTAATATGACTACAAGTTCAATTGTAACAGGTGACTAATTACTAAACTGTATTTCTTTATTATCCTATATAGTTATTAATAATAACTTTGAAGGACTAGAAATTTGTATTACATTGATAAATGGGCTGTATAGGTACAATACCTGAACAAGATTAGAAACGTATATACAGTATGTTTTAACAAATTAATCTCAAATTTGTATCAATATACAAAACTTGTATACAATATGCAAAAATCCAATTCAATATCTACTTTTTTGTCTTATCTATATCTTCCCTGTTTTCTTTTCAGAGTATATTCAATAATATACCCTTTTATCCTATCATAGTCATGTCCTCCTTTAAAAAAAAAACAAGAACCTTGAATCTAACTAATCTCCTTTGTTTAACTTTTTTTCCTGACCATTAGCAATGACAACTTGTAACTAGTCCCCCTAAACAGTGACAACAATCTGAAACCCAATAAAACACCAAACGCCTCACCTCTTGCGAATGTGGTCATCATGTTCTTAATTTACTTCTTGCTGTCTAGGGGTGATGGCATATTTAGGGGATTCTGAAAATAAAAATTTGGGGGGTTAATTGTCAAGTCCTGGGAGAGGTAGCTGTATCATTTGTTATCCAGTCTCTGCATAATGGGAAAGTGCAGTACTTGTCTCAAGTCCTGGCTAGAGTAGTCTGTGAGGCTAGATCATCTCAGCTAGCCTCCTCGAAATCCTTCTGAGCAGTTTGTAGTCCAAAGCTGATCTTTAGTTGGTGTTGTTCAGCTTAACAGTGTTATCATAGTCCTTGAAGAATTATTGTTGTAGAATCCCATCATCCTTTTGGAGACTTCAGAGATTGCCTTAGGTTAGAATATTCCTTTTCTTGATAATTTTTTTCTGAGTAGTTCTCTTTTTTCTGTTGATGCTTATTTATCTAAAGGTCTTTAAGCAAAACCCTGCCCCCAACCCTAAGTTTGGGGAGGTTCCTAATCTAATCTTTATCATTTTTGATATATCATTTCTCCTGAAATTTTTGTTTTATCTTGTAAAACTCTTCTATCATCCAGAGTGGTATGGTTTCTTACAGTAGGCATTAGGTTCTTTAGTTGCTCTGGAAAGGAGTTCCTTCTCCTGATGACTTTTCTTCAGTTACTCACTGGGCCAGCTCTACAAGACAGCATTTTTTTTAAGTCCAACAGAAAATTCATTGAAATGCAGTAGTCCTCCCTAATGGGAGCAGAGAGTGAGTAAAGGGAGCACACTCTAGCTTTTCCATCTTCTTTCCCTTCTTTTACCTCTCTTGTTTTTTCATGCTACATACCAAGGACTCCAAATCGGAGTTTACTGATTCAGTTTTCTTTGAGACCAATACCATTACTTAATGAGCTCCTTACTCATTCTACTTAGAATATACCTCATTATTATTCATATATTTATTACATGCTGAAGAGTACTTTTTAAAAAATCTTGCTATATAACCTAGGCTGTCTTGTAACTCATAATCCCCCTACATTCTGAGATGATAGGTGTCTGCCACCATGGCTCAAAAGAACAATATGTTTAATTAGATTAAATGAAACACTAAATTTTTTCTAATTTTTCTTTTTTTAAATTTAGTTACGTGTATGAATGTTTTGTCTGCATACATATATGTATACCATCTGTATCCCTGTGGATCCCTTGTAATAGTGTTATGGATGGTTGTGAACAACCAGTTCCCTGAGCCATCTATCCAGTCACCATTATTGTATCATATTTTCTTTAGTTTTTTTTTTTTCGAGACAGGGTTTCTCTATATTGTTTTGGAGGCTGCTCTGTAGACCATGCTGGCCTCAAACTCACAGAGATCCGCCTGCCTCTGCCTCCCAAGTGCTGGGATTAAAGGCATGCACCACCAACGCCCGGCATTGTATCATATTTTTATGTTGCTACTAGGAAATAGAGAATGACAGTGTGGTTTGTGTTAAATTTCTGCTAGATCATGCAGTGTCTAAGCATCCATACTCCCTTTGATTTACTGTCCATAATGCTGTCTGAATAATCTTAACTGAAAAAAATTCTGAATTAATGATCCTTTGAATTTTTTGGAGATTAAGTTTAAGGTTAGTTATAGGAAGTTTTTTTTGTCTTGCCAGCCAGCTCCCAAATAACCACATGGAGAGTGAAAGCTTGGCCGATAGCTTAGGCTTGCTCCAAACTAAAGTTTGTATAACTTAAATTAACCCATATCTTTTAATCTACATTCTTTTATGTGGCTGGTGACTCTCCCCATCTCTGCCCTTCTTCCCAGCATTCTTTCTGCCTCAAAAATCCTGCCTAGCTATTGGCCATCTAACTTTGTTATTATACCAATAATAGTGACATATCTTTACAGTGCGCAAAAGTTAGCTTAATAGATCTTCCTTAAAAGCGTTAAGTCTTAGCAACTTTTTTTTTCTTTTTGAGCAGAGTCTTTCTGTGTATAGCTCAGGCCAGCCTCAAACTTATGGTCCTCTTACTTCAAAGTACTGAGAGCTGGAATGCAGGCATGCATTACCACATTCAGCACCAGTCTCAAAAACTTCTGAAACACTGTGCTGTCTAAACAAACATATTCAGCTAAATTCAACTGGCAGGTTGCCAGCTGTGAGTCCCTGATCTAATAACTGTCTATCATCATTTTGACACTTTCAAATATGTATAGCTGTTAGACAATTGATACATGGTAAATAGGTTCAAGTAGAAGTGAGAATAGCAGAAGTTTCCCCACAGGCTATGTATGTAGTTCCATGGTAAAGCGTTGACTTAGCATATACAGGGCCCTCAGTTCAATCACTGGCACAACAAAAATAATCTATATTCATGCAAAGTAAGTTTTATCAAACCCACAAAGAACAATTACATCCTTTATACTACCACTGAAGATTATCTGCTGGGCCATGTACCTAGTCATTGACCAATTAATTCATTTAGAGGTGATAGTGGGTGAACCACCTAGGGAAAGAACCTGTACACTAAACATGTCAGAGTGGAGGTAAGAAGCTACTCTGAAAGATTGATGCTCATAACATGATCTTTTGGGGGAAGGGACATAAACAAAGGATACTGAATAAAATAGTTCTCTCTAAAACATTCTGAAATAATAAATCTAACTAAATGAGTAATTGTTATCCTAATAGTATTTGTAATCTCTGGAATCTTCTTTATCTATCAGTATGTCTTTGATGGCCCACAGACTTAAATGAGATATTTGCCAAGGAATAGGCTGCTAAGGTATGTCATAAACAGCACATTTTAATAGGACATTCAGATACTATTTTTATTTGTTGAGACTCTGATGTGGGCCCCAAGTTTGAAACTTGGTTTTCCTCTTACTATGTTGTTTTGTTTTTCTCCTCATGGAACCTTAAAATTTTGTGGGTTTTCATTTTTTATGTGTGTGAGTGTTTTGCATACAAAGGTACAGCCATTAATGAGTCCATGTGGGTGCTAGGAATTGAACCCAGGTCCTCTGTAAGAACAGCCAGTGCTCTTAACTGCTGAGCCATCTCTCCAGCCCCAGTGTTAAGCTTTTGTTGTTTGTTTGTTTGGTTGGTTGGTTGTTTAGAGCATAGGTCTACTACCACCATCCTCTCAAAGAAAATGTGCTTGATGGAAGATTTTGGCTTACCCATCCTTCCATAACTTGTGACAGAGACTTCCATAAACTTGTACTTGGATGTAACTCCTTTCTTCCCACTGCAGGCTACTAACTTGGTCTGAGGTCTGTAATTCTAGCACTTGAGAGGCTGGGGCAGAAAGATAGTGAGTTGAAAGCAAAGCTTAGTTATATAGTGAGAGACCTTGTCTCCTCCTCTTCATCTTCTTTTCCTCCTCCGTCCTTCTTCCTCCTCTCCCCTCATCTTTCTTCCCTCCTCCTTTTCCTCCTCCCTTCTTCTCCCTCTTCTCATCCATCCCTCCCTCCTTTTCTTTCTTTTTGCAAATAAACGAACAAAAATGTCCTGGGAATTCTAGCCTTTGATTTGCTCACTTTAGTTTCTGCTCTTTTTCCTCCTCTTGTTTGAGTCACCTCATGTAGGTAACAGGAGTCTGGCTGTTGTCTGCCTCTTTCTCAATCTCTAAAATAAGTGTAAACCTTCTGTTTGAGCTTTGCAACAAATGGAAGATTTTATTTGTAATATAATTATATTACTCTTTCTGATGTTTTATATATTGTGAGGGTTAACTTCTTTCCTCTTTAGGTAATGGGAGGAGTGAGAATTGACTTATTTTCTCCTGACTATCCCTGGGTTTTACCTGTAAACAATCTCAGATTATCAGTAAACTCTCACTTGAGAGCTTTGCAAATGAAAAAAAAAGCACCAATATCTTTACCTGGTTCTATCTGACTCTCTGTGGTGGCACCCAGATATCAATATAGTTTAATCCCAGCATGCAGTAGCAGTTGGAACCACCACACAAAATCTCATACACTTCATGCCTCTAAAACATGTTCCTAGGGTTAGTTTTGAGAAGATGACCAAGAAGTTCCATAGGGGAAGAATATTGTATTTGTCACAACAAATATAGTACAGTTACCTACTGACAGCTGTGATTTATTGATCAATTGTGTGTCAGGCACTCTGCTATGTCTGTTATCTTGACATTTTTGCTGCATCTTTGCATATATTATATTTACTTTTCATACTTTGCTGTATTTTACTGTTTAACTTCAGTGATGAAATGGATCTTAGTACTATTTCACAGAGAGGGAAAGGAAATATTAAAGAGGATACATGATATAATTAAAATTACGCGACCGGTAAATGAGGGGAAGCAGTTGGTAATAATTGATCATGTACAAGATCAATAACAAAGAATGTAAAATATTTTTTAAAATTAACTGTGTACTAATTATAATCAATTATACCAACAGTTTACCATTTCTGTCTAATTACAATATAGCACAATAATGATTATGATTATAAATACCATTAAGCAGATCATATTAACTTGGGCAAATTTCTTTTGATTACCAAACCGTCTAAGCCTTTATTATAAATAGGTAGGGGGTGAATAATAGCCATAGCTTGTGTTTTATTGAGTATTTACTATATAGCAAGGCATGTAGTAAACGTTACATCTATTTCATTTAGCCTTGTAAAACCAAAACTGAGATTAGTGCTATACTAGCAAAAGAACAGGTACGGTTTGGTTGAATACCTTTTCTAGTAAATGACAACAAGCCCTTTACTCTTCTGTCTTCATGTGTGCTGAGCCCTTGAACCTTTGCTGATGTGGGTTGCTTTTCTATTCAAAACTTTCCACATTTCCTATGAACTGAATAAAATTATTTTTAAAGTCTCTAAGATTATGTTGCCATGTATGTAATTAGTAGTTTTAATTTGGTATTTGTAGAACAATAAACCTAGCACCCACATGGTAGTTCATAACCATCTTTGACTCCAGTGGGAGGAGCAATGCCTTCTTCTGACCTCTAGATACTAAGCATTTATGAAGTATACATGTGTAGGCAAAATATACACATGAAATAAAAAATATAATAGTAACCAAATAAAACTTGAGAGCTGGGGATGTAGTTGTTATAGGAAGATTTCTAGCATGATAAAGGCCCCAGCATGAGAAGCACAGAAGGAGGGAAAATTAACTTTAACTGTGTACTGACATTTTAATATGCCAAGAAACTGGGTAATACGTCAGATTTCATGATGATATGGAAAGAGCCAAGTTACTCCATTTCTGCTTCTGATCAAATCACATGGAGTTGGAAATGATCCCCTTAAAGAATGTCTCATTTCAATCAGACCCTTCTTTCAGGGGTTGCATTTAGTGACTGTTTCACAGTGTTAGGGGTTAGAACACCCGAGCTCCAATCATAGTGTCTCTCTTTACCACTGAATAGATTAGTGACTTGCAAGCTTTCCAACATTAAAATAGGGATAAAAGTTCTTTTAACCATTCCTCTAAAAGATACTCTAGCATAAAATAATTAAGTTGGTAATGCCTCAGTAAAGGTTTTCATGATATGTAAACAAAATAAGATAATGTAGGTCCATAGTTGAAGTCCCAAATATAACTTATTTGATATATAATGGCAGTTCTATAATAATAAAGAACTTATTTAAAATGTTATGTCTTTTTTCTTTTAAATCCCTTAAAGACAAAAGGGGACTATGTACTGAATTGTATTGTGTTGGAAAAATTCCATCTTTGACTACTTAGAAATGACTTGTGCCTAATTGTCCACCAAAACTAAAAAGTCCTTGCAACATAGAGGGTATTTTCACATTAATACAGCCTCCATGACCTAAAAGACTTGGTATTTGAAGGAGTTTGTGTGACTTTCAGAGAATTTCCTAGATACTGATTAAATGAATGTTGTTCTATATAGCAATCTATCAAAGGGTTGGGTGGCCTATAAAGTCAACCATTTCTGAGAATCAGGTATCAATGTGTCAGATCACTGGGAATGTTGATTGGTGACAAAGTAGAGAGTGCAGCTTTAATGAGGAAAGCTTCTCAGACCGTCAGATACCTTACAAGCTGGCAAAGCCACAGCTGTACTTAATAATGTCTAATTGAGGTTTAAGTAATTTAGGTAATGTTCGAGTGTTTATTATATTATGAGGTATTTTATTTCCCATAGTTATTTTAAAACGAAGTCACAAGTTACATCTTCAACTGTTTTTTTATGTTTTATTTTTTATTTTTAAATTTAAATTAGAAACAAGGTTGCTTCACATGTCAATTCCAGGTCCCTCTCCCTTTCCCTCCCCTCCTCCGGCGCCCTCCCACCAACCCCCCCAGTACCCCCTCATTTTCCCAGGGAGGGTGAGTCCCTCCATGGGAGTGTCCACAGTCTGTCATTTCATCCAGGGCAGGGCCTAGACCCTCCCCCAACTTCAAGTTTTTTAAGATTTATTTTTAGGGGTCTGTGGGGGGGTGTACATTAATTGAGTTGCCTGTAGAGGCCAGAGGCTTCAGAGTCTCTGGAGTTACAGGCAGTTGTGAGCAACTCAACATGGATGTTAGAAAGATAGTTCAGGTCCTCTGCAACAGTAGTATGTGCTCCTAACTGGTGAGCCATCTCCAACCCTTAAAACACTTTGATGCAGTCGATTGAATTTTAAACCTTGCATGCTAGCCAAGACTGGTAATAAAGTATAGATTATTTCCACTGTTCCTGGTCAGTCAACTCCTGTGCATCTTACTCTCATTTCATAGGCAGAAGGAGAGTTAAGAAGAATGCTGGTGCCACCAACACTGTGTCTCTTATCCTAAAACAAGTTATTAAAGAACTCCAGGCTGACCTTCTGACCCTATTTTTAATCTCTCTATTTTCATGTCCTAGTTTATATCCTGTCCTCTTAGAGTATGAAGAATGTTTAATACTGTAAAACACTGCATATGAGGTTTCAGCATCAGAGTTCTAAACTGCATTTTAAAAGGACAGTAGTGACCTGGGTGCATGTTCCTAAGAGCAGCTAGATAACATGGCAAAATCCAATGGCAATCTTTTCTTCACTCCTGCCCTATTTTTCCTAAGCAAATACACTTAGGGTGCTCTTCAGTGGTAGTGTGTATAAAGGATGGCCTTCCAAAAGAGACTGACAGCCTTAATTTGTTTGATATGTGCAATCATAGTCCGTGTTAAATTCAAAATGCTTGTCCAATCAAGGATTCAATATAGAAAAGAGGCAGTAACAAGCATGCTGCACACTGTAATAAAGAAATCTGTTGATTGAAAACAGTTTGTATATTTTGGAAATGATAGGGAATGTAATTGGTAAGAAAGAAAAGGATAGGGCTTCATAAATAATAGGAAATAGAGCATGTTTTTACTGATAATACTAACTCGATTTAATAACATTTTGGTGTTGAATTTTTGTATTCCAGAAAATAAGTAAGGTGGCTCCTTTTCTTGTACTCTAAATGTCATGATTAATGGAGTGACCTTTTTAGCTTTGTTTTCATTGAGAGCAGCTCTAATGGAGTGAATCTGAGGCAACAATGAGTGATATGCTCCAGCTTCCTAAGAACTTTCACAGAGAGGTATTTATTTCCATTTTTAAAATCAGACATTTGAAAGTATTTTAGGTACAAATACTGTATCAGTGTGTGTTTGTGCTAGAAGGTCCAAACAGTAGGGAAGCAAATAGAACAAACTAATAAGCATCTTCCACCCCGTTCTCTCATACACCCCCTCCTTGAATTGTCAAATTCTCCTTGCCTAGCCTCAGTGTACATAGATAGCTGAGTAACAATTTGTGTGCTAGTAAGGGGCTGTCATGATTTTGTTGTTTAAGTCACACTCAAGTTTACTTTTCTAAGACTGCATAGATACATGCACTGGAAATCAGGTCCCACTATGAAGGGTTGATATTAAAAGCTCTCCACAGGAAATGTATTGTTGATTGGGCATTACTGACTGGACTTAGAATGAGTTATATAGGACCCTTTTACTGTGAACTGTCCTGGGTCACAGACATTCCACTAGAGCTGCTCAACAATTGCCCAGTATCTAGTTTTGTCTTCCCTGCAAAACAAAATTCTCAACAGTTAAACTTCAATCCCAGTTAACCACTTTTATCTGTCCACTTTATCCTGTTTTTCAGTTCTTTTGTCCATACATTTAAAATTCTGAGCCAAGTATGGTAGTATGCACTATAGTACCAACTATTCAGAAGGCAGAGACAAGAGAATCACTTGGGTCCATGATTTTAGGCCTCCTGTGAAACATATATAGACCTTCCCCACTGAAAATAATTTATAATATTCTTCATTTAGACTTAAAACTAGTCTCATTTTATATAAACTATTCAGATAGTTCTGAGGCTAGACAGCATGTGCAAGCACCAATCCTTTGGATGGAAGAGATAGAGAGGAGAGACACACTCTACCTAGAAAGTTTCACTGTACCATAGTCATGGGTATTCATAATGATAGGATACTATGGCTCACAAAAGTGATTGTGGCTGATTACACTTGTATCACAGCACTTGGATGGCTAAAGATGGTTTATTGGAATGATTTATAAGCTGCAGTCCAGCTAATCCAACAAAGGCTAGCTCTGAACAGAAAGTCCAAGAGTCCAGTAGTTGCTCAGTTCACAAAGCTGTATGTCTCAACCGGTTTTCAATATATGCTGGAATCCCAGGCTTTAATGCCAGTGAAGGAATGGATATGCTAGCAAGGCAAGGGCATATAGCAGTGGTTATCAACCCATGCATGGGTCATGACCTTTTGGGGGTCAAACAACCCTTTCACAGATCATTGGTAACACAAATATTTAAATTAATTCATAACAGTACAAAGTTAGAGTTATGAACTAGCAATGAAAATAATATTATGGGGACTGGGAGAGATTGCTCAGTGGTTAGAGTACAGTCTATTCTTCTACTGGTCCTAAGTTCAATTCCCAGCAACCATATGGTGGCTCGCAACCATCAGTAATGAGATGTAGTGTCTTCTTCTGGTCTGCAGGCAGAACACTATATACATAATTAATAAATAAATCTTTTTAAAAAGAAAATAATTTTATGGTTGGGGGCCTCCACAACATGAGAAACTGTATTAAAGTGTTGCAGCATTAGGAAAGTTGAGAATTTCTGTTATATAGGCTTTTGGCAGAAAGTGTGGCTTTTCTACCTCAAGGTACAAATCAAAGATGTATGTCTTCCCACCTCAGAGGTCCAGACTAGAAGTGAAGTCACCCAAGCAAAAATAATCTCTGACTGGTGTGCTCTTCATTTCTAGATTGTAGCTCATTCAGATGTAGGAAGGTTGACCACCAAGAATAGCCATCACAATATGACATTCTATTAATATTTTAAAAATTGGTTGGGCATGGTAGGTAGTACATGCCTTCAATTCCAGCACTCTGAGAGGCAGAGGCAAGGAGAACTAAGCCACCCTGGTATATATATTAATTTACAGGCCAGCCATAACTACATAATGAGACCCTGTCTCAAAAAACAAAAGGGAAAAAAAAACAATAAATAAAGTAACATTTTTTAATTGACAGTATGACAGGTGTTGGTGGCACATGCCTTTAATCCCAGCACTTGGGAGGCAGAGGCAGGCAGATCTCTTTGAGTTCGAGGCCAGCCTCGTCTACAGAGCGAGTTCCAGAACAGCTTCCAAAACAATAGAGAGAAACCAGCTCAAAAAGCCATTTTCCATGACTGAGGATGAAAATACAAGAGGGTTTGGGAATGTGGCTCAGTGATTAAGAGTATTTGTGGCTTTTCCAGAGGACCCAAGTCATAGAAGATTCGCTTGAGAAGGATGAGCATATGGAAATGTTATGAATCTACTTAGTCTTGAGCCCTCTCTGCTGTTACATGTCCCATAGTTAGAGGGTATCTGTTTTGGGTCTTGTGCAGCCAATGGAGCCTGACACACTTAGACTGTTGCCAGGCAGAGATCCAGAGACAGGCTGTGAATTTGAGGTCACCCTGGTCTACAGAGTGAGTTCCAGGATAGTCAGGACTGTTGCACAGAGAACCCTGTCTCAAAAAACAAACAAATCAAAACAAAAAAAAAAAAAAACCATAGACTGTCATTCATGTGATTGGGTACCAGGGAATTAAGCAAAGGTGTCCATCTTTTACCTGTTCATCAGAATTTCAAAAGGGTCTAATCACGCACACTGAAATTGGAATCACATGGTGTACACTGTTTTTAAAATTCAATTAAATTAAAAAAGCAAAACAAAAACTTGTAACCCTGGCACTCCGAAAGCTGAGGTAGAAAGATTGCCTGGGCTATGCATTGAGTCATACCTTTAAAAAGAAGAATAGAAGAGTAAGCATTCTGACTAAAAAGAAGACTTCAGGGCTGGAGAGATAGCTCAATGGTGAAGAGCACTGGCTGCTCTTCCAGACGACCCAGTTTCAATTCTCAGAACCCACATGGCAGCTCACAACTGTCTCTAACTTCAGTTCCAGGGCATCCAACCTCACACAGACATACAGTTAAAACACATTGCACATAAAATGAAAAGGAAGACTTCAGAGATTCTTTTTGAATCCAGAGCCTGCACCACCACCAGACTTTGTCTCTGTCTCCCATCTCACTTTCTTGAATATACATTACCTGTTCCATTTCTCTTTTGTGAGAGACAGATTTTTCTCTGCATGTCATGGCTACAGTGTACTCGGAATTTGCTTATCCTGTAGTTCCCAAAACCAGAAGCCTGAGCTAAAAAGGATCTCTGTCCTTCTCCAAACCAATTCTGAATCCCTGGCCTGTAGAGTGTAGTCTTTTCCTTGCCAGCCACCTAGGCCCTGCCACAGTTGCAGTCCCCAAATAACTCACAGGACACTGTATTAATTATGAAGCTGTTGGCTGTTTGTTTGTTTCTTACTGGCTAGCTCTGACTTAAGTATTTAACCTATAATTGTTAATCTAAATATTTTTCTTACCAGAGAAAGGGTCCGGACCTCTTCTATGGCGGCTACATGATGTCTGCCTGTGTCTCTTTCCCAGAATCCTACTCAACTCCTAGTCCCACCTATCCTGCTTCCCTGTTGGCCAGCAGTGCTTGACATATACACAGGACTTCCCCATCACTGGCCAGGACCAGCAGCAGCACTTTACAAGTAATTGGTCAAAGCTCACTATATGGATAGGGAAGGAGTTCAATGGTCAGAAAATGGTTTCCACCTATCTGGCTGCCACAAGTTTGTAGCTTACTCTTATATAACCAAGGTTCTGGTAAATCTTTCCGATTGGCTCTGACAAAGTGACAGAATTTTGTAAAGAACTTTTTCTGAGAAGCCAAGGAATCTATAAAAGCCAGCAGGCTTGTAGGATTGACAGCTTGCTTGGTGATAATTAGATGATGTAGTTGACAAGGTATCAGATTCTTCATCTGTTTTCCTTGTCATTCTTTTATGTCCTTGGTGGTGGAGAAGGAACCTTAGTAAACAAAGAAGCTTCTATTTCCACCAGAGAGCAAGTAGGTAATGTCTGTTGGCATATCTGGTAAAAACGTAGCTTGTCTCTACCAGCTTTGAGCTGTATCTGTACAAAAGCAGCTCACTTTCATATTCTGGATCATTATTTTAAAATTTAATTATGTAGTGTGTGTGTGTGTGTGTGTGTGTGTGTGTGTGTGTGTGTGTGTGTGTGTGTGTGTGTGTGTATGTGTGTGTGTGTATAGAAGATATCAGATTCTTGGGACTGGAGTTACAAGTGGTTGTGAGCAGCCATGTGAATGTTAAACCTGGGTCCTCTGCAGGAGCAGTAAATGCTCTTAACCACTGAGCCATCTCCCCAGTGCCTTCAAGGTTTATTCTTGACCTTTGTCATTGTGCATTTCTTTTTTTTTTCTTTCTTTCTTTTTTTTTTGGTTTTTCGAGACAGGGTTTCTCTGTATTGTTTTGGAGGCTGGCCTGGAACTCGCGCTGTAGACCAGGCTGGTCTCGAACTCACAGAGATCCACCTTCCTCTGCCTCCCGAGTGCTGGGATTACAGGCGTGCGCCACCAATGCCCAGCGTCATTGTGCATTTCTAATGAATCCTCCTCCTTCCTGAAGGGACCCAAGGATAGAGCCTACAATGACCTACTGCCTCTCCAGCCTTGTCCACTCAGTGCAAGTGATTTTTCTCCTCTTGTTATTCTGCTTTCTTCATGACTTCATTCCATCAGGATTCTTCCCTGGAAGTTTCCATCTTTCTCGAGTGACTATATACATTATATTGCTTTCTGTCATTGCCCAAAAGAAAGCCATCTTGTTCAGCTTCTTTCATTACCATTCCCTCTCATGGCAATGCCCATTTTTAGAGCAAGCAAGATACCATGAATTACGACTCTGAGTGGATTTTCCTGGGCCCAGTTTATCTTGATTATCTCACTGTACATCTCCATTCTGATTTTCTTTTTTCTCATTAAACCCACCCTCCAAGAGTACGTATCTCATTTGTGAAAAATAGTCACTAACATTTTCATGACAGAAACATTCTTCCGCTAAAAGGTGTCTCCAAGGAAAAGTTTAATAAAGTCTTGAGACATAGTTCCAGTTCCTTGTCAAAGCCTGTAATGGGCACACAATAAAGAATCACTGAGCTGACTGAGGCAGGAAGAATGTCATAAGATTGAATAATTCATTAGGGGTTACTTCATGATTCCCAGGTCAGCCCTGTGCTATAGAGTATGACCCTATGGGTTTTTTGTTTGTTTGTTTGTTTTTTGTTTGTTTGTTTGTTTTTTTTGGTTTTACGAGACAGGGTTTCTCTGTATTGTTTTGGAGGCTCCAGCCTGGCCTCGAACTCACAGAGATCCGCCTGCCTCTGCCTCCCGAGTGCTGGGATTAAAGGCGTGCGCCACCACCGCCCGGCAAACCTATGTTTAACAAGAACCCAAACATAAATACATATATGCTAGTCTGTAATGTTAGTAGGTTGACAAGCCCTCATTATTTTTGGCTAGTGGAGTAGATGTGTAGAATGAGTTAATAAAGACAGCTTGGGAGCCACTATGCTGATGCTAAGGAAGGCCTAGATAGTATTTTGTCAATTCAAGGAAAACTAGTAACAGTAAATGCAGCAACAATTTTTTCTGGCCACAAGGAAAATAGCCTTTTGGTCTTTGTGTAATTAATATTATAGAAAATCAGTTGTATTGTGTATCTGTGGCACAGAGTTTTATTTATTAAGTCTGTTTGTAACATAGTCAACTTATTACATACTTACATGAATATATATGGTTTGCAAAACAGAGGAGTAAAAGATAAATATCATTTTGTGTCTTTGAAAACCATTTAAATTTCTGGCTTAACAGAAAGCAGCTGATGTCTCATCTCTGCTTTTGCATTCAGTCTATGGCAGCAGCACACTAGAAATTTCACCATAGTCCCATGAGAGAATAAGGGCCAAAAAGCCAATAATGACGTAGAATACTTTTTGAAAACATTTTGATCTTGGAAAACCCCAGTGTGGGACTCGGTCTCCCTGGAGGTTCCTCCCACGCCCACACTTGGGAAAATGCAACTCTAGAGCTAAAGAAGGAGTCTATCATCAGGATGGGAAAAATGAAATGTGCCTGTGTTTTCACTGATCTTCTAACTGGTATTTAGCACTCCCTTCAAATATGAATGGAGGCCTCAAAATACCTTGGTACTACCATTATCTGTGATTTAGTCACTAAAAGAATCAAGGACATTTTCAGATCATATTACAGTTGTTGCAGATAACTAAAATAACACATGTATTCATTATTGCTTTGAAACTTCAGTTACCACAGTGCTACATTTTATCTGTAATCCCTTAATAAGAACATATATTACTATACTACATTTAAGGTCTTTAAATATTATGATAAATGTGTTCCACTATGACTGCTTTACTCTACAATTCTGTTTTTAATTTTAACTTAAAAACCTTGAGAACTTAGTGGTAGAGCACTTATCTAGCATACATAAGACTGATGGGATCTGAGAGTTTTAGTAATTAGACTGTGATTTAAACCCTGTTCTAGAAAGTTAGACCCCAAGAAGATCATCCATTGACCATTTGGGTAAGATAGTGAGGCCTCAAAGCAAGTTGAAATTGGGGAGTATTCCAAGAACACAATTGCTAAACCCCAGATAGGGACCACCTGAGATAGTCAACTCTAGTCTTCTATTCACCCCACCTACCCTGCTGCTTCAGAACTTCATGGAGTCCTTTAACCTCAGCCCTGGTTAGGGAGCCCCTTCCCCCAGAAACAGTTATCCTACCTCCCTTACATCTACCCAACCCACTCCTCAAATTCAGTCCCAAGGGAACTCTTACCTGACCCCCAGAACCAGGCTGCTACCCAAAATGCTGTGGGACCTCATAATGTCTTAGGGCCTTGATACCAGATAGGGATCCACAACCAGGCCTCCACTCCATCCATCTCCATCTAAAAACAGTGTGACATCCTATACCCTACTCCCACAAAGCACTGTCACTGTGACCATAGCCTCTGTATATGCAGTTTTCAAAAATGCCCTGTATCTTAAAGCATACACATTTTAGAAAGAGTCCTTTCATAAGTTCTTATAGTTCACTTAATTAACTCCATTCTTCTCCACAAATTCAGTGACCTCAAGTGTTAGAAAGCCAAGATGTTCCTGTCATGTTTAATTGTTAATAAAGCTTTCTAACTACTCCTAAAACAAAACACAAAAGTTGGCGCAAAAAAATGATTACTTCTAAAAGGGATGAGGGATGTGTGACAGACTTGCTTGATTGATTTTTTTAATGAACATAATGATTGATTTTTTTAATAACGTAATGAAACAGAAGTTGAGTATGGAGAGCTAGGGATGTAGCTCAGTTGGTAGAGTGCTTACCTAGCATACACAGAGTCCTGAGTTAAATCCTTAGCTCCACCTACAACTGTGTCAGGAAGCCCACCTGTAATCACAATTTTAGAGAGCAGGAGGTACTCCCAGATAATCATAAATTCAAAGTCATTCTTGGCTACGTAGTAATGGGATGACTGCCTGGGATACATGAGACCTTCCCTCAATATCGAAATAAGCAAATGACTAACTTAAAAAAGAAAGGAAGTGGAGATGGGTGGGATGAAAAATTTTTTGTGATAAAAAGTTGAATATGGATGCTTAGAAAATTCTTTTTCCTGTCTTCAAAAGCAACCACTTATAAACCCTGCTGCTCTTCTTTTTGATGTTTCTTCCCTTTTTATCTCTAGCAGACACAAAATGCATTATGCAGTCATTTCCACCTATCTATACCCTGTAATACTTAGATGCCCATACTTCCTTATTCAGATATGGCCCAGTTCTGGTAGCTTAGTAGCCAGTATGGACATATACCAATTCTTTCCCACCCTTTCTAAACTTGCCCTCATTCAGTTCACACATAGCTGGTCCTTCTGGATGAATCATCTTCATGGCCTGATGCCTAGCTGTTCACCTGGAGATCTACTATTTTCTGGGCATTGCCTGCATGCAGCACTTACTTTGAAAGCTGTGTATCCTAGTTTCTGTGTTCTTTTTGTTTACTTTCTCTTGGAGAGTGATAAAGGATGTTTTCAGTAGCTCCCTGAAAAAGAATACATGGCAAATGAAGTTTGAAGAACTTTGACTTGAATTGTCTTTAATCTACTGTGATGCCTATTCAATAGTTAGATACAGCTTTTTGTAGGTTAGAATTTTTGTTTTGTTTTCATAATTTTGAAAATACAGTTCTTTTTTTCAATATTGCTTCTGAGAATTTGCAAGTCTTTCTGAGTCCTAATCTTCAAATTTGTAACCATTTGCATTGTGTTGATTGGTTGGCTGCTTGGTTTTCATAAGAAAATTGTAGAATTTCCTTTGTACCCAGTGCAGGGACATTCATTGCAGTGTGTTTTTGTCATAGACAGTTTTCTTTTGTGGTACTGCCTACCTGATGGACTCTTTCTAGTTTGAAACGTTTAGTCATGTAGTTCTGGGAAATTTTCCCAAACCTTTTCTCCGTTTCCTCACCACAATTTTTATAATAATTAGATTTGTTTTACTTTTTTATTTTGCAGTGCTAATGATCAAACTCAAGACCTTTTGAATGCTATGCCAGTATTCTATCATCCAATTAGGCTTTTTATTTTTGTTTAGTAATTTGGTTGGTTGGGCTTTTGTTTGTTTGTTTTGTTTTGTTGGATTTTTGTTTTTTCGAGACACGGTTTCTCTGTGGCTTTGGAGGCTGTCCTGGAACTAGCTCTTGTAGACTAGGCTGGTCTCGAACTCACAGAGATCTGCCTGCCTTTGCCTCCTGAGTGCTGAGATTAAGGGCGTGTGCCACCGCTGCCCGGTGGTTGGGTTTTTTTGTTGTTGTTTTGTTTTGAAATAGCATCTCTTGTAACCCAGACTGGCTTTGAACTCTTGATCATTCTGTCTCCATATCCTAAATGCTGACATTATAGGCCTCTTACAACACCATACCTAGTTACTTTTGTTTCTTTTTGAAACAGGGTTCCATATAGGTCAAATTGACCTTAAACTCAAATGAGTAGCCAAGGTTAGCATTAAATTCTTGATCCTCCTGCCTGTCATCAAGTGTTAGGATTACAAACATGAATCACCACAGCCAATGAACTCGGTGCCTTTTATTATAACAAGCTTTGCTTGTACTTGATATACTTCATGATTGTAATCTTTCAATAACTTGAGGTCTGTTTTCATGAGCTGGTCAAATTCTCCAGAGAAGAAAAGCCTATTACTGCCATTGGGGAATGGGGTGGAGGTAAGGGGCAGCAGCTCAGGCTTTCAAATGCAGTCTTGACACAGTGTGCCAAATGGTCCCTTGGTTCATGGAAATGGACATCCAGGAACTAGCTTTCATCATTCTTAGAACCAATCTTCACCACTCCACAAGCCCTGGGAATTTGTGGGATAAGATAAGCCCCCTTCCAGCTCTCCTGCAAGCTTCAAATTCTGGTAAGATCCACTTTATAAATTACCATGTATTCTTCTACTGGCTTTGCTGTTGGTATTCCCATTCCTGTTTGGAGTTTATTGTGCCTTTAAAAGTCCCTTAATGTAGGTCAGGCAGGGGTGGTGCACACATGTAATTCCAGCACTCGGGAGGCAGAAGCAGGTGGATCTCTTGAGTTTGAGGCCAGACCAATCTACAGAGTGAGTTCCAGGACAGCCAGGACTGTTAAAAAGAGAAGCCCTGTCTACAAAAAGAATCCCTTACTATAATTGTCGTGAAGATTTAGGCATTTGCAGAGCTAAGTATATGTATTTAGTGTGCTACCTTCAACCAGAAATTGGAGGTTCTTTTTAGTATAGTCTATTTCTACTGCCATTTTAATGTTCATGAAATCCAAAGGCCTCAAAATATATCTGTAGAAGGATTTTTAGGGGTCTTTTTTCACATATTCCTCCCAAGTTAAATCTGATGAGGAGTAGTTTTATGCCTTTGTTTCTTTTTTCATTAGATTCTAGATGAGACCCTTAAGAACTGTAAAATAATGATGAGTGCTTATACAATGATTAAAACTTATGAAACACTAAACACTATTCTAATTATGGTCCATGTTTTATCTTCTGTAACTTTCAGCAGACCTAGGAAGTTAGTGTCATTGCCCTCCATTATAAATGAAGAGCTGGAGAGGTACAGAGAGATTAAGGAAACTGCCTGTGGCCACCCAGCAAATTAATGGCAAGAGTCAGGATTTGAGCCTAGTCTGGTTCTAGAGCACATTTTAAATGATACTACAAAATGCATAATGCTATTATTTTGTAAATTTTGAGAATAAATCAAAGTGATGCCCCCAAATTTGTTACAGGTGTCTCCAAACTTCTTTAGTGGACCAAGTATCATAATTTCACCAATGTATAGCTTTTTCCTCACATAAAAACCACTGAAATTTGGATACATTGTGAGGGAATTTTATTTTTGTGTTTTGAAAACAGGTCTTGCTATGTAGCCCATCCTCCTGTGAGTATGTTTACAATTACACCAGGCTGTGAGTGGTTTTTTTCCCTATATTTTTGGGGGCACATTAGGAGGTTGTTTTTTAGAGGCATAGTCTTGCTGTGTACCCAGGGTTGGCCTCCAAACTGCAGCAGATTATAGGTATACACTATTATCTGACTAAGGAAAGTTTTGTTTTTGTATGTTGGGGAAGAGGGATAAATACATGCCATGGTGCATATTGTAGAAGCCAGGCGAAAAGACAACTTCTAGAAATCACCTTCTAGAAGTTCTTTTATCTTGTTGAGGTAGGGTCTCCCTCGATTTTTGTCACCATGTTAGCTGGTCTTCATCCTCCGCATTCTACTTCTAAGTAGAGTGCTTACTGGAGTTACAGATGTGCGACACCACATCTAGCTTTTTACATAAGTTCCAGGAATCAAACTTAGGTCAACAGGTTACCTGCTACGGCATCTCTCTGGATGTGGATTTTTTATGTGTTTAAATATTTTGCCTGCAAGTACATTTGTGCCCCACATGCATGCCTGGAGCCCATGGAGGCCAGAGAGGGATCAGATCCCCTAAATCTGGAGTTATAGATAGTTCTAGACTGCCATATGGGTGAGAGGAATCAAATTTGCATCTTCTGGAAGAACAGCCAGCACTTTTAACCTCTAAGCCATCTCTCTATCCCATCCAGAAAATTTTGAACTGTTTACTTCAAATAAAATTTCATTCACAGAGAACTGGTTGATATTGAGATAATTGCATACAACATGATTTTCATTGCTTGAAATGAATGTAAATTGGTCACTTAACAGAAAATAACAATAAGAAATACAAGGAATAAAACATGCAAGTATTTCCCTTAATTAATATTTAATATTAATAATAATTTGCTAGTTATTAAAAGCTACAAAAGATTTACCTGTTTTGGAAATGTAGATTTTTGTTATTAGGCAGTCACCTTAATTTTTTGTTGTTGTTTTGTTTTGTTTTTCAAGACAGGGTTTCTCTGTGTAGCTTTGGAGCCTATCCTAGCACTCACGCTGTAGACCAAGCTGGCTTCGAACTTACAGCGATCCGCCTGCCTCTGCCACCCAAGTGCTAGGATTAAAGGCATGCGCCACCAACGCCCAGCAGTCACCTTAATTTCTCACAAAACTGACATTGCTGTTAGGCCATTTTTACCACAGGTTAAAAATTGACTGACTTATTTTGTTTTGGACTGAATCATGCCAAGTTACTGAAACCTAAAATAAGTATGTTCTAAGCATTGGGTAACCACTATAACCTATTTGGAGCTGAGACCCACATAAAACATGTTGACTCCTTCTTTCCTGCATCAATGAGAAGATAAACGTGCCATTGAAACTACCTCTATACAAAGAAACATGCTGGAAAAAATGGCAAGAAGCAGACTCAGTCTAATCTCTTTGTTCCCAAATTATGACTCTTGTTCTATATGTCGGCTCATCTTTTGCAAACGGCTTTTCTTTTGTAACAGAATGTGTCTTGATTTGATTTGACCCATATATCAGGCAGTTAATGCTACAGTAAGGGTTCTGCTACCCAATTTTTTACAAAGTGTACATCCTGCATTTAAGGAAAATATGGAAAATAAAAATGAAAACACCTAAAGAGTGCATCCACTTATGTTAATCAAGGGGCGACTGCTGCCATTACCCAGGCACTGTCATATAGTTGGCTAAGCATGGCCACAGGGGCCTGGAACAAGAATTAAGAGTCATACTGGGAGTGGTTCTGCCTCTGTTTAGGTGAAAAGCCACTTTGGCAAGTGGGATAAAATGTACAGAGTCGGGTGAGATTACAAGGGACATTTTGCCTCTTGAGTTTGGAATGGGAAAATGAGCTACACCCCACTAATATCATGCACTATGGGAAGAGATCTTGACCCTGCATTTTTCCATTTCTTCCCCTTATTAGATGGTAATTTCCCTTTAGGAATTCGGGTTTCTCTGTCATATCCATTATTAGGAAGATGGAAAGAGCGTCACAAATTAAAATCATTTTATCGTAAGTGTCGATACCTTTTCAACTCTGTACTTCCCTTTGTAGAACTAAGTCAGAAAATCATTCCAGTGAAGACTATGCATTTTGATGTTAAGAGATTCCACTCTTACAGGATAGACAACCAGTTAACAACATGAAATGAGGTGGTGATGGTTTTTGAAATGAAATAATGTTTGATAGAACTTCAAATTTCTCTCTGAACCTTGACCACACAGTAGATACCTTAGGAGGAGGGGAGTTCTGTCAAGCACAGGATTATACCAGGAGGAAAAATTAGTCTAAATACTAAGGGAGAAGCCTGTGTTCTCTTGCATGATATTTAGCAGCAAGAGCAAGGAGAGGGATGTTTCTTTCTTTGTGTAATGTGCAGTAGTTACAATAAACACAAGATTTCCAAATCTCAGAGGACTCTCTTGACAGTTGCTTGATAACAGCTTTTTTCATTCCATAGTTTTGACAGTTTGTGTGTGTTGCCATATCTAGTGTAAACTAAAACATCACTGTCATTCTGCTTTTCTTTTGTATGTGGCTCTTTTTTTTCCGTCTTTAGGATAATGAAAAAGATGGGCTTTTCACTTGTAGACTAGAGTAAGGCAAGTTGTGTGTGGAGATTAACGTGTGTTTATAAGTTTTGAAAGATTCAAGTTGACAGCAGAACACTGCTTTAAATAATTTTTCTCCATATTGCCTCAGTAAGATTATTGGTGGGTTGTGTAAGTTTTCTCTTAATCGTTTGATAAATAGCAAATCTTAGGCATCTGTGAGGGGACCTGTATTATTTATCAGTGGTTACTGAAAAACCAGTGACTACAATAAACACCTCTAGTGCTTCTGGCTCTGCAGTCTTAGACAAATGATAAGTAACCAGCCAGTCTCTTTTGCTTTTGTCAACACTTTGTCCTTTCCTACCTCATTGCTCTTGTGTCCTCAAGGATGCATCCGTCCCCATCCCACCTGCTTCTGTTTGGTTTATAGTTAAAATGCCTCACTGCTTTGACTCCGTAATAACAGGATATTGTTGGTGTTGCTTGTTTGCCTGCTCTTCATTTTTCTGGGTAATTGTAGGACCTAAATTGCATCTGTGCTGTGGGAGAGACTGAAAGGTAGGTAAGGGGCTTGGAGCATGAGTCAGGATCAGAGCTGTGTTTTCTCATCAAATACAAATTCTTATCCTCCAATCCAGGAATGAGTCCCATACCTGAGAGACACCTACACACACACCCCAGCAACCTTTGAGTTGTAGAAATCTCCATGAGGTTATTTTGCCATCAAACCGAGTTTGCTGTAGCGTAGCAAAGTTCCCAATGCCGTCATCTGGCATGTTACAGACAAATTCCAATTACTTTTCTACTTTGAGCTATTGTTAAACACTACAAGCTAGCTGACAGTAAAATTATAAATACAGGTGTTGTCACACTACACTATAATCAGAATTTTAATTTGAATTTTCATTTGTAAAGCCTTTTTTCCCACATGAAAATAGGAATAGAATTAGTTTTATTGACAGTAAAAAGACATTTTGAAAGCTTCCTAAATCATTACCTGTATTTAGCAGGAGGAAAAATTGTATATGTCCATGTAAAAAGAAGAGTTTTATTATCACATATTTACTCATTATATTTGGTGGTAAATAAAACGGGGAAGACATGTTTGACATATGATTGATGGAACTCACTGGGTTTTTGCTTCATCAGAACAATAGACAGACATAAATATATATTTTGCTTTTGTTTTGTTCGGCTGTAACTAATGCAGACCTGTAGACAAAATCTTCTAGCAAATTAAGTACAGCCTGTTGGGAGTCTGCATGCAATGCTATAAACTTTTTATTTGGCAATTTTCTCTTCTCACTCAGATTCCTCATCTGTGGAACTCTTCCCCCCCCCCCTTTCATGGTGGTTGGAGTGGGTTCCCCCTTCTCAAGTCCCTTTTTTTCCCTCAAGGCATTTAGTGTCGTGTCTGCCAGATTTCAGTGATGAGCAGCGAATTGCTTTTAAAGTGGGCATTATGCCAGTTCAGCAGCACAATGGAAAACCAATCTTCCACCATTCTACTTTTGATGCTGTTATTGTAGCATTTTAGATAACTGCTGCCACAAAAAAAAGAAAGAAAGAAAAAAAGATGTGCTCAATTGCTACCAGTTAGTCAAGTTAAATCCAGAGTAGCATTAAAATTACTCTGAAAACTGTTTGTCAGAGGTCATGTGCCGTCGGTGGCTGCTGCACATAGGATGGATATTCTGTTCGGGTGGGGGTTTTCCCCTTTATTATTACTGTGACTGACCAGCTCTCTAAATAGCCCTTCACTACCTGTTTACTTATTGTCTTCACCTCCTTGTTGAAAAAATGTGTCAAGCAGAAATGTTGAAAAGTTTCTTTAAAGTGCTGGAAATAGCAGGAGAGTGAGTTGTTCAGGGTGCTAGAGTTTGTACAGTGTGAAAGCAAAAAAAAAAGTAGGGGGAGAGCAGGAACATAATTCTCTGGTTTCTATAGCAAGATTACTGTTTTCTTCTTTTTATCTTCACTTTTCAACCACTGGGTTCACTAGTCTACTTTTTTTTTTTAATCGCACAAGTGGAATTTATCCTTTCTCTATCTCAAGTCCCCTCCCCCCTTTGCTGGCTTTGCTTGTGAATGAAAGGGATGTCTACTATGACTATAGGACAGATGGAAGCTGTATTTGTAGTATTTTTGTATTTTGGAGAGTCATATGTTTAGGCCAATAGATGGGCCACTTAGAGGATGGCAGTGACAGTATACTTGAAGCCTACTTCACTTCTTCAGAATTAAACTTTTAAAAATATAGAAGTAACTCCAATCTCACTCAAAATAATTGAATGACGCCTTGTTGGCTGCATTGCACTGATAATAAAAGTAACCCAGTCTTCTGAAGTGTGTTTCTTCTAAAGAATATAGCTCTCTTTATGTTCATATGGTGGCTTGTGATTTTTTCTTTGTCTTAATCATGTCTGTAGGAATGTCAGACACTAAACCGTATGGAGGCAGGCCTTTTGTCTTTTTTGTTCATTCCTGTATTCACAGGATTTAGAACAGTGTCTGGCACTTAATAGACATTGAGCAAATCTTTGTTGAATGAAGCAACAGTTCAAGCAAGTTTCTCTGTGTTAAAGTGTGGTGTATTTACTTACCTATGGATGTTTCTCTCTCCAATTCAAGTGCTAAACTGTGAGAAATATAGCAGGCATGTTAACTTTTTTTTTAAGTTTCCCTCCTTACCCTATGACAAATTATAAATGACACCCAAGCAAAACAAGTAGAAAAGCCAAAACACAGGTTATTTGCCAATGAAGCATATAGTCTTTTCATGATGGAAATATGAATAGAATGACTCCATTGGTCGGTATTATGGAGTGTCTATAATATCTAATACACATGCACATGAGTGCACCTATGCGTACTTGTGCACACACACCAGAAAAAAAGAATGTGATGATGTGATACTTTTACTATTTATAACTATAGTGAGTGCCATTCACTTATAGCATCTAAATAAACCCTTGTACGGCTGGTCCTATCAGTGGGCAAAGACCTATGTGATGGGTGTGGTGGCGTGCATGTATGAAATCAGCTAGGCCCCTCAGTAACTAACGTTACCTCTTTACCTTTGCCTCTTCTTTGGAATTATGACTTATGCATTTCTGTCTACCCTGTGCTACCGTCTACACTGAAGTTCCATGATCCCATCTGCAAAATGAGGCCTAGAGGCTGAGAATTCCATGACTTAATCAAGAACTATGCAGTATAAGAGACACTCAATGCTTTTAATCATTGAGTTGTAAATGTGACACAGCTTTAAATGGATAGCAACAATTTGCAAATCAATAAGATCCAGTTTATAATTAGCTTTGGACTAAGCATAAAAAGTTACCTTGGGCTAGTGGTATAGCTCAGCTAGTGCGGGACGTGCTTTGTGCAATCCAATCTCACAAGAAGAAAAAGAAATAAATCTACATGTTAAGGATAATAAGAGTGAAAATGTACAACAATATAGGGATTTTCCTTGGCAGCTAGAAATGTGCATATTAAATATCACAAATACGGATGTTGAATCTCTCTAAGCACTTATATACTCCCTCAGAAGAGTGCCTTGATAGAAGTCTCTTTTTCTAAACAGCAGATAAAAGACTTAAGCTTTACTGTAAGGGTTATACATTTCTTTGAGAAGAGTCTAGAATGTAAAACACATTTCCTAATGTATTCTATCCCTATCTCCACTACCATTTAACCTTCATCTAATAGCAGCCAAAAAACAACCTGAAGGATTTGGAATTTTTATTGGAGAAAATTTAAACACATGTAAAGCAGAACAATTTTACAATTCATGGCCTAGCACCACCATTTTATACCCATAGAAAATATGAGTGTGTTTATTCCAGCATTCACATCAACACTAGGTGACAATTCTAAAGACTTTCAGTTGCCCAAATCAAATCAGAAATCTTGTATGTTTGTGGGGTTTGGGTTTTTTGTTGTTTGTTTGTTTGTTTTTAGATACATTGTTTATGCTGGGAGAGGTGACCATTACCTATAAGTGTATAATCCCAGGATTTGAGAGACCATTGCAGGAGGATTATAAATTAGAGGCTGGGCTGAGTTACCTAGTGAGACTTTGTCAAGGGAAACAAATAGCAAGGTTTCCTTCCCTTCCCTTTTCTTTTCTTTCTTTCTTTCTTTCTATTTTTATTTTTTTGTCCCTTTCAAAGAGGATGTAGAGAAAGCATGAACTAAAAGTTTAGCCTTACAGAAAGCCTCTTTGGTCTTGCTTCCTGCATTACTGCATGAATCTGTTGATTCTGTTTAGCTTATAAGATTGTTATTATGATTTTTTATTTTTTTTAATTTTTCGAGACAGGGTTTCTCTGTATTGTTTTGGAGGCTGTCCTGGAACTCACTCTGTAGAGCAGGCTGGCCTCAAACTCAGAGATCCGCCTGCCTCTGCCTCCTAAGTGCTGGGATTAAAGCGTGCACCACAACGCCTGGCGATTTATGATTTTTTTGTTGTTGTTTCTTTTGTTAGGGGAAGTGTTTGTTTTTGAGGCAGGGTCTGGCTGTGTTGCTAGGGTAGTTTTAAGCTCCATCATGAAATCCTCCCACCTCAGCATTAGTATCTGTATGCATACAATACTACATCATGCTAGGATTTATATCTTTTGAACCCTTTTTTTTTACCAGAAATTGTCAGACTTTTTCTATATAGGGTCAGTTGTTGAAATCTCCAGCTTTCATAACCAGATAATCTCATTACAGTTGTTCAGTGTCACCATTGTTGCTATTGAAAAAATAAACATAATGAGCATGGTTGTGTTCCAATAAAACTTTATTGACAAACCATAATTTATTAATCTTTGTTCTATACTGAGAAATGTGAATCATAAAATGTCAAATATCTTATTATTGCTTCACATAAGTAACTCCTCATTTGAGAGTCACTCAGTATGGTCTATGCTTGGCCAGTCTTATAAAAGAGGAATCCTAAAGGGGACCATGTCTTTCAAGAGAAAGCCACTTTTAGCTTGCTCTATCATTAAAGATAAAATTAAGTTCACCTAGGCTTGTATTTTTCATTGGCTTTACAAGGGCTGCCTATTCTCAAAAGCCCCCAGCCTTTTCTACTAAGAAACTTTGATGTTAATTGTGGTAGAGAAAGGATGCCAATATTTTAAGTCACTGAATAAAGTAGAATGCTACCCCCTATTAACCTCCTCTGAACAAATCTTAAGTTTTCAGTAAGAGACTTTGGGAAAAGAACAGCTGTGGCTGACTATCTTTGTCATCAGCCAGTTAAGATTTCAAGATAACTGGTCAATTCTGATGAAGTTAGTGGAGAGTTCTGTTTGAACTGTCACTGATCAGTCCTAGGATATAATTCACTACAGTCTTCAGAGTTCCAATAGGTAAAAAAAAAATCCACTGACTTAATAAAAGAATCTATTGGTGAGAGATCGCCATGCATTGTTTTGTCCAATTAAAGAAGGTAAAGAGTGCTAACCTTAAGCCCAGTGGTGGTGGCGCAGGCCTTTAATCCCAGCAATCAGGAGGCAGAGGCAGGTAGATGTCTGAGTTTAAGGCCAGCCCTACAGAGAGTTCCAGGACAGCCAAGGCTCACTGAGAAGTCCTGTCTCCAAAAAAGAAAAAAGAAAGAATGCTAACCTTGACACCCTGAGAAAACTGGGTGTTTGTTTTTCAGGTGAAATATGTTCATTGTCTCCAAAACTTGTTGCTTCAACGCAACCTTTATTTCTGTGTAAAGGGAATCTGAACATGGATTTACTGAGAAAGTAGTATTTCAGATGTAATGGATAGTTTAATATTCTGAATTGTCTTATTATTCCTTTTGATGCTAGCTATTGAATGCTGGCCCTTGTGTATCCTAAGAAATTGATTATTGAGTTGTACAACCACCTGCTTTTTTGGGTTGTTGTTTGGTTGATTTCTTGTTTTGTCTTGTTTTGAGACAGGATCTTGTTATGTACTCCATGCTGATCTTGAACTCATGATTTTCCTGCCACAGCCTCCTGAGGGCTAAGATTACAGGCATGTGTGTGCCACCACACCCACCCAGCTCTTAATATTTAGATTATATCTGATGAATCAGATCACAGATCATATCCATTTTACATAAACATTAAAGTCAATGCAGCCCCAAAAATGTTGCCTTCATAGTTTTTCCTTGAATAATGGGTTTGATGATAAGCAGTCATTTAAATGTCTGCTTGTGACATCTTCTATTTCCTTTCACTATTTTGCCAGAATAGCGGTTTGGTTTAAATTAATAAAAATGGGATTTTTTTCCTCCACAAAGAATATAGCTCATTGTTTGGTGGTATAACATCTATGTGCATGATTTACAAATAGAGAGGGTTTGTGTACCATCCATGAACAAACAGAACCCAAGAAAAACTGAGAGCTCCTAGAATAGTTGAAACTGTATCTGCTTCCAAATAGAGAAGAGAAAAAGGAGGGTATCCTAGAAGGCTTGGAACACCCTCCATCTGTTATCTATCCAGAGGATATCCATTACCAGTATGGAACAGGTAATACTCTCACCAAGATATGTTCCTAGCTATTACCTTCACAGGTAACTATAGCGCAGGCATGTTTCCAACTATTTGCATTGGTCAGAACCATTCCAAGATCCTGTAATGTGCTCTGAGAACAGAAAGGCCCAGTGAGAAGTAAAGAGATCTAGGGGATTACATAGCAAAGAAGGCCAGTCTTGTGTTCTTAGCCTCTATCCCCAAGAGGCCAAATGCTTAGTCTTTGGTCCAGGAAATATAAAAGCAATTCCCTTGAGTGTCCCTTTTCACACATTTGCTACAGTCTGATCACTTTTTCTTCCTCCCACCCATGATAAATGATTATTTACACTGGACCCCATAGCCTTTACCGCCTAGCCGTTATCATTCATTGTCATTGGCTAACATTTGTCGAACATTAGCAGGGCCTCAAAAACTACCAAAGCACACTAATCTTTCAACCTGTACAGTCATTAAGATGAGGAAAGATAAACAGAAGCTTGACATTCAGAAATGAGTTCAGAATTTGATTCTGAAGCCAATCCCTAATCATTTGGTACATTTATTACATAAGTATTTTCTCTCTGTCTCCTGGCTACCTTTTCTTCCGAAGAGTGACCAAGCCTTATGAGCATACACCCTTACCCTGTAAGCTCTCCAAAGTAAGTGAAATCTAAATCCTGTTGTTATTGTTCTCGCCAAGTACTATATTCTTGTGTATTTTTGCATCCAGTTTTTAAAACCATGTAAATAGAAATTAAAGCAATATATGAATCAACAGTAGAAATGGCATATGAACAAAAAAGATGCAATGTACACTTCTTAGATAGTGTTGCTGGCCTAAGACTTGGAAAGAATGATGATGGTGAACATGCTACTTCAATAGTGCAAAGATGTCAGATAATGAAATCGGACATTACTGACATAGTTGTAGTCTGGGCTCTTATTTGGAGGAAGGTTGAAATGATCAGAATCTAGAAATGGGCTTGAATGATGAACACTGACTGGACGAACATGTTGCCCAACTTCACAGAGATTTTCCTTGACTCTTTCCCAGTCCCAAATCCTCAGCCTTTGAGAACCACTGACCTAGGTTAATCATCTCTACTCTTGTCTGTCATAGAACACCAGCTATGACATTGAGGTATTTAGGATATTTCCATTTTCTCATGACTGTGTGTATTAAAAAGTAGGGCTTGCATTAAATTTGACTGCCATTGTTGTCTATTCCATTGGCTTTGACCAAATTACAAGTTTGTGCATAAAATACCCTGTACGATTTGGGCAAATTATAGTGACAATTGTGGATGGGAAGGCAAACATGTTTTGCATTGGGATAGTAACTGAGAACTCTAGGCCTTCTGTAGAGTTGATCTGTAATCAACTTAGTTTCATGATGGAGGTGGCTTGTTGAAGGTCAATATTTTATTGCTACTTTTCCATCCAAATGCCGTATAGAATCATTAGGAGAAAAATAAAGCTAGTTTTTGAATAAAACCAGAACAGAGTCCTGATAGTTAAGATGTACATACAGTACACTTGTATGCTACATTGATGGCTCTTTTTAAACATTAGGGGAGTTTTTAAAGAAATTGCAATAAAGTCATTGTAATTCATAGAACACGCTGTAATACAGAGATACGTGTAAAATACAATCTGTGTACCTGATTGCAGGTAACAGAGTTAAATGTGGCAGCAATTTCGAACACAGTTTGATATTTCCTATAATAAAATATAATGCAAAAAATTAAATATCCAATATCAATGGATTCTAAATGGTTTTGATATTTCTTTTTGTCCTTTCCCATGAAGAGTAATTTATTTCCCTTTTTAAAGTGTGGGCAGAATGATTACTAGCGCACTGTAATGTAATTGTGTTGCATTGATAAAATAAAAATTGTCCTTTATCTGTGTCCTGATAATGTTCAATTTACAGGCTGGCTTCTCTGCCACCTCTTCAGTGCTTTGAGTATTCCAGTTCTCCTCCCTTCCTGCTCTGAGAGCGCACAGAACTGTTTGAAATCCACTGGTACAATTGTCAAATCAATTATTCATTCTCTGCAATTATGCTCGCACAAAGAACATTTTGCTGGTCTGAATGATGATTAAATTAACAGCTATTCCAGCTGCCTGATAACATCTAATAGAATATTCATAAGCCCAAAATGGAATGAATTATCTCCATTAACTTCATCATGCTCACTTAATTACATGCTTGTTATTGTATTTACACCTTGTTAGATACCGCTGAAGCTGATCCAGTGGCTGGCCGGGAATTGGAAGCGTCTGTCATGGGGCAGTTGGAGCGCGTTTTGTAGGAAATGCTATTTATTTTAAATGCTCCACCTGCTGGGAGCCGAGGTTAGTCAGCAGCACTGAGATGAATTGGGAAACGGGGTGTAAAAAGAAATAATGTGCTTCTGACAGGCTCCGTGGCTTTTAAGTTGCTCTCATTCAGCCACTTCACAAAAAATTATTTTATTCCATCTCTCAGTGATGATGACATGATTGCTTTTGGGTAATCATTTACCATTCTGATTTTATTTTTTGAAGTAAATTGTCTGAAGTAATAGGTTCTTGGAATTACAGCGTGCCTTGCTTTTTTCTTAGAACTTTATTTAAGCTTGTCTTCCAGCATTTAACCCGAGTCCCCTCTTTCGTTTGATCTTCTAACTTTATTTATACAACAGTGCTTAATGATCCTGCACAATGTGTTTTTCCCTTCTCTGCACCCCCCCTCCAAAAAAATTCTGTCCAGTATGGTTGACAGTACTTTTTATAACCTCAGCAAGGGGGCTGCATGGGCAATTTTCTTCCGACATGACAAATACAAACACCCAAAACCCAACCCTGATAGAATCACTTCATCCAGTTGAAAGGAAATTTTTGATCTCTTTCAAGGTGACTCTTTCTCCAGTGAAACATGGTAAGGGGCACGACTCTCACTTTCTATTTTTTTCTCTGTAGACATGGCATTCTTTACATCGCCTCGCCCTGTCTCCTCCCTCCTCACATCACCCTCTGCTCTTTTCCAAACTTCCACTGGCCAGCCCTTCCTGGTGGTGGGGCCCCATTGCACCTCCATTTGCTTCAAGTGGGAAGGGTCACTGTTCACCAGCACCAGGCTGCAGCAAGCCTGTATTTATTGAACATGAACCAGACCAATAGTGGAGAGAATTATAATCACACTTCTAAATACTTGTCAGATCAGTCTGGTAGAGCACTTGAGCTGAACCATGGACATTTTATACTGTTTGAAGGCTGTATTTTGGTAGCAACAAAAAAGAAGAAAAAGAAAACTGAAGATAATTGTTTATAAGTAGGAGTGGAAATGAATAATGGACTAAGAGACTCTCCAGCCTTCAGAAATATTTTATATCTAGGCAGTGATTTCTCAGACAAGAATGGCCCTCCAGGCATTGGCTGGTAGATAAATATATTGCATGCTGCGTGTGCCTGGCGCTGTGTCTTCTAATTTTTTTCTCTAGATAAGAATTGACTCAAAGATTACATATTTTAATTTCTTGCTTTGATTAATAGATGCTTTTAGACTTGGGATGATGAATGTCTTTCTCTTTGAAATCTGGGTGTCATTTGAGATCTTGCAGATACCTATGCTTTGCCTCTATTTTGGGTTAATAGGAAAAAGGCAACGAGGCCAGAGGCCCCAGCAGCTCTTTGTAGCTCCCGTGGCCCTAAATGACAGCGAGAACCACGAAATGCAGTTTCATCTCAAAATTCCTCAAGTCTCCTGCATTCCACACCTGAAGGCAAACACTCACATTGAGGGAGGGAGGGATGATATGGATTAGAAAAGGTGGGAGAGCCGAGAACTGTATGGTGGGAAGCCATGCAATTAAAAAACTGACTGAAATTATTACCTGATTCCATAATTGACAGAAGATTTCATTCACATATAGTAAATTGACACACCTCTACACAGAGACAATTATGACTGACTGTATAACACCTGACAGAATCAATTATAACTGACTGTTGTTTGATACCTTTGCACAGAAATAAATGAAACAGACATTCAGAACAGAGACGGCTGCTGCCTGTGTGCCTAAGCCTGCCTTAATTAAAATAAAATAACCAGTAGGCGATGTTTTAAAATGTCTTTGCCTCATGGTTCCTAGTTCGATGTGTTTAAGACCAAAAATGGTTTTATAAAGAGGAAAACTGAAAAGAGATTTTTGCTTTACTGACATTGAGCTGAAATATGTAATATAGGAATAAGTTTCCTCAGAGATGACTCCTATTTGTTTTGGTTTTTTTTTTTCAAATAGCACAAGGATTTCATTTAATCAGATGACTTTTAACAAAACCTCTAATACAGGTCAAATCTCAGATGATCTAGTTGGTCTTGCATCAGAAACACTGTAATTTGGATCATTTTGTATTCTAGTGAATAGAAATAAACTTTCGTATTAGTGGTTTGTTGTTTTGTCTGATAAACTATTTGGAGAACCAAGCCGGACAGTGCACACCTTTAATCCTAGCAGGAGGTAGAGGCAGGTGGATGTTTGAAGTCAGCCTGGTCTACAAGTGAGTCCCAGGACAGCCAGGGCTACACAGTGAAACCCTGTCTCAGAAAAATAAAAATGTAGAGTAATTACCCAGGAAGAGTATTGACAAGAAAACTAAAAAAAAAAAGGTTTATTATGCTTGTGGATAAGGATGAGTGCCTTCCAGGTAATACTTTAGGTCACTAGATTATATTTTACTGTTATGTTTGAAGTTTGGATTTATAGGGCAAGAGTTACAATTACTGAATGATATTTGGTAGAGCTGTGTGCCATTGTTGCATGTGTCTGCGTCTTGTTGACTGACCTCTTAAAATATTTTATCAGTGTTGTCCTAAGTTCTGACCACAGCTCCACTTGGGATGATGATGTTACCGGTGGGCTATGTTCAAAAACTAGAACAGCAAAAGGAGGCAGCAGTTTACTGACCGTGTTAACTGACTTTCACCATTTAACATCTGTATTTTCTCTTAAGTTCGAAAGTGGTAGGTTAGTATTGACAGAAACGGGGTGAACGGTTTAATGTTATCCCTTTTGGGCCCCAGTGTCCAAAGAAGAAGTGAGAAACTGAACAAGTGACTCCTTACCCTCCAAGCTCCTGGGATATGGCCTGACAGTTCATCCAGTTCTGTTTCCTAGAGGACCTTCCATATGCTATTGATTAAGCTCTCATTGGGGAAGCAAGTGGGAGCTTTTATCTGCATCTGTGACTACCAGAAAACGGTGCCTGGGCTGTATTGACCAGGTATGGGATATGCTGGTGGTCACAGTTGTCTTTTACGAAGAAGCGAGCACAGTGATGCTGGTTGTCATTCTAACTCTGCTGTGTGGCAGCGTAAATAGTCCCCTTTCTAACCAACCTAGTGGGAAAAGTCAATATCCCATCAGCAGAGGAGGTAAACACATCAGGAGCTATGTCCTCTCTCTTCCTCCCCTGCTCTGTATTACCACAGCTTTTGAAATGTGCTCTCCGCAGTCATCAGATGCATTTGTGTCATTCACATGCACAGGGTTGCAGGCCTGCGGTTCTGGCCTGCCAGGAGGCAGGCACATTGGTTGAGGCCTTTGTTGTATATTGCCAGACTCCGATAATTAGAACTTTCAAATTGTCTTTGTATAGTCAGTTAACGATGTGCCCCCCACACCCCCCAGCTTCTTTTTCTACCCCTTTTGGGCATTTAAATCCTCAACAAAACTTCTTATGGTCCTTTTGGAAAGGCATTGATGTAACTTAGAAAAGGTTGTGAACAAATGTGAATGTGTAGCTAAGGAACAAAAATCTTGAGGCTGAGTTTTCATTTTCCGGGGTTTAGCGGGCTGTTTTGTCTATCTGTTGTTTGAGAGGGGTTTTCTTTCTGTCATGGATGTGCTCCCACATCTGTGTCTCCTTCCTGGACCTTTCCTATTCCAAGGCTCTGGGAAGCTTTGTCCCCCACCCCCAGTACCTTGGCACAGGCAGTTTATCCCGGGGTTCCTTACCTTGGAAATAGCCAATTTCTAAGCCTTGCCAGCAAGCAGCGGCATAAGACAGGACACAAAAGTGACCTCCTACAACTATTGGTTGGGGGCTCTGGCTACCTGAATTTCCAAATCTGTATCTCTAAGGACCTGTTTTGTGGCCTTAGGCAGTTTCCTCTGCTATAAAACTTGTGAAAGCATCTCATGGGGTTCCTGAGCAGCTTTGAACAAAGACCATTCAGGGAAGGGATGGCTCTCTCAAAAGATCAGACCTCAACAAACAGCACTGCTGCTCCTTTCAAAGAAGCAAGTGCAAAGGTAGCAGACACTGGAAGGGAGAATAGGGGAAGAGAATGACTCCTGGCTGATAGAACCATCCTCCAAATAGGAAGGCCAGGAATGGATAGGTAAAAAGGACTTGGGCGCACAGGTGGGGACATGGATCTGAGTTCTCACAGAATGGATAAGAAGAAAGGTTGGCAAATGACAGGTGGACCTCCAGGCAGCTATCCTCCCTTCAGTAAAGGTTTTGTTTAGATGGGGGAGCTACAAGAAACTGGAGGCCAACTAGCTGGGGCAGTGTGGTTTGGGGGGCACTAGGGAATATAGCTTCCTTCTGTGTCCAGATTGTTACTGCAGCGTGCAATGCTCAGCAGCCCAGTGGGAGTGGCGTCTCAGAAGGGCACTCGTCTCGCCCGATGTGCGTGGACATGAGTCTGCAGTTCACGTCAGTAGAGGGGGCCTCACCTGCTTTGTCTTCTCGGGCAGTTAGGTTCTGAAAAGAGGAGACTTAGACTTTCACAGAACTGTCCCCGGGTAGAAAGGACACAGACAGGCCCATTAGGGCATCAGAAACATGAAACTACAATCAAAACCTGCACCCCTTCTCTGGAAAAAGAAATATTGAATATTTTTGAAGAAGCTATCTGAGATTTCTAATCCTTTTATTTTTATTTCACTTTAGATAAATTGAAGAAGCAGTTTTTTACTCCCAAAGTTCTTCATGACTACAAAAAAATCAAGAACATAGCAGAGCAGTTCTTGTCCTGGAGTGGCTACTCTGAAGTGAACCTCAGCAAGCTCTTCGCCAGTTATGCTGGGAAGTACTGAGAGACCCAGGAGCAAGCACGAAGACCAGCTGCTGAATCTCAGCCTCGGAGTGCCTCCACTTGCCTTAACTGCTTTGCCAGTATCTTGCTTTTTCTTTCGAAGAGTTCTTTCGAGGATTGCATGTTGGGTTCATGTAGATGTGGACCAGGATGGGAGTGTAAAAAATATTTAACCTGCCAAACAGTCATAGCACAATGTGCCACCAAATCCTTTTCCAAGTACCTGAAGACCTATCTTATTAGGGACTGGGTTTCTGCAGGGCAGAAACTGCTGCTTTAGGTGACCTTCAATTTGCCCTGAGGCTGTAGCAGAGACACCCCTAAGAGTTTTGTGGAGTCTAATGGGAGTTCTAACATTTTGCTTTTTCATGTGTCAATTAAACACAGTTTACATCCAAATACTTGTTCAGCTACTGGTTCCAAACATGGCTGTTTTCAGTGCTCTTTTACATAACAGGAGGAGGGGTGGTGTTTAAAAATTGTGCATTTAATAGATTTCACAGAGCAAGTTTGTTTATTGAGTTGTTCAAAGTCCAACACTGAACAGGTGTCTCATACTCAACATTCCTTACGTTTTCCCTTTACATAGAATGTTCAGAGTGGAGGTTTATACAGCAGGAAAGCACATTTGACAAAAATGGTGAGATCGTAACAAGAATCACTGTTACATTCAGAATGGGAGGCAGCTTACAGGACCTGGTGCTTGCTACGTTTAATCAATTCTTCAAAATGGTGCTCCTTTTGCCATCAATAAACTGTATTTCAATATGACAGCATTAGAATATTTATCTACTTGGGTTTTTTAGAAGGGAAAATGCATTGTGTTTTGTTCTTCAGAATAAAGTTTTCTAAAGGGAAACCAGTAGTAGTGATTTTTTTTAATTGGATGCAATTTAAAGTTGACAGCAAGGAATAAAAGCTTGATTGAAGACCATTTCCTTCCCAAACCTCTGCCTGCTTTCTTTCTTTCTTCCTTTCTTTCTTTCTTCCTAATTTACTTAACTTTTATTTTATGTACATTGGTATTAGATGCCTTGGAACTGGAATTACAGACAGTTGTGAGCTGCCATGTGAGTACTGGGAGTTAAACCCAGATCCTCTGTAAGAGCAGCCAGTGCTCTTAACCACTGAGCCATCTCTCCAGCCCCCTCCCCCACCCCCGCTTTCTTTCATAACAACCTAAATCAACCCAATTCAGAGATGCTGAGCAAGATGTCTGGATATTCGAAGCATCAAGAAATTCCGTGGCCTTTGAGTCCTTTAATATATTAAGCATGGAGAGGACTAGGATTATTGGTTCCTGATCCAGAAAGAAGGAGAGGGTGGAGGGACACTAAACCAAGAAACAAGCTGATGGCCCCTGGCACAGAGGTACTCCACATAGAGACCCCTAGGGAAGAATACTTGCTAAGCAGTGGCTGTGAAGAAATACTTGTTAAAAAGTCTTTTGTCTGGCTTTTGCCGTCTCTTTTCTCTCCTTCCTCTCCTCTTCAGGCTTTTAAGCGGCTCTTCTTTCTCCTCTCTTTCTCTTACACTCAGAATTGAAGTAGAAACACTAGGTTTGGGGCCCTGACAGTTAATTGGCACTAAAAGGGTTGTAGCCGTTCACAAGTTAAAGCAGGCAAGTTGCTTTAGGAAACAAAGGGATTCATGTGCTCTTACCACTCCTGGTCAGCTTCTGATAATTGCTATTAAAGTCATAGGACCATTCACCAGTATGTGTATCTGGAGCTTATGCCCTCACTAGGCTTTCTGAAAAGAAGGTGCATTTTCCTTGATTTCTGGAGGCTGTGACTATATTCAATATAAATAAAATAATCAACTTGGTCTTCAAACAACAAAAGACTCCACTTACTTTATTTCTTGCCTCTACCTTGTGTTTATAATCGCTCTACGGACAGGGACTATTTCTATATAAAGTCTATAGAAAAATCAGGCATTTTGGCAAGTAGTGGTGGCACATACCTGTAGTGTACTCTAGAGGTGGCCATAGCGCAGCTTCGTCTACATAGAAAGATGCAGAACACCTAGGGACTCTTTCTATAAAAACAAACTAAATGTACATTAAAAACCATCTTGAAGTACATTTGCAGAAAATAGCCAATGGCAGCAGTTAGCATTTTCTAACTAGGATCTTTTACCTCGTGTAGGCTTTTAACTGCAGGTACCTGAAGGATTCCAGAATTTTATGGAAAGTTGGACCTGCAAGTTGAAGAATTACAGTGGATACTTGTTGGAAGGTAGGAATGTTGCCTACTCGCTTTTCTCAGGAGGGTCTCTATTCCTTCATGTGCCTTGATTGATGGCACACTGGGTACAACTGGTTCAGAAACACCACCCATCCCTGTCTCCATGGGCTCCCTGGCACCAGCCTTAAGCTCCAATGAATGGAGCTAACTCTACACACTAGGGAATATTGGGGACAGTCTGCAGGGGGCAGTAGTGATGCTGAGAGGACAGGGTCCAGTGATCTAGTATTCCAGAGAAGCCAGGGATCCAAACATGTAATAAATGCTCTCCATTCTCTAAGTCTTGACAATTTTTTTGTTTTGTTTTACAAGACAGGGTTTCTCTGTATTGTTTTGGAGGCTGTCGGTCCAGCCCGGCCTCAAACTCACAGAGATCTGCCTGCCTCTGCCACCAACGCCCGGCTAAGCCTTGACAATTTTTTAAAATTTGTATTTATTTTAGCTTTTCAAGACAGGTTTCCTCTGCATAGCCCTGGCTGTCCTGGAACTCACTGGTGAAGACCAGGCTAGCCTTGAACTCAAATTCAACTGTCTCTGCTTGGATTAAAGGCATGAGGCACCACACCTGGCTGGCAATTGTTTTTGTTTTGTTGATTTTTTTTATTTGTGTGCATTGGTGTTATACTTGCATGAGGGTGTCAGCTACCCAGGAACTGGAGTTAGAGATAGCAGTGAGCTGCCATATGGGTGCTGGGAATTGAACCCAGATCTTCTAGAAGAATAGTGTTCTTAACCAGTGAGCCATCTTTCTAGCCCTGTTTTCTTTTGTGGTTGTTGTTTTTGTTTTGTTTTTAAAGACTGCTAAACCTGTGAGCTACACCTACAGGAATTAGTTGGGAAGTGGTACCCTTAAAGGGTCCTGCTCTGTGCAGGACCTCATACCTCAGAATACAGCGCTTTTCCAGTTTAATTTAGGAACTAGCTTAATTTACATTGGACCTGCTGCTGCTGCTTAAGACCCTTACACAAACTTCCCATGGACGCAACTTGCTATCTTTCAACTGCCCTACATACAAAGGTTATAGAGAAGGCCAAAAGTTGAAAATCCACAGAGAATGCTCAAAAACACTGCAATTTGTCAAATCAAGTATAGATAAAATCAATTATGTGACAGTTGTCCAGGCTGGGGGTGAGGGCGCAGCTGATCAGTGTCTACAGATTGGAGCTCAGGATGAGGAAAGAGAATGAGTCTGTTGCCTTTTACCACTACCCCATTTCTCCAGCCCTTGCGAAGAGTGAGCGCCCTGCCATACTTTCAAACATACTGCTTAATGTGAGTTTGACAGAAGACACAAAAGACAAGGAAACTGAAAACAAATTTCCATCTGTGTCTGGGTTTTGTGAAAAGCTCCAGCTCTCTCTTCAGGAACCTGGACCCCTCAATGCTGCTCAGTGCTCCTGATCAAAACTTAAATCCATCTATCTATTTCTCTCTTCTCCTTCCCTCCCCCTTGCTCCCCTCTCCCTCTCCTCCCACCTCTGTCCTCTCTCCTCTTTCTCCTAACCTAAATATTTCTTAATTGAACAGTTTGTGGCAGAGCTTCCTTATAGCAGTTTAATAGATTAACTCATCTGAGCCAGCCTCAAATTTCAGATTAAAATTCCTTCATCCCGAAGGCAGCATTATCAGGTTGTTGGAGGCTGTTTTCAAACCTTGGTTTTGAATAGCAGCGGCTCTGCATTAATTTAACCACTAAGCTAATAAGTAGGTTTCGTTTTGTTATGCTAAGCTTTATTGCTTTTCTTTTGATCAGAATGGTGTTGTTGAGCAAAGCAGCAGACAAGGCATTCTTTGATGAGGGAATTAGCGCTCCATTCTTCCTCTATTATTCATAGCGCAGTGGAATATGTAAGTACCTGAGGGTGTCAAAGGAGCGCAGGTTCTATTGCAAAGTGCTCGCCTTGTTTCTCTCAATAGCTGACTATGAGATGATAAACCGCTTAATACACTGTGCTAATTGGATGAGAGCAAAAAGAGATGGGAATTAAGGCGAGGCAAAAGGAGAAAGTGCAACCAGCCTTCAATTCACTCTTTCACCACTTTAACAGCACCAAAGGAGGCACAAGCTTTCTATAAGCAGACTAGAGGTTTTGTGCAGAGATAAAATGAACGTGTTAGTGGATTCAAGTAATACACTAATTATTGCACAGTATAAATACCACTACTGGTTTTATAACAGGGAGGTAAACTTCTTTTGAGAGGGTTATAGGATTGCTTGGCAGTGGTGTAGAACCTAATAAGGGCCCAGAGTAATAACCCCCTGGATTAACAAAATTGCTGCTTGTACAAGTATGATTCAGGCTTTTACGAAGATTTCCGGAGAATGAATAAAAATGACTGAATGACATTTCTTAATGTATAACTGGTAATCGCCCCCTTTTCTTTAAAGGAAAAATGTATACTTCAAACTGGACCGTTAATAACGTCCAGGGACAACATGACTTTTTCTTTTGAAAAATGCTTTTCCCTCTTCAGGTAGTGGGGTTTTCTTCTCCCCCAACCCCACCCCCAGGCAGGCTACCACTTGTCATTTAAATATGCAGTTGCTCTGGGGAACTCTGTTCCAAAATACCATTTTAGGCTCCATTTAAGACCCCCTTCATTGAGACACACTCACTTTTGTATATACACATACACATGCTCACATACACATTTTTTTTCTTCTAAAAGCAAGTTGGGCTAGCCCGTGTATAATTTCCTCTCTAACATCAGTCCCTTTACCATTCTAGAAGTATCTGCGCTCCAAATCATGCTAAACAGACCTTCTGGTGCTTTTAGTATTGATACTTTAAGTTAAAAACTAACACTAACAAATGATTGTCTCCAATGGGTGGGGAAAGCATGGGAAAACCATGGGGGCCCATACTAGTAATTTGATCCTAAGTTTCAGATTCCCACATTCTCCCAAACTGACCCCTTCGCCACCCTCGTCAGCACATAGTTAACAAGTCTGCCCTCACTACTGCCTAGAGTTCAGACCATGGGTGTGACAGAACATTCTAATAGTGTGTGCGCCAGCCAGGTGCTCCCTTCTTTTGGGTCTCCTCCTGATCTGGCTAAAGTGTCTGAAAATGTAACAAATTAACTTCCCCTTCCCCTCCAGCTTCCCTCCAGGGACTCAGACAGGGCTCTTGATCACCCCTCACCCCCACAAAGACCTTGGGAAAACAGGTGTTGGGCTGTTAGGTTCTCAATGTGATAGGAGACAGTCCTGCCATGAATTTGACTCTCCTGGACTCCCTGGGCCCCCATATGTCCTCCTCAGTGGTGGAAGAGGTTTGCTTAAGATTGAGGAGGGGGGCATTGTCAGCCGGTCCCACTGTTGTGACCGAGTTCCCAGATATTGGGGCCAAATTGGGTTGCCATTCATTAATAATGCTGACAATAAGATTAAATCATTCTGGAAAATCTCATAAAATCCCCCTAAGTACGCTCCAGTGGCTCTTTCCAATCCCATCATTCAGCACTTGGGGAGGTTTGGAAAGAGAAGAAAATTGGTTTCTTTGCTTTTAATGCTGCTTTGAAAAGATACTCAGAGTTTGTCATGCGTGACATGTCACATGTTTAATGTGGACTTGCTGGAAGTCAGGGGGTCTTTAGCGTGTGATATTTATGGGGAATATTAAGTGCAGAATGAGGTCCCTCCAGCTGGGGAAAGTTGAAAGAATAGGAGGCCCAGGCCCGGGCTTGTTTGCGGCATCAGAGTGACATAGGATTAAGAGTTTGTAAAACAAGGCGAGGGGTTCTCATTGGCCAGTAATAAATGTAATCCTTGGAGGTAATTTCACGCAATTTGCTTCTGCTCCATGGAAGGGTCAAATGAGAAAAAATGACTTAAAAAAGAGTTCATTAACAGGAAGAATGGTACTGTTTCTCGTATACCATCCAACTGGCAGCCTGGTTGGGGGGAGGCAGGGGATTGAAGCCTTCTTACTGAACAAAAAGCCAGTATCCACAGAAAAGTGATATTGACCATAAATATATATATAAATAAATCCTCCACTAGTGCTTTTCTTTTGTGCTCTGCTACCTACAACAGCCCTGTCCACTCCAGAAAGGTGGCTTTCTCTGGGAAAGCCTATGCAAGTCTGAGGGGTTGACTCTAAATCTGGAAAAATGCCCCAGAAAGTTCCATCCCCAGCCTTAGTAAATCCAGGAAAGGAGTGTGTAGTGGGAATGGGAGTTAGTGGTCACTTCTCATGCCCTAGACCGGGCCTCTGCCTGGGACAGCCACCCTGGAAATTCCAGACCTAACTAAGGTGGTAGTGATCCACAGGGCAGACAAAATCCAATAAACAGCTAGGGCTGGAGACCCTCGTGGGCGCGCTCTCGGAGACTTTGGACAGGCGGGAACTTGGGACCACAGGACCGCGTGGGCTTGCCGAGGTCGCAGCAAGCACCCGGAGCACTGCCCGCCTCCCCAGACAGGAACTCTGCCCCAGGACTGTTGACCTCTAAGGGAGTCTGCACCTTCGCTGAGGCTGCGAAGGGTTCCGGCTCCCCACCTCCTGCTAACAGGATGCGCGCGACCGGCTTGGCCTCAGAGACGTGCCCGCGCCCCCCGCGGTCGCCGGCGTCTTGGCGGGGCTGAGGTTCTATGCTCCGTGAGCCGCCTTAGTCACGCCGCGCAGCCCCCCCCCCTTCCCGCCTGCCCCTCTCCCCAAAGGTCCGGCGCGCTAATTGCTGCAAATTGAAACTAATTAAGCTTCTCTTCCCTTTCCCATCACCCTGGGAGCATTGGCGAGACCCAGCCCCCTCGGGCCAGCTTCCACCAAGAGGTCACCCGAAGAGGTGCGGGCAGGGTCCTGAAGAGGGGGGAGCTACGGTTCCTGCCGTGAGGAGGGGTGAGCCCAGGGGGTGAAAGATGCCAAATCTGTTTGGGTCTCCTGGCGAAACCTGAACTGTTTGGATTTTTTTTTAATGTATACATTTCCAAATGTCTACATAAGTGAAGTAATGACGCTTGTCGAGTTAAGATCTGCCACTCGGATACCGGTAGCTGCCTTTCCATCACTCTTCCCGCGGGTTTCTCCTCTCTCTCTCTCTCTCTCTCTCTCTCTCTCTCTCTCTCTCTCTCTCTCTCTCTCTCGTCTCTCTCTCTCTCTGTCTGTCTGTCTCTGTCTGTCTGTCTCTCTGTCTGTCTCTGTCTTTGTCTCTGTCTCTCTCTCTCTCTCTCACATCGCTTCATCGCTCCTCCCCCCTCCCTACTAGTGTTCCACCGAGCCCGCCCCCTCGGAAGCCAGCGCCTCAGCTTTCTTGCTCTAGCCACTACCTGTCATCTCGGACTGCCGACTGCGCGCTTCCTTGCTACGTGGCACTTTCCACGAACAGCTTGCTTTTGCCTTCCAACCAAGACTCTCCGCTTGCTTCAAATTTCTCTTTTCACGGTTGTCAGCAACACCTACTATACACCCACCTACCGAGGAACCCACCCTCCAATCTCCCTGGCCCAGGATCCTCAGCACCAACTGCAACAGAACTCTGATGCTCTTGGAAAGCGCCACTGTGGTCTCCTTTTGAGTTTCACTTTCTCCTGGAAGATGCACATGCATATAAACTCAAGAGATGCTATGGCATCCCCCTTGGTTTCGGTGCGGGGGGGGGGTATGGGCTTGTACTGTCCCTCAGGGTCTCCATAGAGCATTCACACTTCCTTTTGTTAAACATATATTTTTTTATTTTGAGCGTGACACTTCTCCACTAGATAGCAAGGAAAAGTGATAACAATTACACATTACACAAAAGTACTGTACCATTGCCTTTATCTTGAAGGTTTCCAAAGCCTCTACAGTTAATAAGTTAAATAAAGGGCTTGAGTACATAAATATTTGTCTAGGTACCCTACCGTATCTACAACACAGTAAGAATCTACAGGAGGACAAACTTTTACCATACCACGCTGAGTGCAATTGCGTTATAACATTTCAAATATACAAAGCTCTGTTCTTTTTTTAATAACAATGGTATGTACAGAATCAATAATCACAGTTTGGTGACTTCAACAGTCCATATTCTAGCAGAGTATTTCCCTTTGGTTTGATATAAAAACCTTGGTTGGTGTATGATAAAGAAGAGAACAAGAACGAGACGCCCCTTTCCTTTAAGTGCACTGTTAACTATCTTACAGATTCGCATTTGCTTCTCTTGCCCTGGTGTCTAGCCGGGCCTGCGCTGTAATTAACTTAGAGCGCCAAAATACTATTCAAAAGAAAAGCTAAGTGGGGTATCCGGAGGAAGAGAAGGTTGGGCTTTTAATTTTTAAAACTTCAATACTAGGCATCTTGGGGAGAAACCCTCTCCGTTAATTTCAGTAAGGTAAGAATGGGAGAGTGGACTTTCGAGTTGGAGCAACGTTGGCAGTGACAGGGGTAGGGACACGGGCAGGGGCATGTGGACAGCCAGCTGAAGAGGTGCCACGTCCTTTAGCGCTAAGAGCTGCCTTGTCCGCTTTCAGGCTGCTGCGAAGGCGGCTGCGCTCTTTCTGTGCCGTCTTGGGAGTGTGCTGGTCCTCTGTTTCCATTTGGTCTTGAGTGATGCTGAGTGAGGTGACCTTTCGGGACGCGCCCAAGGGGCGCGAGAGTGGAGGGCAGCCTTTAGCACACCTCCTTGCCCGTGCTAGTGCCCGGCAGGATGTTGAGCTGCGTGAGCTGTGCGGCGTGCTCCTTGGCCTTGAGCCTCAGAGCCGCTATGCTGGATGCGCGTCTGTCTGCGGCGGCGGTGGCCGGGTCAGCCAGCGCGCCCGAGGCCACTGCGCCCTCCACCGCGGGTGTGGGCTGTCTCAGGAGCGCAGCCGCGGTCGACGCGCTGGTCAGGGGGGCCATGGTGGAAAAGAGCCTGTGGGGAGAGCAAACAGCACGGTCACGGCCTCGTGAGCTGAGTGCAGCTCCTGAGGTAGCGAGTCCCATCACCTCTCACTGGGCGTCGAGGGTTAGAGGGGCGCCTAGCAGCTGGGGGAGTCCGGCCCCTAGTGGAGCTCGACCTGGGACTAAGCAGAGCTTAAATTGCGGCAGGCTGGTGGTTTTGCCCGAGCCAAGAACCCTCCCAGGAAAAGAAAGTTCAAGGGATCCCACACGTCCGGGGAGGATGAATTCAGAGGGAGGTCCTGCAGCCCAAATTACGAGGTCCCAGTGCGTGGATTCCAGGCTTTCAGTTAAGAAAGCGTGTGTTCCAAGATCAGTTCCTGGAGTGATGCTCTGCACAGAAGAGCAAGTGGTGGGAGACCGGGGAAACAAATGCGAAGGAAAGGGAAAAAGAGAGAGAAGAAAAAGCTAATGGGGGAGGGGTGCAGAAAGTAGGCTAGAAACTGCCCTAGACCCACTCTGCAAACTCTGGGCTTCCTGAGTGTGAGCCTCCTGTCGCCCAGAAAAAGCTGGCCTTGAGTGCTGGCCTGCCGAACCCCCTCCCCCGCCCCCCGACTCGCATCTAAACTGCCAGCGCCCGCGGGGTGGGTTGTTGGGCGCCTGCCAGTTGATTTCCTCTCCACAGGCAGCTCGGACCTGCCGGATGCCCCGCAGCCCCGCACCAAGACACACATTCCCCTACCGACTTCCTTGAACCCCAGATACCTTCCCCAAATAGCTCACAGACTTGGGAGCCCCTTACACCACTCAAGTCAATGCCTTAAACTGGAACCAGTGCCAGCGTCTGCGCCACCGCCTCCGGGTGGCACCGGGATTACTCTGCTTGCGGGGATTACTCTCAACCCTTCCTCAAAACACCCCTGACCTGCAGCTGAGGCCGGAGCGCCCCAGGCCCTCAACTCCACCCACCCGTGCTGTCAGAAGTGTTTTTCCTACCACCTCCCCAAGGGCTCCTGCTCCAGACCCCCCAGGGGCCAATTCTGAGTTTGCTCAATTAGAAACGAGCCCACCTGGGCTCTTGGAGCCACTGCTCCCTCCTCCCCAGCCCCCTCTTCACTCATAGTGCCAACCCCGCCAACCCCACCTCCCCCTCCTTCCAACCTCGCGGAAACCTCCGGTGTTTCAGCAGGGGTTCGCCTGGTTTTACTAACGTACTTTTGTTGTCTGTCTGAGGCGGGGAAAGCAGGAAGGAGACACAGGACTTTACTTTTTTTGCCAGAAAGAAATGATAATGGGTGACCTGGAGGGGGCGTAACAGGCCCTGGTTCTATTAGGTAAACTGAGTCACCCCCCACTTAACCGCACTTCAAGGAGGCAATCGCTAGGTACTTTCGTGGTTTGGTACTTTAATTTTGTCTCAAGTCCTACTTTCAATTTTCTCGAGGATAATTTTTTTGTTAAGTAGCTGCGCAGCTGGATGATTCTATTATTTCTTTGTTCTCCTAAAGAGAGATCATTGAAGCTGCATTCAGTCTTATTTTCACTGTACTTTCCAACTTAATACACCCCTCCTTTGTTTCTTTGTCTGTGTCACTATACAGATTTTTTTTTATTTCATCAATGTTCATATAAAGAAAGGGAGTTACATACGATGAGATGGCTCTTTTATTTCGTTGTCTTCTGCCGCTGTCGGGGTTTGCACATATTGGGGTACTTGTTCGCATCGGGTCATATAAGTGATAAGGAAAATAAAGTGGGGGGAGTTCTGTGCACTTGAAGGGCCTCCTGGCTCCTGTAGGGGACCCCAAGTGTGTCCCTCACACTGCCAGGCTCTGTGGCACGCAGAAGGACTTTTGCAACACTGTAAAGGTCCCACTGGCTCTGTAGCCTATTCCTGTTCACTCAGACCGCCCATGGCGAAGGGTTACCTTCAAAGCATACTTTTGTACAGCTTCCACGAACACTTGTCACTGTTGTCACTGTCAATTGCCTTCCCCTTTCCTACTTACGTCTAACTCATTCTCTTCAAGACCTACTTTTCTTTTTAAAGTCAAAATTAGAGACTTGTTTGATTAAAGTCGTTGAGGTTGAGCCAAATTAAAAGGGGAAAAAAAAAGATGTGTACAGTTCCCTCCTGCCTCCTCTCTGACCTCAGCATCTGCTTGTGTAGGAAACAGATAGATGGACTGACAGACGGACTGACAGAGCCTCATAAGGCCGCAGTTACCTGCCAAACGCTGGGCTGATGAAGGCCGGATGCCGGAACACCGCTGCTCCTAGGAAAGTGCTCAGGCCCAGCGGCGCCCCGCTGGGCGGCAGGCTAGCCGAGCCTGGAGGCGGTGGTAGGCTCGGGAAGGCGGCTGCTGCAGCGGCAGCGGCGGCGGTCCAGGCCGAGTCAAGCGCTGGGTGGTGTGGAGGAAAAGGGCTGGCATCCAGGTAGGGGCTGAGGGGATGGGTGGCCGAGAGAGGCCCTGGAAAGGGCAGCCCCGGGGGATGGGTCTGCGCGCCAGCCTTCTCTCGCTTGCGCCACTTGGCCCGACGGTTCTGGAACCACACCTGCAAAATAGAGAGAGGCCTGGTTGGCTTAGCTCTGGCTCACTCCTTCCTTGGACACCCTGGGCCTTCTCTCCCTCCTTTCATTGTCTCTGCACCCACCTTGGCCTTCTGTAACCTCTGGGTGAAAAGGGGCCCAGACTTTAATCCAGCAGAAACCACTGGGGCAAGCGAGCCCTTAAGAGTGGTGTCTATTTAATCCAGGCTTCCAAGATTCAGGAAAGTTAAAAAATAGGAACACCTAGGTTGCCCGGTCTGGGCTGACCCTTCTTTGCTGTAAGACTTTATTTAGGTCACTGAAACCTCTCTGGACCTCAGTTTTCTAATCTGTAAAATGGGGTCAGTAACATTTTTCTCATAAGACTCTAATGAAAAAATGCATATAAGGCAACAAATGAAACCACAGAGTGGTGACTGTTGGGTATGGACAGGCATCAAGCCATGAGCTACACATCTGTTCTGCATATTCGAGGTTTCCACATATTTCAGGTTTACCCAAGAGCACAGGCAATGTCTTCTCTCTATTGAAAAGCTTGTTTATTCATTCTTTGCACTTCCTGACCAATAAGTGTACTGTCTCAAGGTCTGGGATTTGGGTAGGGTTTGCAGAGAGGAGAGAACTACTTCCAGTAAGTGGGAAACAGGTGCCCATTTCAGAGGCCCAGCTGTTCATGAATGAAAGGGAGGTCCAAAACAGGCTGTCTTCAGGGGCTCTCTAGAAGGCCTCACTGACTACTGGGAGACAGTGCAGAGGGCACACAGGGCCTTCTTTTTTTCTGGGGGAATGTGCTTTCACTCGGTGCTTTAAATAAGATAGTTCCAGGTTTGGAGTAGGTTTCCAGCCCGAGGTATTTTCCTAATTTTTAATAAGAAGCACTTTGAACAGAGACCTTTACCTAAAACGTGGCAGCCACCATCATCTAAAAATATGCCCCAAAGCATGAAATCATTTTTATGTGACCTGCTCATCACTCCCACAGCTCAGAAGCTATGTTCCTTCTCCTCAGAAGGCATTAGTATTTTTAGAGCTGAGTTTGTGACTGCACATGAGTCTAAAAATTAAGAATGAACTCCAGGGCTATACAGGATTATATGAAAATATAATGTGAATTGCCACAGAGGAACATCTTTTTTTAAAAAATGTTAAAGACATTCGGATCTTTCCAATTTCCAGTCTGGCTGAGGATGAGTTACACTAGCAGCTAAGCTTGGTTGGACTTCTAGAAAGTCATCCAGGACAAGAATAAAATCAAAAATCCAAACTGACTGATTACTTAAACTCCTGGGGGAAGGGGGCCATGGCATTCGGCAGCCTTCAAATAATCGATGTGGGCATTATAGAAACGCTCTAGCTTGGAGACCCACAGGCTTGACAAAGTTAGACTGCAGTTAAATTAGGCTGGGCTGGCGGGCCGCTTTCTCACATCCAACCCGTCTAGACAAGAATCTAGACAAGACTCTCCACCATTCCTTGATTGTAGGGAAAGGAATAAAGGGAAGTGGGGGTAGTGGAGGCAGAGGTGCCTTAAATAACATGGAACCTTTTCTAAAGAGAGATCGGCTGTCTCTCGGGCTCTCTGGCTCAACTGCAATTATCAAGATGTCCCCTGCAATTCCTCATTATTGAATTAATACCTCTGAGGCCCCCAAAGGTAAACGAAAGGACTCTGATAATTCATATTCACTTAATTACATCTTCTCCAGTGAATAGTGGGGAAAGGAGAAGGGGAGGGGCACTCTCTTTCTTTTAAAAAGTTATTTAACTTTCCCACGACTTGTTCCCCTGAGCTGAAAGTGTGGAGTTGCTGTCACATCTCTGTTTGACAATGGAGAAATGTGTCAACAGAAAGGAGGGGACAAGCCTCATCATTAGCCCTCTAATGCAAGAAGCTGTTGTGTATTAAATGAGCCATATGGAATTTATTGTGCTTTATCAGCGCTTGATTTTGACTGTAAAGTGATTCGCTCAGCTCCTAACCCGGGGACATCTGTTTTCTGTTGGCCATCGGGGCTGCCCAGTGTTGATCGTCTCTTTGGTTATGAGGCCTGGGTTGGGAAATGCACTCTGGTATGGGGCTGCAAACACCTTTAATAGCATTGCACTCACTCCCTATTAGATCAATGTGGGCTCATTGCTATAAAAAATGGGAAATCAAATAGCATTAGCCAGCTCCTTGTGCAGGGCGGAGGGGAAATCAAACAGCATTTTGCCTTCAAATGGCCCTGTTTGTTCTAGCACTAAGTGGGCTTTTATGAAGCCCGATTGGAGACTTAATCGCAGCCAAATACCTGCTTGGAGCTGAGCGGATTTGTCTAACAACCAAATCCATGCTCCATCCCATTATTTCAATCAGGAGAAGTCGGCTGGTGGATTGTTTTCTATAGGGACCTTGGGTACCAGGTTTGGGTGGGGGGCTGCTGAATGTGGTCTCAGGGACTAGAAACCCCCTGTTTTGATCCTGGACTACTTTAAGCTCCCAAATCCAGAAATGCTCTCCTCCTCCTTCCCAGTTTGCTTTTGAAATGTCTTTTTGTGTATGAGTGCTTGAATCTACTTTTCAGTTTAGGATCCTGTTGTTATTATTGGAAGGGCAACCCCCAACCCCCAGCCCAACCTAGCCCTCTTTCTTCCCTTCTTGGAGCTCACCTGGACTCGGGCCTCAGTTAGGTCCAGCCTCATGGCCAGCTCCTCCCTATAAGAAAGCACCATTCAGACAGGTCACAGTAGGCCCCTGCAGTCCCCTCTCAGCCACTTTCCCCTGCATGACAGCCTCTCCCAGTCCATACCCCAAGTAGATGGGTCTGACAGATCTTCACCTCTAGGGTGCCTACTATTTGGTTGAAAACAGAAAAAAAAAACAGCATAGTGACAGATACAAAATATTATTCTTTATATTGTATCGTATAGTGTGACAGGCATGGATTCTTCAGTCTATAAGTCTTCAAACTTAGACAAATGAGTTTTCTCTCCATCTCCCTTAGGCTAGAGTAGAATGGGAAACACACACACACACACACACACACACACACACACACACACACACGGTGCTCATATCCTGTTTAATCCAAATTCTAAATGGGAGAAGAGCTCAGCAATCAGTCACAATTTTTGTTTTCTGCCCTCTTGGCTTTGTTTTGCCTTCCTTAAAAAAAATCCCTCTTCCTTCCTAGCCCCTCTTTCCAGCTCTCAGTCTCTCCTCCATCCCCTCCCCCTTCTACCCTCCCTTACCCTCTTAGGTCACACTCCCCATTACCCTCTGGAGATATGTTAAGCTTGTTAAGAGTTCAGTGGGGTAATTTTTCGATTAAACAAAATTCTGCGCACCTCCTGACTCCAGTGCCCACTACAAACCCTGCCCATCTCAGGGGAAGTCAATTTAGCTGAAACCCTACCCCGTTATTGCAGTTATTACTGCGACAATTAAGGCAAATAGGAAACCATTAAGATGCTGTAAAACGGCTTACGACCTGTTTACCGAAAATATGAGCGCGCCGAGAATAATTGGCTCTCTGCTCCCCAATATGAAAGAGCGAAGCTGCCTAAGCCCGGGCCTGGGTCTGCGCTGCCCGCAGGACCAGGTCGGGCCCCTGAAACTTCCTCAGCACCAGAAAAAGAAATCTCTCCTCTGAACACCTTTCCTGGAACACTCGTCCCACCCACCCCCTCCGCTTCTCAGAGAGCACCAGCAAATCTACAACTCCACTCTAGCCAGACTGGGCTGTAGCCCAGAAGCTAGGCCCGCTGAGCTGGAAGGAGATGGGGGTGGGGCAATGAAGAGGAATTGCCCAGGTCCTGTACTTTAGTCTCCCTGACAAGCTAAAGGGGGTGGACTTGGATGCTAAGCGACACTGTCTCTCTTTTTCCTTTTTAAGCAAAAAGAAAATCAAATAAAAGCCGGTGGTCCAGTTAGCTATTTGATAGTACGCGATGGCTGACTGTGAGTTGTACTTCAGTCGTCAAAAACAAGAGAAATACTGAGTGACACTGAGGAGGACCAAGTTTCAGTGCCCTTGCCTGTATTATATTTACTTTTGGGTTGTTTCTGGCCACAAGAGTTTGGCAACTGCCAGACCAACTATGTTTTGGAGTTGGCTCAGGCCTTGATTGTGAGCAGAGATTTCTCTGGTTCAAAGGGCCAGGCAGCTTTCCCCGTCGAAAATGCGCATTGAAAAGCTGCACACGTCTCCTGCGAAGGAGCTGCCCGGTTAGGGAGCGCGAGCCAGGCACTCACAGGTCTCATTCTCTGTTCTCACGGGGGGGACTGGTCTCTTTCTTTCTTCTCACATTTGCCCCCAATCCTGGCTCCTAGTCCCCTAGTCCGAGCCAAAATCTTGGACTTGGGGGTGGGAAAGGCTCCAAACCTGCCGGTACCCCTAAATCGGCTGAAGAAGCAAGAGCTCCAAAGTTCAGCAAGCCCACTGGCCCAAGTTTCTCAGATTGGGAAGTGTAGTGGACACTGGTCCATGAGACACAGTCTTCTTCCCACCCCCACCTCAACTGCTTGGTTTACTGGCTTCCCCGTTTCCAGAAACCATGGTCTACCCCATCAACCCGTTTACAGTAAAGTCATGCTAGGTGTAGTGGAAACGGGAAGAGTCTGGCTGGTGCCCTTCTGGTGTAAAGACGCCAAACACTGCTTAGTTCGACTTCTCTGGTTGTTTCAGGAGTCCCCAAGTGACAAAAACTCTGGATCTTTTTAAAGGTCTTGTCTGAAGGCAAGGGCTCCAGTTTTCCTGCGAACAATGTAACTGATACACACGACTCCTGGGCCACCGGGAGAGGGTGGACAGCGCATAGTACACGGGTCAAAAATAGCGCCTGCTCGCCTATCAAAAGTGCTTCTTGTGCCCAGCCAGGACCTGGCCCCAGCCTCAGCACTGGGAGCCGTCATGTGCCTACCCAACGTGGCTGCTTTGGGTGCTCTTTGGAGAGGCTGTTTGACTCTAAAACTTGTCATTTGGAAAACAAAGTCAAAGGGCTTTGGGACCGAAAGAAACCACACCAACTTAAAGCGTGTGTGTGTGTGTGTGTGTGTGTGTGTGTGTGTGTGTGTGTGTGTGTGTGTGTGTGTGTGTGTTGGGGCAGTATTGGGGAGCCAAAGGATCACATTTGGCCAAGCATCCCCTGGGTAGTGCCCAGACGCAGAGAATTTCCCTACTCTGGATATTCTGCTCTTGGGCCCTTCAGCCGGCGCTGTGCGCATCGACCACCCGGGCAACGTACCTGGTGAAGACGTCCGGGTAGTGCGTCTTCTGGAAGGCCCTCTCCAGTTCCTCCAGCTGGTAGCTGGTGAACGTGGTGCGGTAGCGCCTCTGTTTGCGCTTCAGTAGCCCCTCCTCTGAGTCGCTGCCCGCGGACAGACACACGCTGTCCTCGCCATCCTTGCCCTCGGCGTCCTCTGGGTGCAGCAACAGCTCTTCCTTGGGCGACAGCTCTCCACCCTCGGTGGCCACAGCGGCGGCGGCGGCGGCGGCGGCCACCGTGCCGGTGGCGGCCACAGAGCAGCGCCTGGGCTCCTTGAGCAGTGCACGGGCATCGTCCTCCAGCAACTCCTCTTCGTCATCTTCCAGCAGCTCCTCTTCCTCATCTTCATCGTCTTCATCCTCTAACAGCTCCTCCTCGTCATCCTCGGTGCCCGTGCCACCACTCGCCGCCGGGGCACTGCTGGGTCCGCTGGCGGCGCCCAGGCGCTCCTCGGGGTGCGCGACGCCCCCCGGGCCACCCAGCTCGTCCAGCGCGGGCGGCGGTGGCACGAAGGGCGCCCCATTCTCGCGGTACGACTTGCTGCGGCTGATGCTCACCTGCGGTGCCTGGCTGATCTTGAGGGTGTCCCAGGCGGCTGCGGCGGCGGCCACGGCCCCCGCGCTGTCCGGACGCTCTCCTGGCCGCGCGGCTGGCGGTGGCGGTGGAGGTACCTCTCCGCGAGGACCTGCGGTGCCAGTGGCCGTGGCTGCAGCTGCCGCCGCCGCTGCCGCCGCCGCCGCCGCTGCCGCGGCGCCCTGGAGGAGGCGGCCCCCACCCGGGCCGTACAGGCGCCGCAGCTTGGGTGGCAGGTGCAGCTCAGCCTCGAACTGGGCGCTGCTGCCTTTGGGAGAGCCTGCGGGCAAGGAAGAGTGGTCAGCGCGCTAGCCCGACCGTCTTTTCCCCCTGCCTGCCTTGCAGCTGCTGGAGGCAGGCCTGTTCTGCCGCCCCTGTGCCCCTACCTTCGGACTCATCTCCCGTTCCTTGCACACTTGCCAGGATTCCGTCTTTCTTTTTCTACTCTCATGAGTCCCAGTCCCCCTAAACTTCCTTTCTTCTTTCCTTTCTCATCCAGACCTTTACTTCCGTTTTTTCTTTCTCATGCCTACTCCTTTCGTGCCCCCTTTCCCTTTCTTTCCCTCTCTTTCTACTCTCTCCCCACTCCTTTCCCTTTGTCATCTCTTCTCTGTCCTCCGCTTCCTGTTTCCTTTCCTCCCACTCCTGTCTTATTTCATTCCTTTCTCTCTTTTTTCTTCTCCCCCTTTTGGAGTGGGGCGAATTTCAAAAACATGAAATAAAATAAAATCGAACAACTTAAATCATCACTACTCTGAAAACTTCGCGCTCGACCTCAGCCAGCTGTTCTGTCACAGGGGCCCCAGGCTAGCAAGAGGGGCTCTGCCCCGCGGGCGACCCCTGCGGGGCGAAGCCGCCTGAGCCCTTCAGCTCTGAACACCCGCCATGCTCCAACAGCCCACAGCGGCAGGAGGCAGGGATTTCTTGCTCAGAAGGGCAAAGGAAAAAAAAGCATCCTCGAGAAAATGTGTAAGAAATGCCTGACATGGGGACTTGGGTGGGGTGCAACAGGCACAGGCCCGCTCCTTCCCTTGGAGGAAGCGCCTGGCACAGGTGCCCTTGCAGGCTAAAACAAGAAATGGAAAAAGTCAGTTTTATTTTAGAGGGCTCATTTTCAGCTTTTCGCTCCAGTCTTCCAAATGCTGTTGCTGCTGGATCACTGGTTTTGGATTTAAAAGACACCAACACTTCTTTGCCTGCAACACTTCCGCATCCAGCTCTAGGCGAAACTCGGGTATAAGAGGTTCGGAGGACCAAATGACACTTGTTCTGGATTTGTTAATTTCAGAAAATAAAACACTTTAAACATCTCGATTCTTTAAAAAAAACACAGCACAGAAAAGTAGCACCTAGAAGCCACACATTTCATGCATTTCAGATACAGTAAGTTGCATTTGGGGGAACCTGAGGAAATACTTTCTGCAACACTTACATTTGAAAGGTCACCAATAATGTACAATTAAAAACTAAAAAGAGACGCAGACCACTGCATATAAAGAAATCTTCCGAAGGGGAAAGGCTAGAAAGTTCATCTTTCCTGAAGGAACCACCACGGCCACCACCACAGCCATCTCTTAGCTTTTGGGTTTCTTGTTTTCATCAAGTTGCTGCTAAAGGCTGTAAGAGCATCTGCTGTTTGGGACCTGTCAGCGTTATTCAGAGTACACCCAAGGCCAACCAAAAGAGACTTTTAAACGACTAACACGGAGCATCTTAGAGTTCCACCTTCCAAGTGAAGCTGGGCCTCTGCCTTTTCCCAAAGGGGAAGTAAAGACAGTCCCTTTCTCTAAGGCCCCAGAAGCCAGAGTTGTTCCCTCTCTTTCCTAAGTCTCTAACTTGACAACCCCAAGGCTCCAGGTCCCCAAATAGCAAACATTCAAATCAATGCCCAATGTCCTTTCATAGGTGCCTGACTGGCACAACCTTACCTTGCATGGCTTTTTCCTGGTCAGCGCGGCTGGCCAGCGGGGCAGGCAAGCTCTGCGCGGCTCCCAGAAGCCTCATTTTGCACGGGCTTCTCCGACCCAGGATGCTGTCGATGCAGTAGGACGAGAGCAAAGTTGGAGATTTACTCTTGCACTCGGGCCTCTCGGAGCAGCCCTCTTCCTGGTACTGATTGCTCATGGCTGGAGCTTTTCCCTTGGGCTCAGACTGCGGACCTCTGGCTGCCTCTCCTGGTGGGTGGGATGAATGAGTGTGTGCTGGGGGTGGTTAGGGTGGCTGATTATAACAAGTATTACTGAGATCTTTGTTCCTCTCTGTCCTTCGGTTGCGGGCTGCGGACTTTCACCCTGGCCTCAGCCGGAGCTCGTCCTCTCCGCGCTCAGGACAAGCGGTTACAAGTGTAGTGAGCCGCGGGCGCCGAGCTCTGGAGTCTCTCTGCTCCACGTGCTGAGAGGAGCTGTCTGATTGGCTCTCGACAGAGGCCGGGCTGCGTCGGCCTGCCGGCACAGCGCAAAGAGCGAACTGGATTCTGGAGGGGCCAGAGAGGGTGGGGGCAGGGGAATAGCAGCTGGCACGCACCAGAGCCAAATCTCCTCTCTCTCTCTCTCTCTCTCTCTCTCTCTCTCTCTCTCTCTCTCTCTCTCTCTCTCTCTCTCTCTCTCTCTCTCTCTCTCTCTCTCTCTCTCTCTCTCTCTCTCTCTCTCTCTCTCTCTCTCTCTCTCTCTCTCTCTCTCTCTCTCTCTCTCTCTCTCTCTCTCTCTCTCTCTCTCTCTCTCTCTCTCTCTCTCTCTCAAGTTTTCCATCATTTTCTTGTAGTTCCTCCTTTAAGTCTTAAGGTTTGCTCCCAGCTCTAGCTCATTTGGGTGCTTGCTAGGCTTGTGGGCGCCATTTGGGCTTTGGACTCCCCTTCCACCACCCAGAGGACCTAGCTCCCTGGAGGTGAAGCTGAAAGGCTTAAGTTGAAATCGACCTGGCACTTTTCAAAACTGACTTTGTCCTCCTAGGATAGCGTCTTGACCTCAGTGCTGTTCACTCACCGTCCTCTCTAGGACAAATGGGCCTCCGACGTGCCAGGCGGAAACATCTGCTGTCTGAGCGTTTGGTTTTCTCTTGTGGCTCAGAGCCTAGAGCTATTTGTCTTCATCCAGAGTCTATCTGTTGCTCTCTTGTTTAATATCGGTTCCCAACATTCTCTGTCTCCGTTTTTAACTCTGGAATGAGAAAAAGGCCTTTAAACACAGAGGGCTCTGCCAAAGGCGCACAACCTTCCCTGGAGTATCTACAGAGGCCAAAAGAACTGGCGAGTGCGAGTCCGAGCCTCCCAGAAGGGTGCCTGGGGAAGAGACTGAGAAAGTCCCTTTTCTCTCCTGAGTTTTTTCTGTCTTCCCTGCTTCCCTAAATTCATCTCTGTTAGGCTGTCACCATCTGGCTTTTCATCCTTGAGCAGCACCTGGTGTGGTTGTCAGTTCCCTAGGACAGAAAGGACCCATATTCACCTTGAACAAAGTCGAATTGCCTAGAATTTTGAATTTTGTGACTGCCTCCCATTATCAAAAGTGAGGGAGGCAAGCCTTAGGGGGAGACCGTTTCTTCTCAAACAGCTCCCAGCATTGGGTGCAGGAAATCTACACCCAACCCTCATTGAAGTTGGGTCGATCCCGGAGAGGAGCCAGCACGGACATCTTCACTGCCTAGGTGCAGGTTCCAAGGGACAGTCAGGGCCTTGACATTGGCGGGGCTGGGGTGAGCTAGGTGGGTGAGAGGTCGGCGAAGGGGAATCCATGCCAGGTTTTCCTCTCTCAGCCCCTTCAATGTGTCAAAGAGAAAACGTTTTACAAAGGATTATACTTGAATCACTTACAGTCAGTATTTAAAAATACAAGAATACCTAACTGGTTTTTTTTCCTAGCCATAAACATCTGCATAACTCTTGGATGCTAGTGGGTGGGTGACAGATAGATGGGGCTGGCTAGGCAGGAGTCCTCAACACAACTTGAGGAGGTAAAGTGTTGGGAACAGACACATTAATACTACTAATACTAAAGCCACACTACTAGTAGTAGTAGTAAAACGGAGCGAAAGGATTTGTCTCTGTCCCTCCATGTGTCGATCTCTCTGGTATTTTCGTTGGCTTCTCAGCATGATTTTCCTACAGTCTAATGGGGGGATGAGATCAGAGAAGAGACTGCAAGTTACCTTAACATTCGATTTTCTTTTATGCCCTCTCTGAGATCCCGAGGTATCTGGAATAGGCTTCTGCCTTTTGGGGGTTCTGTTTGCATCTTCACCTTTTGGTGTTTTGTTTGTTTTAAAAAATATGGTCTCATCTAGCTTTAAGCTAATGTTATGCTTGTTAACTGCTCCTGTCCCCCTTCCTGGCTCTTCTTAGTTAGTCCTTGGAGTCTCAGGGCAGCACAGAGATATAAGGGCGCCTAGGTTTTCCCCGAGGTTCCAGCCAAAGACCCTCGCCTGCGTCCCTGCAGCTGATGGCTGGGGGGTGGGGGAATGGATACAGAGTCACTTTTCCCTCCCTGCGAGGCGAGTCCCGCTTCGGAAATCCGTAAGACCCGGCTGCCGGTAGCTTTGTGGCTTCAGAGTGGGCTCCGCACACGTAGGGAGTGGGAAGAAAATGAATCCAATAAAGATCGTGTTAAATAAAACGGGTCACAAATGTACAAATCATTTCTGAACGCCCTAAGGGGTTTCAGACTCTCGGTGGAAGACTTCTTTGCCTCCATCCCCCTCCCCCCCTCTGCAGCTGTTCTTCTTTTAAAAGAAGTCGGACTTTCTGATGGGGGTGTATTCTAATTTTAATCACCGACTGTAAAGAGGGAGGTTAACATAGAATTTCTGATTCTGATTTAATGATCCTTGGAATTAAATCTAATTCTATTAATGGAATATAAAGAAGGTTTTTTAAGACCTGTGTGAAAACTCTAGTCTTCTTTGTTCTGTTTTTTTTAATTTTTAATATTTTCTAATCAGTCTTCCCAAGCGAAGGAGGCACATGTCTTCAACTTTGGGAGGAGGGGCTGAACTACTTTTCTCTACACTTAGCAACCCTGAGATTTGTCACAATTGAATACCTAACTTCAGAATCTACAACTGATTCCATTTCCCACACATTAATTAGAAAAAAAATGACAGGAAACTTTCCTAAGGCTCTGGATAGAGTGGCAAAGTCTAATAGTGCCTGGTAAGAGTCTAGTTCGAATGTGGGCTTAAAATGTGCTATCCTGTATGTCAGTTTTAGAAAATGAAATGATGCTTCTTATATCTAGGAAGAATTTAATCAATGTGCTGAGCACACAGCCTTTTAGAAATTTGAGTATGGACTATGTATAAAGGGGCACATAGTTTAGCTCGATTTAATATTCACTCTGCCAGCAAAAACGATACTTCTTTCTTTTCACCTCACTTTTACCTTTACCCACTAGCAAAAAGTAATTTCATTTTAGTGGTAACTTATAAAAAACATGTTTGTATGTTTCTAGTAACCACTCCTGGCTTTTAATCTCCGGGGTCTGGTCTGCTGCTTTGGTTTTCTTGAGCTACTTGAAAAACAATATTTTCTAGTTCATCTGTTTTTAAACTCCACCACTAAAATAAAAATGACAATAATGGCTGGAATCTAGAGTCAGATGTGTTCAAATCTGCTGTTTATGGTGAAAAATGGGGCTTGCCCCCCAAACTGGAGGAGGTGAATGGAAGAGACCCCTTTCTTTCTGTGGCAAGAGAGCTAATTCTACACTGTAGCTTCAAAATTATATTTTCAAGAAATACATGATAAGGGGTGGCAGTTAGATGCCTTTATCGGGGGAGGGGGATGTTTGTAGGAGAGTTAACCTCAGACACTTTACATTTGAGATGTTTTAATTTATTGTGCAATATACACATAGATAAATAAAGCTGTAATGGGCTTCCAGTAGCACTGGATGGCTCAGGTCCCCTTAAATTATGCTCAACCTCTTCAAAACATATATTTAAACAATAGAAATAAACTTCATTGGAGTCTGTCGACCAATTTGGGAGCCATTGGAAGGGAAGACAATGAGTCCTGATTACACGCAAGGATTCTCTGTGATGTGTTATCCCCTTTGCCAAGTCATTTTGCTGCTTTATTTATTTAATTTCTTCTTCCTTTTTTTTTTTTAACAAACTTTCATTCATTTATGGTCTTCCGCAACCTGCTAATTTAACACTGGAGCGCGTTATTGCAGTGTTAGGAGGAGAGAAAGAGGGAGAGAAAACAACAATACTGCAATGATCCAAATGATACAGTAGAATTATAGCAATTATAGTTCTACTTGTGGAAGAAAACCTTGCTGAGATCAAGCAAACAAACTGAAGCCTTGTGAGGATAACAAGCCTCGCGATTGACAGCCGGTGCTGGGAAGAGCCGGAGGGCACAAACAGAAATATTTGCCTCCCCAACCCCCCTTAACTCCAACCAGTAAAGGTTAACCTTCTCAAAAGCTGCTTTCACAGTCTTATCCACTTCAGGCTATGCATTTTATGCACATATCGAGGTTTTTCCTCCTGGAAGTCTGGTAATAGGAGGAACTGTGGCATAATCTGCTTGCCTAGAACTTGCCCTCACCTTCTCTGCCCCCCCCCCACCACTCCGGTTTACTCTCCACTTCCCCAGGCTTCTGAGATCCCTCTGTGGATCAGGTTTGCTGATGTGTTTTCAGAGGAGCAGCCCCAGAGAAATCCAAAGGTACTAGCAACTTGAATTCCCTGGGAAGACACCCTCGCGTTTGCCTCCCCTTCCTGTGTCCTCCGCCTGAGCTGTGGTTTTCCCCCATTAGGGTTCATCCCGGAGAGCTTTTTTTCCTCACCCCTGTTTTGGAAGCGGCTCATGGATCTCGGCCGAGCCCTCAAGGTATGGAAATGTGGGTGTGATTACTGTTAGGGTAACCCCTATTTGTAAACTTCGACACTCTGTTACCCCAGCAGCAGCAGGAGAGGGTGTGAAGGAGTGAGAACTAGAGAGAAAACCGACAACCCTCCCCCCTCACACGACCCCCTCCATCCAGGCAGGCGGCCACCGAGTCTTTTTCCTCCAGGTTTGTTCCCAGGACAAAGCTGGACAAGGAGGTCGCTGCTTCAAGTCTGTGCTCAGAGTGCAGGGCGTGCTTCTCTTCTACCAGTGAGAAGCAAATGACTAGATTGTGGGCTCCTCACCCCGAGTCCCTTGGCAGGAGGATCCCATCTGCTGTTCCTCTTCCCCCACCCAGGTTTCCAAATCCCAGAGGGAAACTTCTCAGCCCCCTAATCGCCGCCATCTGCTTTCTTCTTTCCATCGCCAACCGGACCTCAGGACCCCGGGTGTGCGTTCAGGGTAGAGGGGTCCCCAAGCAGCTTTTCCTCTGGACGGAGGCAGGAGGGCATGGGTTGGAGCGACAGAGGAGGAATCAACTCAAGCGTCTGTCCTGAGGTCACAGAGACCCCCAGCTGTCCGGGTCCCGCCACTCAGCACCCCTCACCCGCCAGCAAGCAGCACCCCTGTCGGGCTCGGCTCGGAGCCACAGCCAGAGTGCGCCCCCTAGCGGGGGCTCCGGGTGGGCCGAGCCCTTCAGGTTCAGCCTCTAGGAACTGAAGTTGGCAGATACAAGTGATCCTGCAGGCATGAATGGAAGAAAGAAAACAAAAGCCTTGCGAACATTTCCAAGTGTTCAATAAAAGACCCATCTGTACCTTTTTTTCCTCAGTGCGTTTATGTTTAATGTCCCCCGCCGTGAGTGCGAGAGGGGGGGCAATTCCTGAATAAATTCTTGCTGGCCTACCTCAGGAAACAGTGTACCTAGAAAGGAAATAATTGGGGGCGGGGCCAAGGCAAGCTTGCAGAGACGCAACACTCAGAGGAAATCTGAATCTGCCATCTTCAGGGTTTTCCTGGGAGCCTGGGGGCCTGTGCATTCTCGGAATTCCTCAGACCTAGAGAGTGTCATCTGAAGGCCCCTTATCTGTCTGTCTGAGACTTCTTTCACGTGAAACAGATCTCTATGGTAGCCTGGTGATAACTATGGCTCTATGATGGTTTTCAGTCATCTGACTCTAGAATTCTCTCTCTCTCTCTCTCTCTCTCTCTCTCTCTCTCTCTCTCTCTCTCTCTCTCTCTCTCTCTCTCTCTCTCTCTCCCTCCCTCCCTCCCTCCCTCCCTCCCTCCCTCCCTCCCTCCCTCTCTCTCTCTCTCTCTCTCTCTCTCTCTCTCTCTCTCTCTCTCTCTCTCTGATTTCATGTCTCTGTCTCTGATTCCATCACCTTCTGGCTCCAGGGTTCTGACTTTATGGTCATCTTATCTTGTGGAGGGAAGCTGATCACCACTCTCAAACTTCCCCTGGTTTCACTACTCATAAATCACGCACTCCCCCTTGGTCTGACCAGGAAAGAAAATCCAAGGTTGTTGTCTAGTTCCCTTTGATTTGCTCAATCTGAAATGATTGCATTTTCCTGAAATGCTTAGAATCGCTGAAAAAGTTACTGATGAAACCTTTTTTTAGAAAGGGGAAAAAATTCCCTGTTACAATTGATCCATAACTTTTATTTCTTTCACATAGAAATGTGTTAATCCTAAATCATCAATCAGAGAAACACAAATCTCCCTTCTAAAGATCTAAAGTGCCTGTAATCTCGTGTATTTAGACCCACAAGATTTCAGTCAGGCTAAAGCCAACAAAACACTTACTGGGTAAGGCCTAAAAGGAAGAATCCAAAAATAGGACTGATAACAGCTCTTTAGAGTCTTTTTATTTTGCTCTGTGTCTTGCTAATTGGGAAGTTCAACACGAGGCTTTCCCTAGCCGTACAAGGCTGGTATTTCGGCGGTGGGGGTAGATAGAGGGGTCCTGTGGGAAGGGAGGCGTGGGTGTTCCCGCGTTTAATTAAGACTTGCATTGTGTAAAAGGGAGGAGGGAAGATTCTGGGACTGCACAGCACTCTGTTCTGTGCAAAATAACCTGCAAGTATTTGGGGGATGGGGGACACGACCAAAAAACAAAAACCACACACACACACACACACACACACACACACACAGAGAGAGAGAGAGACAGAGACAGAGACAGAGACAGAGACAGAGACAGAGAGAGAAAGAGAGAGACTGCGATAAGGAGCCTGCTCTGGAACAGATGCCATTAATACCACAGAGCTTCTGGAATTGAGGTATCTAATTTCCTGCCGCAAATCACTTGCCCGATCAGAAAACACAAATAGCTGAACAGAAAGGAGAAAATAGAGGAGGAGGAGGAGGACTAGGAAGAAAGGACCCGGAATAAAAATAACTGAGCGAAAGGCCTTACATTCAGCACTCCGACAGGCATCTCCTCCAAGCCTGGGGCAGTTCTCTCCTTCTTCTGCCCCTGACTTTCCAGCCCACCAGACATCTTTTTTGAGGACACCCAGCATCTTAAAAGGAAGGGGGAAGACTAGCAGCTGAGGTTAGGAGAGGGATGGTGACTGCCAATTGGAGCACTCGTGGACTAAGGGACTGGTGGGTGGGCCCCTGGCTGAAGTCAGGGCAACACCTGACAAGGCTCACTCACCCTGAGGCAGCCTAGGAGGCACTTGGGTGCCAGGCATTAGGGCGCCCAGCCTGATCACGCTGCTTGGGGATGCTATTGTGATGGCTCAGATATCCTGAATCTAGTTATCTGCTGGGTCTCAGAGGCCTAGAAAGCAGAGCCAAAGCCCTAGTGACCTAGATAAGAAATCAGGAAGGTGTGTGGCAGCTTTGGGATATAGCTGCCCTGTGCTGTATTGCACTTTGTCCCCCCTTGAAGCTTATATAAAAAGGTCTCAGACTTTTCCTTTTCTTTAAAGACATTACCCCTAATTCCTGGATGGCCTGGAATTCGATATGTAGACCAGGCTGTCCTGGATCTCACAGAGACCTGTCTCTGCTGGGATTAAAGGAGAGAGACACCAAAGCAAGCTTAGATTTTTGTTTTTTGTTTTTTTTTTTTACAATTGCTTGCAATGTGGTGTGAACACACCTCTAACCAACATGGAATTCCTTCCCTCCACTTCAGACTGTGCAGGTTTGAGCACAGTTGCTGGCACCTAGAAGCACTTCAGTGACTCTTTACCGAGCTGCAGAACTCGGTAGCCATGGGACTCATTTTCTTTCCTGGATCCCTCCTTTACTGGCATTGGGATCATTTGTTTTTTTACTACTCTCCTAGTTTAAAAATTTCAAGAAAATTACAAGGAAATCTAAAAACCAATATGTCTTGCTCCAGGAATTCCAGAAGGGCTGGAAAGAAAGGGTATTGAAACTCCCAGTTCAAGTCAAATTTAGACCTACGAGTGATTTTTACTTATTTCTTTTCATGGATAATAGAGAGTTGGTGTTATCTGTCACTGTACGTTCTCTCTAATAAACAGCTCCAAGACTATAATCTAACAGGTGTAAAATTTCCCTTTTCTGAGAAACGAAGAGACCATCAACAGTATCTTTTAAATAGTACAAACAGAAAATGCTGTCGTTGCCAGTCTTCCGTACAGGAGAATCAATCAAGCTCGGTTTCTCTTTCCTTCTCTCCCTTTCTTTTTCTCTTCTTTTCCTATCTCCTCCTCTCTTTCTTCCTCCCTCCTTCTCTGCTCCTCCCCTCCACCTCCCTCCCCTCCCTTTCTTTCCCCTTCTCTCTGGGCTTTTTGAATAGTGGGCGTGGACACCACACAGAGAGTTGTAAATAGACAGCAGATTTCAAGGTTTACAGGCGGGGCTTTTTCATTCTCTGCCGACTACAAGGGGACTGAGCATCAGAGACCATGCTTGTCTTCCACCCATTGTCACCTTTCTCTGCCTATGCAGTCTGCTGAGGCATCACATATTGTAAGGGTCCAGTTGCTGGAAGACTCTTTTGGCAGGGAGTGACCATTCTATCTAAGTCCACTCCTGGACAGGCCCGATGTGTTTATGGCTTTATCTGCAAATTCTTCCTTCCTGGGGATCTCTTCAACAATAGTCTCCCCACCTCCCAAGCACCCATCAGTCCATATCGGCTTCCGTTGCATAGAAAAACCAAAACAATAATCTCTTTCAGAAATTGTCCCTATCCAAGACCGTATGGGGAACTGTCCTTCTACAGTCATCATGGACTAAGCTGTGCCTGCTTCTCCTCTCCCTCCTTTCTTCAGTTTCGGGTTGGAGCACTTTGATGTTATTTATATAAAAGAAATGACAACAGAGTAACCTTTATTGCACCACACTAAAGGGAGATTGAACTAGATCTTTGGAAATTGTGACATTCCAATGAGAGCTAAATTAAATTGCTTAAAAACATTTTGAAGGCATCATTGGTATTGTCTGTAGTGGTAAGTGAAACAAAGGATTTTTGCAGAATGATGAGTTTAATACTAGCTATGCTCTTATCTAAGTCTCTATGCTATTAAATAGAAGAGGGGAAAGGGAGCTGGGAAATGGTGACAGAGGAGCCTTAAATGAAGAAGTGCTTTAAAGCGATCCCCTGCCACAACCTCCTAGGTACCGGGACTATAGGCATGTGCCACTGTGCCCGTGCCTGTCTGCCTGCCTTTGTCCCCCTCCACCCCTCGGTCCCTCCCTTCCTCCATCCCTTTCTTTCTCTCCTTATTTTGAGGATCTCAATATCATGTTGACCTTGAACTTGCTGTGTAGCCGAGGATGACTTTGAACTTGTGATCCTCTTGACTTTACCTCCCAAGTGCTGGGATGGAAGTCATGTACATCAAAGATAGTCTCATGATGTAGTTCAGTGGCAGAACACTTGCTACCGTATGGGAGACCCTGGGGTCAACCTACAAAACTTCAAAAATCAAATCAAATCTTGTGTTTGATTTTGTAGCCCAGGGTAGCCTCAAACATCCTATGTGGCTGAGGATGGCCTTGAAGTCTCAATCCTTCTGCCTCCACCTCCCAAGAAGAGCTGGTATTATAGGTGTGTGCCACCAAACCCAGCTACAAAATCAAATCTTAAGGTTAGAAAGGTGGACAAAGAAGCTAATGTCTAAGAAACCAGACGTATACCATACTAAAGACACAGGATGCTACCTGGCGGTATCAGAATATGCAGGAAAATGAGGTCACCTATATTATGAACACAATTTATAATGAAAGACAATTAAACGTTGCACAAAGGAAATAATTAGGTGGAGCATGGGGCCGTGAGGCAGGGAACGTTTTAACTCTCTAAAGTATTTGGTGTATTGTTCCGATACCATTATTGTTCAATAATGACCCTCACATCATCCTCAAAACTGGCAGTACCCTGCAGCCTGCACTGTTTCCAAACAGCATGGTGCGGTGGGGGCTGTCTGGACAAAATGGCAAGAACTAATTGTGTTCTGTGTATATAGTTTGTAAGCAGGTTGTGGAGCTGGGCATTAGCCGAGAGAGGACTTGCTCCCTCTCGTAACAGCTCATTATAAAAAGGCAGCTTGACATCAATAAAAATAATCATTATTTGATGTATTTCTTATAATTATAGGTCATCTCTCCTAGAGGCTTTGCAGTTAGTGGAGTTGTGATTTGGCCTCTATCACACTGATGCGGGAGGCATCCAGGCCCCAGTGTCTCACAGAGTCCTGGCGGGCATCCTGAATGCCATAAGCTTATGTACAACTTCAGGGAAGAAAACATTTTGGAAATGATGAGACAACTGTGAGGGAGTTGCCACTGTAAACACCAAATGTGCTAAAGAGCACAGACTTATGCAGAGCTAAAAGAGGGCAGGTGGAGCGCGTTCTCAGTTTTTTAAATGTGAAGAAAACATTGGGCTGCCTCCACGGCAGTGCTGCAGAGCAAGACTGTGTATTAGTGACTGTTGATGTTTTACTTAACGCTAGCACCTGGGGGCTGTGTGAGACTCAGGACTCCGAGGAGCCAAAGGCTTCTGGGAAAAAAAAGGTGAACAGCTGTGGTTCTTCTCGAGTACAAACCTTTAATCCTTGAATAATCATTTCTCAGTTCAGACATTTGTGCTGCTTTAATTGTTTGGCTATTGCAATTCTATTGTAAAGAAAAGTTGGGGGTACCTAACTTATTCTTTTGCATTGTTGCCTTTAAGTAATTTCCTGGGAGGAGGATTACTGATTAAAGAGTGAGCTAAAATGCTAAAATGTGTCTTTTGAAAAATTGCCAAAAAGGTCTCCAACTTGTGGAACCAACTCCCCCCACCCCTAGCCCGCACTGCCATTAGCAGCCTATGGACATGCCAATTTTGCTATAGTCTTGCTACCATTACACATTATAGCCTTTCCTTCTCCCCCACCAAATTGGATTATTTAAATTGCTATGTTGTTGACTTTAATTCTCCCCACCCTCTGGCACTGAGGATCAAACCCAGGGCTTGCTCTACTACCAAACTAAATGCTCAGCCTGACTCTAGTTCTTTGAATTCCACCTGGGTATTTACTCCCTCCTCCACCCCCAGTGCATAATGTCTCCTGCTCACTCTGAAGGCTTAACTTGCCAGGAAGAAGGCACGGAGACATGGAAAGAAAGCAATCCGGAGGCAGCACACATCCACCATGCTGGATGAAGTCATCACCGATCTTTGTGCTGGACTTATAGTGTGTAATGCCTTGGAATCTGGAGGTCATGAGACTTGGCTTGGAGCCAGTTCTTTTTAATTTAATTTCTTCAAGAAGGTTGTTATGTACCTGGGCCAGTCTCATGCTTACCGTGTAGCTGAGGCTAGCCTTGAACTCTTTGTTTTTCCAGCCTGCACTTTCCAAGTGTTGAGATTATGGGGAAGTCCCACCGAAACAGAGATTTAAGAGTCCATTCTTTCTGTTTCCTGGCTCCGTGTCCTTGGACATTCTAACTTCAGAAGATTTAGTTTCCTCACCTGAAAACCAGGGATGGTAAAAGTGCCTGGAGCACAGTGACACATTGTGATAGGTAAAAGCTAGCTCACTATTGGCTGGCCATGTGGTTCAGAGGCAGTGTTTTCATAGTAAGCTCCATCCCTGCATCAAAAAGAAAAAGAGTAAAGAAAAACGTTAGCTTATGTTGTGTTATATTTGAATATCATATTGCAATTATCTCATTACTCTGAAATATTCTTGCAACTATTTTGTAAACTGTTGATTCATGACTGGAATGGCCCTATTGCATGCACATTTTTCCTTTGCATTTATTACTTTAAATTTTCATATGTGTGTTTATTGTGTGTTGAATATATTACCCACACACCCTCTCTTTTATCCCTCTCATGATAGTTTCCTTTGTTCCTCCAGACAATTTCATTTCTACTTTCTAGTCCATTAATATTTTAAACTCTATAGATCTTTTAAAAATATTTTTGTATACGTTTACATGTATGATATATGCGTTTGTGTGTGAAGGTATATGTATGTCATGGCATGTGTGTGGCTATCAGTAGGCAACCGTGGCTGTCTGTCTTTGCCTTCCTCTGTGTTTTGAAGCAAGGTCTCTCTTCCTGTTGTACCACTGTGCTGTGTATTTCAGGCTAGCCAGTCAGAGTGCTCCAGGGAGTTCTTCTGTCTCTATCTTTGATTTACAATAGGAATGCTGGGTTCATAGACATGCAATACTATGTCTGTTTTCTAACATTGGCTCAGAAGATCTGAACTCAGATCATCAGGCTTGTGTGATAAATGCTTTTACATGATGAGCTATATCCCTGGTCCCCAAACTGTATAGATCGTAATAGAATGTCATTTAAAGAGATAATAACTCTATATTTTAGAAGCCCTTAAGAGTGCAAGGGCTTTTTTACATTTTCTTATTTTCTTGCAATGCTGGGAATCAAACCCAGTACCTCAAATATGCTGAGAGTCTATTACTATGTTAGATATAAGCGCCAGTCATTGTACTTTGTAGTTTGCCAGACAACATTGAGAGTACTTTGTTTGTTTGGTTGGTTGGTTTTTGAGTCAGGATCTTGCTCTATAGCTCAGACTGCTAGTCTGGAGCTCACTATGTAGCCCTGGTTGTCTCAGCAGCCTGGGTGCTGGAATTACAGTATGAGCTACTACTGTGCTCTGCTGTTCTATGTGTGGGTGGAGTTTTTCGTTCCACTAGCTCACTCCCAAAGAACCCCCAGAGACTTACTGTTATTTATAAAAGCTTAGCTGATAGCTTAGGTTTGTTACTAATTAGCTCTTACAACTTAAATTAATACATATTTCTTATCTACTCTCTACCATGTGGCAGTACCTTTTTCAGCACAACATCTTCATCTCCTGCTTCCTCTGCCTCTTCCTGGTGACTCCCATGACTCTATCCTTCTTCTTCCCAGCATTCTCTCAGTTTGGTTCTCCTGCCTAAACTCTTCCTGCCTAGCTATTGGCTTGTCAATTCTTTATTAACCAATGAGAGTAATATATATTCACAGTGTACAAAAGGATTATTCCATGGCATTTTCCCCTTTTTGTCTAATTAAAAAGGAAGGTTTTAACTTTAACATAGTAAAATTGTATACAGCAAAACAGCTATCAAGTAAGAATTACAATATCCAGTCCATTTGTGTTTGGCAAATTAGTGAAATTATTATTTATCTTATCTTTGGGAGTCTAAAATTTTATACCTAATTTATCGTTTATAATAACTAAGGGAACTTTAAGAACAATTACTTAGTTTTTTTCTCTTTTTTTAAACTTATTTTTCATTTTACATACCAATCCCATTTCTCCTTCCTCTCCTTCCTTCCCTTCCTCCCTTCCCACCTCCATCCATTCCTCAGAGGGGGGTAAGCCCTTCCGTTGAAAGTCAATAAATTATTTTGTCTCTAACTCCATCAAAGACCCCAGAAGGGTTTAATGTTACCTAATGACAGGGACATCTGTCTGCCTGGACAGTCACCCAAAGTTCTTCTGTAATGTTGGGACATTCATCTTTGGCCTATAGGCCTAGTATATCTGACTGATATTTCTAAGAAGCAGGGAGGGAATTTTGAATGACTGTTATACCTTGTCTTGGCAAAGTTTGGCAGTTGCTTTTTTGTGTGTCCTGCTGGTCCAGTTTGGACAGTATACTGTCAACAATTGAGATGAGGGCAGTTTATTTGCCCAGTGGCTAGATACTGCCACAAAGAAAGAAAACCCCATATAAATTTCTTTGATGCCCTTGTCTTCTCTGAGATAAAATTGGTGCTGTCAGGAGCAGATGTATTTCACTGTAAAAAAAAAGACTTATTTTATTAAAACATTTTAAATGCCATATCCTGTATGTCTTTGAAGTGTTTGAAGACAATCTATCAATCTATCTATCTAAATATATCTATTTAACCTTGAAAACATAACTAATATGATTACAAGTTTGATTATTAGAGATGACTACTAACCTGTATTTCTTAATTATACATTACATCTTAAAATGAGCTGCATAAGCACAATACCCCAAACAAGAGTAGGAACATACATACAGTATAAACAAACTTTAAATATGTATCAATAAATCTAAATCCATACTAATGTAAAATATTTAAGATTAATAGTTGTTTTTTAGATTAAAATAGATTCAATAATCTACCCTTTTCTCTTATCATTTCCATATTATATCCCCCTTTTTCCTCCAGAAAGAGTTCTTTGAATTTAACTCTACTTTATTTATCATTTTTCTGACCATGACCAATAACAACTTATAACCACCCCTCCCCCAAATGATGGCAGACATCCATAAACTACCTCTTGGGAATATGGAGTTATTTTCTCTAGACTGCTTCATATTGTTTGGGGGCACTGGCATCTTTGAGGGATTCTTGAGAAAATCAGTGTTAAGGGAAGCTTTTTCCTTGAGAGAAGCCTTCCCGCCAGCCTGGTTCCAGAGCTGCATCAGTCCCAAATAAGCACACAGGAGGCTATATTAATTATGAAGCTGTTGGCCTTGCTTGTTTCTTACTGGCTAGCTCTGACTTAAGTAATTACCCCATAATTGTTAATCTAAGTATTTCTCTTACTGGAGAATAGTTCCGGGCTTCCTACCCCATGGCGGTTACATCTCGAACTCTCCTGTGTTTCTCCTTCCCAGAATCCTCCTGGATTCCTAGTCCCACCTATCTAGATTCCTATTGGCCAGACAGTGCTTTATTGACATATACACAGGACTTCCCCAACATCTCCTCTTTTCTGTTTAAACAAAAAGAAAGGTCTTAACTTTAACATAGTCAAATTGTATATGACAGAACAGTTATCAAGTAAGAACACAGTTACAACATTTTGTCTATTAACATTTAGCAAGATCTAAAGAAAATATCATCCATCCCATCCTTGTGAGTCCAAAGTCCTATATGTAGCTTATCTTTTATCATAACTAAGGAAAACTAATTATAACTATCTGTCTTCAACTCCATCAAAGACCACAGAAGGATAATATATAAACACTAGGATTGACAGAGGTATATTACTGCCTGGACAGTCACCCGAAGTTCCTCTGTAACGTTGGGGCATCCATCTTCAGCCCATAGGCCACAATGTGTCTGGAACACTTCTCAGCAAAGCAGGAAATTTCAAACTGTCCATCTGCGCTGGCAGTCTGTCAGTCATTTTTCTTTGTCCTGTAGAAAGTCTGGTAGACTCTTCCATGAAGCAGGAACCCTGTAAGACTGAGTTCAGCAGTCACTTTTCTGTGGGTCCTGCATGTCCAGTTTATACAACAACAGTCAAGCAGTACAGGCAAGAGCAGTTTCTTGCCCAAATGGCTATTCTTGCCATGTTGAAAGCAAACTCCATAACAAGTTTCTTCGATGCCCATCTTCCTCTCAGACGTAATTGGTGCTGCCAAGAGCAGATATTTCTCATTGTCAAGAAAAACCCTAAACCATTTTAAATGCCATTTTCTGAAGGTCTTTGAAAGGTTTGAAGACTATCTATCTGTCTCAAATATATTTCTGTATATCTAGAAAACCTAACTTACCTAACTATAAGTTCTGACTATTATAAGTAACTATCTATAGTCTGTATTCAATTATGCATTATGTTTTAAAAGAACAGTATAAGCACAATACTTAATCAAAAGGAGAAATATATGCATCACAAAATTGACCTTGAATTTGTATAAATAAATGAAAAACAATACCCATACCATAATTCCCCTTTTTACCATTAAAAGGAGATTGGTTGTGATCATTAACCAATTATAAACAACCCCATTTAAATGAAAACAAAGATTTATAAACAAGATGGGAATTAGGACGTCGCTCATTCCAAACTGCTTCATGCTGGAAGGGGGCGCTGTTCATACCATGGGGATCATGACAAAACTCAGAAACCTGTATAAGTCCTTATTTTCAGGGTCTGTAAAGCTCCATCATCTTAGCTGTCTCAATTGTTGAAACATCTGGCCCACTGCTTCTGGGGGTCTTGGTTCATCAAACCACAGAAGCCTGGAAGGAATCCTCAGCTTTTCATTTTCTGTGGAAACATAAACTAAAACTCCTTTTCCGAGTAACATATCCTTATACTTAAATTTTGAAGTCAAGGCATTTTTAAAAGATAGAAGTTGGATTAATTCAGCAGCATTTATAATCAAGTGTACTTTAGCAGTTCCTTCCTGAGTAATCAAAAAACTGAAAAACACAATAGCGTACAGTATCCAGACTCTCTGTGTATTTTCCATCTTTACGTGACTTATTTATTTATCTATTGTTTATTATTACTCTATTTCTTTCACTTATATTTATTTTTCTCTGAGACAGGGTTTCTCTTTGGAAATCTGCCTGTCTCTGCCTCTGGAGCAATTCCTACCGGCGTGCGCCACCACAGTCGGCTTCTTTTTCTCTCAATCTTACGTATATTTTTATCTGCTTGGTTGATTGGTTTGTGAATTTTTTTTTTTGGTTTTTCCAGACAGGGTTTCTCTGTGGCTTTGGAGGCTGTCCTGGAACTTGCTCTGTAGACCAGGCTGGCCTCGAACTCACAGAGATCTGCCTGCCTCTGCCTCCCGAGTGCTGGGATTAAAGGCGTGCGTCTTACGTATATTTTTAAACACACTGTAAACCTTTAGAGGTTTTGTTCATCCAAGTCTGACTTTACTGTAAATCTTTACGTTTTTCTGGCCACGTGTCTTATCTGTAAAATGGCGGCAGTTTAAACTGCCTTTTTTTCAAGATGGCGGGCGTAAGCGTGATTCCAGCTTACCGCCTCAGTCCATGCTGACATCCAGCAAAAGCTGCCACTTCCAGCTGTACTTACATACCTTTCAATCGTTAGCAGAGTCTCTTAAAACAACCTTGCTGGCTGTTTTTTTTTTCTTTTTATGCCGAGTCAGGAAGACTCCGGTAAGTGAGCCACGTGAATCTCGGCTTGTCGATAGCAAAACAGAGCACACCTGAGAAAAATGCTGCTACCAAAATCTGTGCTTCTCTCTGTTCTTCTGTTTCTAAAATTCCTTTAAAGCTTTTGTTATTTTGCGTGGAAATTCAATCCCACTTCTGACACCATTCTGTTAAGGGAAGCTTTTTCCTTGAGAGAAGCCTTCCCGCCAGCCTGGTTCCAGAGCTGCATCAGTCCCAAATAAGCACACAGGAGGCTATATTAATTATGAAGCTGTTGGCCTTGCTTGTTTCTTACTGGCTAGCTCTGACTTAAGTAATTACCCCATAATTGTTAATCTAAGTATTTCTCTTACTGGAGAATAGTTCCGGGCTTCCTACCCCATGGCGGTTACATCTCGAACTCTCCTGTGTTTCTCCTTCCCAGAATCCTCCTGGATTCCTAGTCCCACCTATCTAGATTCCTATTGGCCAGACAGTGCTTTATTGACATATACACAGGACTTCCCCAACAAATCAGGATAATGATTAAGTCTTGGCTGGAGTAGTTTGTGAGGGTGGATTACCTTGAAGCTGTTTTGCATGTAGAACTCTGAAGAAACTGCAACAGCGGTGCTCTGAGATGCTGGATAACCTGGACCATTCATTTTTATTGGTGTCTGGTCCACTTGTTCTGAAAATACATAAACTTTTAATGGTAGCATACATATCTGCTTTAATATAAGTGTGTTGTCCACAGATTAGCCAAGGATGATTTTTTGTTTTATGTTTGAGCAAGAAAAATATACATCATGTGTCTCATAGTTTTTCTAGGTTTATTTCTTTATGTCTGTACCCAGGATTTTCAGGGGGATTTCCCCTGATCAAACCTGATCATCTTCAACCTTGAATAAATCTACAGCCTTTTGTTTTCTGTGGAAACAAAAGTAGAACCTTTTCTCCCAAAGCAATATATTTTTGACTTTCATTGTAAAGTCAAGGCATTTAAAAAATATATAGGTTGGTTTAATCCAGAAACCTCCACTTTTTCATTCGCAATAAAAAAATGTAAAGACAACACAATGATATACAGACTCCAGATTCCCTGTGTATTTTTCATCTTTACTTGGATTTTTCTTTTATATTACTGTATTCATTTTTAAGGACTTTATTATTTTTAAACTATTTTTTTATTCTATGACTGTATGTATCCTTTCTCCAGGGTGAAGATGTTCAGGGTGGGAATTGGTCAGATTTCAGTCCCTGAACTTGGACAACTTCAGAAATTGCCTGGATTCCGTGCTCAGAAATTGGTTGGTTTCATGATAGGGGATTGGTTGGTTTTCTGCTCAGGGATTGGTTGGTTTTCATGCTGATTTGTTCAGGGTCAGTGTGTTTCTTTGACTCTGGCTTCAGGGCCAAAGTGTGTTTCTTTCACTGGCCCTTTTTAACTTTTTGGCTCTGGTTTCAGGGTCAGTGTTGTGTGTTTCTTTGGTTCTTGCTTCAGGGACAAAGTGTGTTTCTTTGGTTGGTCCTTACCCCCCTATAATTACTTTATTCCTTTTTTAAGAACTTTATTATTTTATGCTATTTTTATGTATTTATTTTTATGATTGTCTATATTCTTTTCTTTTTTAAAAGCCTACACACATTGTTAAACACACTTTAACTTATTTAGAAGTTTCTTTTCCCATCTAAACCTGCTTTACTACTGTAACCTTTTCTGTCTGCATGAGCAAAACCTTAAACCTACCATGCATCTTAGCTCATGGTATACTGGTGTGGCTCACACTAATGGCTGGGGGACATGTCCCTGTACCACAGCTGGCATGAGAGACATGAGACTAGGAAGCCACATATAGTTCCATTTCTGTGCATTTAGAACTCTCTTTTAAGCTTTCTCAGGTCTTACGTGGATGTAGGTGCTGGATGTTGCGTGCCATTTGTAGGCAGAGTGTTTCATCCTGCCAGCTGACTCCCAAAGAACCCCACAGAGACTTAAAATTAATTATAAATTCTCAGCTGATAGCTTAGGTTTGTTACTAACTAGCTCTTACAACTTAAATGAATTCATATTTCTTATCTATACTCTACTGCATGGTAGCACCTATTTTCAGCATGGCATGTTCATCTCCTGCTTCCTCTGAGTCTTCCTGGTGATGTCCATGACTATCCTTCTTCCCAGCGTTCTGTGTTTGGCTCTCCTGCCTAAACTCTTCCTGCCTAGCTATTGACCAGTCAGTTCTTTATTAAACAAATGAGAGCAGTACATATTCACAGTGTACAAAAAGGATTGTTCCACAGTGTGTTTTTCTTTATTTCTGCTTCTTGTTTTTTTGGTTTATCCAGGCAGGGTTTCTCTGTGTAGTCCTCCTGGCTGTCCTGGAACTCGCTCTGTAGACCAGGCTGGCCTCGAATTTACAGAGATCTGCCTGCCTCTGTCTCCTGAGTTCTGGGATTAAAGGTGTGCATCACCACTGCCCGGCTATTTGTTTTGTTTTAGAAAATTAATTTTTAAAGTTTCTTTTATTGTTTGAGAATTTCATATACATATACATATATGAGATGTTTTGGTCAAATCCGCCCCCAGTCCTGCCCCGCCCCCAGTTCTTCCCTGTGACCCCTACTTTCACTTTCAACTTTATGTGCATCTTTAAAAACAGACTTTTTATTTGTATGTATGTATGTATGTATGTATGTATGTATGTATGTATATGTCTGTGTGCATGAATACCATATGTGCTAGTTCCCAGAGAAGTCAAAAGAGGGTATTCCCTAGAGCTGCAGTCATAGGCAGTTAAGAACTACGTGATATAGGTGCTGGGAACTGAACTTTTGTCCTTTCAGTGAACAAGAAACCCTCTTAACTGGGGGCATTTCTCCAGCCACCAACAGTGTGTATGTGCTGTCTTGCAGAGAATTTAAAAAGTACTATCTGTGCATTTCTCATTATTAGTAAGGAGGAGCACTTTGGCTTTTGACAACTGGCCAATTATGTTTCTTTTTCTGTGAGTGTCTGATTTCCATTGTTTCTCAGTGTTGTCTGGACTAGTGCACCCATAGTTATTAAGGCCTTGTGCTGATTAGTTTTTTGTCAGTTTGACACAAACTAGACTCATCTGGGAAGAGGGGACCTCAGTTAAGGAACCGCAACCATCAGATTGGCCCATGGCTATGTCTGTGGAGCACTACCTCATTTACTAATTGAGACAGGAGAGCCTAGTCCACTGTGGCTATCCTCCTTATGCATGTGTATCTGGACTAAGAAAAATAGCTAAACAAATGAGAGAAAGCAAACCAGAAAGCAGCACTCTTCCATGGTCTGTTTCAGTTCCTGCCTCCAGGTTCCTGCCTTAGGTTCCTTCCTTGACTTCCGCCAGTGAAGAGCTGTTATCTAGAATGTAAGGTGAAATAAACCTCCCACCCAAGTTGATTTCATTGATTACTTTATCAGAGAAACAGAAACCAAAGTAAAACGGGATCTTTGGAGAGGTAGTGTGAGAATTATTACAATATCACCATATTTCTCCTCTGATTTCCTGAGAGTCTAAGTCAGTTTTTCCCCCTGTGAATTTTGTATAACAATGGCACTCTCTTACTTTTATGTGGTTTGTCTTAGAGGGAGTTGAGACAAAGGCTGCTAATTACTTCCAAGTACCCACTCTTCTGGTGGTGTATTAAAGAGAGCTGCAAATTTTGTGTCAATTTCCTCATAGAGAAGAAAAGCATGTTTCCTCCTTGCTTGAATTTTGCCTAGCCCTGTGACTGTTTTGACTAGTAAAAGTGGTGAGGTGACACTATGTCTAAGCTTTGAGATGTCCTGGGAGAATCAGCTTTGTATTTTTTTGACCTTCCATTGATGAGATTAGAGGAGAATTTGTGAGCAAACTGAAGAGACGGAGGTAGTGATATTTTCTTTGCAATCTAACAAATAAAGCTTGCCTGAAGATCAGAGTGCATAGCTAAGCCACTAGTTAGTCAAAGAGGCCAGGCAGTGGTGGCACACACCTTTAATCCCTTCACTCAGGAGACAGAGGCAGACAGAGCTCTGTTAGGTCAAGGCCACCCTGGGCTACTCGAGATTGAATCAGTCTAATAGAGAAACAGCTCACACAAAGTTGATCTCAGCACTTGGGTTCACACGCCTTTAATCCCAGCACTATGGAGGGAGACAGGAGTGATATGGCTGGGCTGAGAGAGGAATACAAGGCAGGAGGAGACAGGAGCTCAGGAGGCAGTCTGAGAATTCATAGAGATGGATGTAGTCTGAGCAGTCAGCCTGAGGAGACAGTCTGAGGAGCAATGCAGTTTTAGGATGCAGTCTGAGGACAGGATCGCCCCTTTGGTCTGATCATTGGTAGAGGTGAGAACTCTCTAGTAGCTGGCTCCTCTGCTTCTCTGATCCTTCAGTTTTTACCCTCTGATAGCTGACTCTGAGTGTTTATTATTAAGACCAATTAGAATTCATGCTACAGACAGGTCCAAGAGTCCCAGCCTCTTAGTTCACTGCAACCCTTAGTGAGATCAGCAGAAGAAACTGCCTAGCTGAGTACACACAATGAGTGCATCTGGAAGAGAGGATTAGAGTGATCAGTACACTTAATGGCTAATTTTTGATTCTTGTAATTTTAGGATTAAAAATATTTACTTATTATATATACAGTGTTCGTATGTATCCCTGCAGGTCAGAAGAGGGCACCAGATCTCATTATGGATGGTTGTGAGCCACCATGTGGTTGCTGGGAATTGAACTCAGGACCTCTGGAAGAGCAGCCAGTGCTCTTAACCTCTGAGCCATCTCTCCAGCCCCAGTTTTAGCATGTTTTATGAAGGAAGACATAACCCAAAACATTCTTTAAGTCCCTTAGCAATTAAACTCCTTTTCCTTGTCACACAGTAGCTGTGTGGCTTGACAGACCACATTTCTTGACTTCCCTTTCTGAAGAGTGACCAGCTTGACTAAACGCTGGATAAGGACACATTATGTATGGTGTTCTTAGGCATTCATATTGAACCACGAAGACAGGAAATGGATCCTAGGTGTGATAAAGTCAGAGGATTTTTGAGTTCCTGGTAACATCACAGAGCTACTAAACTCCAGTCCCAAACTGCCAGTTCCTACACACATTTAACAGGAAGGGAAGTGCACTTCCTTCCTGATTTAAGCCAGTCTTATTTTCTAGCGTACAAAGCTGAACCTAATCTTGAGTGACAGGACAAGATCAAATGTTGCCCTACTTTTGCAGTAGGAGCTTATGGACAGTATTTCATTTGTATGCATTATAGGAACCTTGGCTACAGTGGGGGACAAAACCACACACAAGGCCCCACCCTGAGCTTACATTTCATCACACCATTACAAAGTAGATGGAAACTGCAACTCTTATTCCTTTGCCTGTCAGGATCATATTGTCAGGAGGGCCTATAATGTAGCCTTTGCCAAATCTAGTAGGTCATGGAGCAAGAAATGATATTGGAGCCAGGATGAACTCAGAGGTGAGGGTAACTCAGTTGGAAGTGCTTGCCTAGCATGAATGAAGCCCTGGGTTCAATCCCTAGTGCAGCATAAAACCAGGTTCTCAGGAATCAGGTTGCAGCATAGTACAGAGGCTCATGGCAGGATAAAATATATCAAATACAATAACAGCATAGTACAGAGGCTCATGGCAGGATAAAAGATATCAAATACAATAACAGCATAGTACAGAGGCTCATGGCAGGATAGAATATAGCAAATACAATAACAGCATAGTACAGAGGCTCATGGCAGGATAGAATATAGCAAATACAATTAGCAGCAAAATGACTTGGTTATAACAGGGAGAATGAAGTGATTTTGACCAGAGAGGGTAGCAGACAAGCACTAAGAGCTTGTGTCTATGAACCTGCTCTCTGCATTTAATGCATTGAAAAGTCATTAAGGGTTTTAAGCTGTCAAATAGCTGTACTTTAGAGTTTTTGGTTTTTGTTTCATTTCTGGTCTTTTGAAACAGTCTCACCATGTAATTCTGGCTGCCTCTGCCCTGCCACTGGAGTGCCAGGATTAAAGGCATGCGTTAATACACCTGGCCAATTAGCTGTTCTTTAAGAGAGAAGATGTAGTTGAAATTTTCTCTGGGCCAGAAACCAGCTCCCAAATAAAGACATGAAGCCTTATTATTAATGATGAATGCTCGGCCTTAGTGTAGGCTTGTCCCACTAGATCTTTTAATTTAATGTAACTTGTTTCTATTCATCTACATCTTACCTTTCTTTTATTCTGTATGTCCTGTTTTCCTGCTTCCTTCACGTCTGTCTGTCTGGCCCCTGGCATCTCCTTGTTGTCTCCTTTTCTTTTTTCCTCCTTTGTACCTTGAGCCTAAATTCCTCCCCCTACTTATTCTCTCTGACCGGAAGTTCTGCTTATACCTCCTCCCTCGCTATTGGCCTTTCAGCTTTTTATTAGACCAATCAGGTGCCTTAGGTCAAACAGCAACACATCTTTACATTGTTACACAAATATTCCAAAACAAGAAGACAATAATGCAAGGCACGGAGAGCAGTCTGTTTTCAAGACCTGTTTCTCACTCTTGCTTTATTGCTTGGGTTCCTGACTTTGCGTTTTATTTGTGTGTAAGAAGTTGAAGGGAGACAATTCCTTTATAAACTTGTGGTGAAATCAGGTACATTCATTACAATATAGACTGGAGCTCATGTGGCCCAATGGCAACAGTGGTCTTTAAATTTTTATTTTTGAGATTAAAATATAAATACATCGTTTCTAACCTAATCCTTCCCCTTTCTCCCCCCAAACCTTTGCATATGCCTTTCCTTGCTATCATTCAAATCCATGCCTTTTGTTTTGTTCTCTGAGACAGGGTTTCTCTGTAGCTTTGGAGGCTGTCCTGGAACTCTCTCTGTAGATCAGGCTGACCTGGAACGCACAGAGATCCACCTGCCTCTGCCTCCCAAATGCTAGGATTAAAGGAGTGTGCCGTCATACCTGGCTTCCATGGTGTATTTTTTTATTAATTGTTGTTACATACCCATATATTTGTAATACATAAATATAAACAACTCTGTATGTGACTTATATGTATGTTTTTGGGATTGACATTTGGTATTGGGTAGCCAATTGGTGTTCTCTTCCCTGGGGGAAGACTATTTCTCGCACTCTCGGCAATCTTTAGTTGCCTGGAGTTCTTTGTGTAGGGTTGAGGCTTCATGGGCTTAACCTACATCCATGCTAACATGTCTGTTGTTGTCATTGTTCACATCATGTTTAAACAGCCATGCTGGTGAAATTTTATGGGCATAGTTCCTGACATTCGTAGGAGATATAATCTTACAGGAAACTTTCTGATCCTCTGGTTCTTACAATCTTTCCATCCCCTCTTCCGTAATGATCCCTGAGTCCTAGGTGGGGAGTTGTCTTTTAGATATATCCACTGGGACTACCTTTGACAACTCTGCATTTTGATTGATTTTTCTGTAACAGTGTCCATCTGTTGCAAAGAGATATTTCCCTGATGAGGAGTGGGGGCTACTCATATCTGTGTGTATAAGGCTAAGAATTTAGAATGTAGTTAAGGATTATGTTGGTTTAGTAAAGTAGCAGTTGGAGATTCTCATCCAAGATCCATGATTTCCCTGGGTAGCTGGCTCAGACCAGTGTTCTTTTTTTCTTCACTTAAAAAAGCACAGTCCATTATATTTATTTATCTATGTGTGTAAGTCTCTGTCTTTGTCCCACTCCCCCCTCTCTCTCTCTCTCTCTCTGTGTGTGTGTGTGTGTGTGTGTGTGTGTGTGTGTGTGTGTGTGTGTGTGTGTGTGTGTGTGTGTGTGTCTAGATCAGAGGACAACTTTCTGGAGTCAGTTTTCTTCTTTCTACCGCGTGTGTTCAGGGATTAAACACAGGTCATCAGGCTCAATAGCAAGCACCTTTGCTATGTAACAATGTTACCTGCAACAGTAGTTTAATAGGTTCAAAAGTGTGTTTCCATTTCATATAAAAGTTAGAGCTGAGGCTTGGGATGTAGCTCAGTTGGCAGACTCTCTGCTTAGCATGAAGTCTTGAGTTCCTTTCCCAGCACCACATAAAACCAGGCGCATGCCTGTAATCTCTTAGAATTAGGAAGATAGAGGCAGGATGATCAGAAGTTCAAAGACATTCTTGGTTACATAAAGAGTTCAAAGCCAGTCTGGGATATGTGAAACATTTTGCTTTGTTTTGATTTTTCAAATTGGAGCTCATAAGATGACTATTCAAGGAAAACCTAGAGATCACAGCCACTCTTTCTCATTGCTCTTTTGTCTTCAGGGTGTTACCTACATTTGTATAACCCAAGATAGCTAATACAAATGTTTCAGCAATGGGATGGGAGATGGGCAAGGAAAGAGGACCTTCCTTATCTTTTGGATGTAAAGTTTTAGGAGTTGTGAACATCTACTCATTAGCAGAACATAGTCACATTGTCCCTTTTTGCTGAAATTAAGTCTTGGATGTGTTGTATTGGTTCCAGATAGCATGTGCCTAACTAAAGCTCTAGTGCTATGGATATTGGGTGGAAATATACACCCATGGGTCAAACACAATCAGTTTAGGAGATCTATGGTGCCTGTGCACAATAAAAGGTCTTCTCCAGCACATGGATAAAAGGATCCCTGGTGTCCTAATGTATAGGCTGAGCTGAGGCTGGAAGGTCCTCCAAGTCGACAAAAGTGAAGACGATGGAACTGACTAGTGGTGACCAAAAGTCCCAGGAAAACAGCATGAGAAAAGATGGGACTGTGGATTCCATAGCAATAGGCGGGCTAGTGTCTTGAGGTCCAGTAAGTTGTGGGTTTGGAAGGACTCACTGAGTGTAGCTTGTGGCAGTCTGGGGGCTGGTCAGATTACTGGAACCTTGGCATGAAAATGGCCACTGTTGAGAAGGATACCAGTGCAAGGGTTCAGTTAAGGCTGAAAGAGTTTTCTATTCCACAGCAGGCAGGTGGGCAGGCTGGTGGCTAGAATGACCTTTAGTCCTTTAGCACATGTGTAGGCAAGATCCTGAAGGACAGAAGAAATAATAGGCAGGATGGCAACTGAAAGCATACCATGACACTAATGTAAGGCTAACGAGTGGCCCAAAGGGCCAGTATATGGAGTCAGGTGTGTTGGCTGGAGGGGCTTTTGAGTTTACCTCTTATGAGCAGATTAATGATGAGACCGACCTGGTATCTGAGCAGGCTGAGGGATGAAATGACTCCTATATCCCTAGTGAGGGGGCAGCTTTGTGACCAGAGGGTCAAATGGACACTGTACCAAGAAAAGAATGAAGAAGCACTTAAAGGGTCTTTTGTTTCCACAACAGTCAGGCTATCTGTGGTCAAAATGCTCTTCAGTTCACCAACTGAATATAGGATTAAGCCTAGAGCAAGTATTTAATATGTGGTACCTGGAAATGTTGGTGGCAAAAGGGTCCAAGGACAATAGTTCACAGACAGGCTGATGGTTCTCATTCCACAACTCACATGCGGGCAAGTATCCTGGGGCCTTCCTGTCACCAGCATCCTAGGAGGATGCCAGCAGAATGGACACTGGTTTATGGCAGGTTATCCTAGGTATTATGGGAGGTTGAAGGATTGGCATAACCACATTTTAAGGACAGGTAGGTGGTTGCTAGAACCATTAGCACACTAGTGTGTGTAGAGAAGATGATAGCTGAACAGGTTCTTACTTTTCTAGAAGCTTCCCCGCTTCTTTTTTTTGTTTGTTTGGTTTTTTGTGAGACAGGGTTTCCCTGTATTGTTTTGTGTGGTACATCACCTTTATCCATGTCCTATATACCCTTTACGACTTGAAGTCATTTCTTTTTTTTTTAAATTTGATTTTCAAGTTTAAATTTGGATAAGAAACAAGGTTGCTTCACAAGTCAGTTCCAGGTCCCTCTCCCATTCCCTCCCTTCCTCCCGAGCCCCCCCCCCCGTTATCCCCTCATTTCCCCAGGGAGGGTGAGGCCCTCCATGGGGGTGTGCATAGTCTGTCATTTCATATAGGGCAGGGCCTAGACCCTTCCCCAAGAGTTCAGGGTGAGAGTGCACCTCACATTGTTCTATGGGAGTCCAAAGTCCGTGTGTATACTTGGGATGGGTACTGATCTGCTGCCCAAGGCTCAATAGATTCCCTAGGCCTCCTCACTGACACCCAGATTCAGGGGGTCTTGATCAGTCCAATGCTGGCTTCCCAGCTTCCCCGCTTCTTACCCCCATCCATTCCTCAGAGGGGTTAAGGCCTCCCTTGGGGAGTCAACAAAGTCTGGCATACCAAGTTGAGGCTGGACCAAGGCCCTCCCCCCTGTATCAAGACTGAGCAAGGTGTCCCACCATAGGGAGTGGGCTCCAAAAAGCCAGTTCACACAACTGGCTTAGGTCCTGGTGCCACTGCCAGGGACCCTCCCAACAGATCAAGTCATGTGACTGTCACCTGCATTCAGAGGACCTAGTTTGGTCCCATGATGGTTCCCCAGCTGTCAGTCCATAGTCTGTGAGCTCCCACTAGCTCAGGTCAGTAGTCTCTGTGGTTTTTCCTGATCATGATCTTGACCACCCTTGTTCATATGATCCCTCCTCCCTCTCTTCAACTGAAATTCAGGATCTCAGCCCAGTGCTTGGCTGTGGGTCACTGCATCTGCTTCCATCAGTTACTGGATGAAGGTTCTATGATGACAATTAGGGTAGTCACTAATCTGATTACAGGGGAAGGCCCATTCAGACACCCTCTCCACTATTGCTAGGAGTCTTAGCTGGGGTCATCCTTGTGGATTCCTGAGAATTTCTCTAGCACCAGGTTTCTCCCTAACCCCATAATGGCTCCCTCTATCAAGATATCTCTTTCATTGCTCTCCCAATATTTCCCTACCCCAATTTGGTCTTCTTGGTCCCTCATTTTCCTATCCCCCATACCCTCCCTTCTGTCCCCTACTAGTTTACCCAGAAGATTTGAACTATTTTCCCTTTCTGGGACCTTTCATGTGTGTCTTTCTTAGGGTCCCCCTTTTAATCTAGCTTCTCTGGGGTTGTGGACTGTAGCCTGGTTATCCTTTGATTCACATCTAATATCCACTTATGAGTTGAATACATACTGTGTTTGTCTTTCTGGGTCTGGGTTACCTCACTCAGGCTGATTTTTTCCAGTTCCATTCATTTGCCTGCAAATTTCATGATGTCATTGTCTTTTTACCACTGCATAATACCCTGTTGTATAAATGTACCACATTTTCCTTATCTATTTTTTGGTTGATGGACATCTAGGTTGTTTCTAGGATCTGGCTATTACAAATAATGCTGCTATGAAGGTAGTTGAGCAAATGTCCTTATGGTGTGATTGTGCACCCTTTGGGTATATGCCCTGTTGATTCAGCATTATTTGCTGATTGCTCTGCAGAAAAATGATCATCTACAGACAAGCAAAATCCCAGCACCTTGGAGGCAGTGGCAGGTGGATCTCTGTGAATTCAAGGCCAGCGTGGTATATAGAGTGATTTCCAAGGCAGTCATGGCTTCATAGTGATACTCTATCTCCATAAGTAGATAGATGATAGACAAAAAGATAGGTGATGATAGATAGATTGATAGATGGTAGATGGATAGATGATAGATAGGTGATTGATAGATTATAGATATATGATATGTAGATAATAGATTGATCAATTGATAGATGATAGATATATGATATATAGAGGACAGATAGACAGACAGACAGATAGATGAAAGCATGTCTGAACTAGAGCTGAGGGAGAGACAGGGATTTACATGCTTGTTTTTTCTTTCTGTAAAAGAAATTGCAAACCCTACAAAAAGGAAGAAAATAAATCTTTGCCAGAATCCAAAAGGATAACAAGGCAGTAAATCATCATAGCATACAGGGATGCTAAGGGCTGAAATGACATAGCTCCCATAATGGGCCTTAAGATAGGGACAATATGTTCCTCCAAAACACCAGCAAACAGGAAAGAAGTCACTAAACGGTACATATCTTTTACAGTGCTCTGTAGACCTGAGGGTGGGCCTTGTAGTTCCCCTTTGACACAGGCTAAGTCCCTGGAGAATTCAGTGGCGTTTGAATTTCAAGATGACTGGTGCTGATTTCCAAAGTGGCTGTACAAGTCAGCACTCCCACCAGCAGTGGAGGAGTGTTCCCCTTTCTCCACATCCTCTCCAGCATAAACTGTTATTGGTGTTTTTGATTTTAGCCATTCTGACACGAGTGAGATGACATCTCAGAGTTGTTTTGATTTGCATTTCCGTGATAACTAAAGAATTTGAGCACTTAAGTGTCTTTCAGCCATTTTAGGTTCCTCTATTGAGAATTCTCCATTTAGTTCTGTACCCCACTTTTTAGTTGAATTAGTTGGTGTTTTGGTGACTAACTTTTTGAGTTCTTTGTATATATTGGAAATAAGCCCTCTGTCTGATGTGGGGTTGGTGAAGATCTTTTTCCATTCTGTGGACTGCCGTTTATGGCAATTTCTCTGGAAAATGGGAATCAGTATACCTCAAGATCTGGCAATTCCACTCTTAGGCATATACCCAAAGGATGCACATTCATACAGCATGTTCAACTATGTTCATAGCAGCATTATTTGTAATAGCCAGAACCTGGAAGCAACCTAGATGTCCCTCAACCAAAGAATGGATAGAGAAAATGTGGTACATTTACACAATGGAGTACTATTCAGCAGAAAAAAGACAATGGAATCTTGGCATTTACAGGCAAATGGATGGAACTAGAAGAAACTATCCTAAGTAAGGTAACTCAGTTACAGAAAGACAAACATGGTATTACTCACCAATATACGGATTCTAGATATAGTGAAAAGGATTACCAGCCTACAATTCACACCTACAGAGAAGCTAGGAAACAAGGAGGACCCTAAGAGAGATATGCATGGTCCTCCAGTGAAACAGAAAGGGGCAAGGGCCCCTGAACAAATGGGGAGCATGGGGGGGAGAGAGGTAGGAAAAAGAGGAGGGGAGAAGAGTAGGGGAGAGGAGAACATGAGGGATCAGGAAGATTGAATCAGGGGAAGAATAGAGGAGAGCAAGAGAAGAGACTCATAAATAGAGGGGGCCACTATAGGTTTAAGGAGAAATCTGTCACTAGGGAATTGTACAGAGATCCACAGGGATGACCCCAACTACAAACCTAAGCAACAGTGGAGAGGCTACCATAAATGCCCTTTCCCTATAATGAGAATGATGTGATGAGTGCCTTATACGCCATCTTAGAGCCTTCATCCAGTAGCTGATGGAAGCGGAAGCAGAGATCCACAGCCAAGCACTGAGACACACTTTTGGAATCAGGTTTCAGAGAGGGAGGAGTGACAACAAAGGGGTCAAGACCATGCTGGGAAAACCCACAAAGACAGTTGACCTGAGCAAGTGGGAACTCATGAACCCCAGTCTGACAGTTGGGGATCAACATAGGACCAAGCCAGGCCTCCTGAATGTAGGTGTCAGTTAGGAGCACTGGGCAGTCTATGGGGCCTCTGGTAGTGAAACCAGGATGTATCCCTAGTGCATGAATGGACTTCGGGAGTCCATTTCCCATGGAGGGATACTCTCCTAGCCTAGATACACAGGAGAGGGCCTAGGTCCTGCCCCAAATGACTTGACAGATTTTAATGATGTCTCATGGAAGGCCTTACCCTCCCTGGGGAGTCGGTGGGGGCTGGGATGAGGGGGTTGTTGTAGGATATGGGAGAATGGGAGGGAGAGGAAACTGGATTGATATGTAAAATAAGATTGTTTCTAAATTAAATAAAAATTAAAAAAGATGGTTGGTGCACAGTGCCAGTCCCACCTATCTGGACATCAGTGGGTAGCATCAGTGAGTAGCTGTAAATGTCTGTCTTCGATACACAAGCATGGAGGTTGAGAGGGTCCACACTGCCATAGTATGCCTAGTATAGGCCTAGAAAGGTTTGTAGTGAGTGAGGTCCTTACAGTATCCCAAGGAGCTCAACTTTCCACAACATAGAGCAGTTCGGATGGACTTTTGATACTGTACTATGTTTCCTAATACAAGAACAAGTGGGAAATGTGATGAAATGATCTTCAGAATCCTACCAGATGGCTATATTTGGGACAGGAAGACTCCAGCATATTATTCAGGTGCTAATTAAAATAGTTTCTGACTCGTGATGAAATATAGCTGGTGCGAAGATCAGAAAGACCATTCATCCCACAGTACTGGAGCCCTATGGAATGGCCAAAATGATTCTCCTTTGAACTGCAATGTAGAATTATTATAATGGGTCTTGTTCTCTACCATGGAGAGGGTCTAAGTGCGAAATTGATGCATGGAATCCTAGCAAATAACCAGATGGATGACTGGGAAGGCCTCCGGGATGCCAGCATGGGAAGGATTATCACCAAAAGGGTCTTTATTCCACAGCACTTGGGAGGATTGAGGCTTTTGCTTATCCTGTGTACTGCCACCTCGGGATTTGGTGTTTGGTGGTATTGGGGATGGAATCTATGGCTACAACCATGTTAGACAAGCACTGAACTACATCCCTAGTCTTAAGGCCTTGAACAACTAAGAATTCACAAATGTGTGCCTATGGTCAAGATGGTGGCTGGAATGACCTATACTTCAGTTCTTTGTTTAGAAAGCAATGAGCAACCAGAAGGATCCACTGCAATAGCTGAGACAAAGAAGTATAGTGGCTGAGAGGGCTCTTTCTTCAACAGACACATTATAGTAGGAAGAATCTTCATCTTCCTACTACACAAAGCATGTATAATGGCCAGAGTTTCTCTTTAAAAAGTATTTATGTGTTTGGGTATTTTGTCCATGTGTATGTGCATTATGGGCGTGCAGTGCCCTTGGAGACCAGAAGAGGATTTGTGATCCCCTGGGACAAGAGTTATAGACAGTGTGGGTACTGAGAATTGAACCTGGATCCTCTGGAAGAGCAGCCAGTTCTCTTAACCACTGAGCCATCTCTCCACCCCTCAGAAGTTTATTTCTAAAAAATATCAGCAGACCTAGATGGGGTTCACATCACATACACTCAAATGCAGTTATCTAGCACGTAGGAGAACTTAGTCACAGGGCCACACCAACTGCAAGGAGAGCTAGAGCTAAAGAAGACGACAAGGACACTGGTAAGAGCAGTCTTGCCATATCCCTTCTCCAAGGGTTCTTCTAGACATAGGCCCAAGATGCACTGTTTCATAGCTAGAGAACCAGTCCCAAGACCTCCCAGAAATCACCAGCCAGTGTGAGATCCTCCTAGAGGATCCTTCAAGGCCTCATCCTAATATAGAAATGAAGATTGACGGGCCTTCCACGCCCAGACCTTGTTATGGTCTGAATGGGAACTATTTCCCCACAGACTTGTGTGTTTGAACCCTTGATTTCTACCTAGTGGCCCTGGTTTTGCATTTTTATGGAACTTTAGGAGGTAGAACCTCACTTGAGGAGGAGGGATATTAGAGGGCCTTGATCTTTCTAGCCAGGCCCCATGTTAGGTCTATTCTCTGCCTCCTGGTTCTTTAAGATGTACATAAGCATGCTCCTCCACCAGTGCCAAGAATGGTCTCAGCCTCCATGCTTCACTACTGTGATAGCCCAAATAAACTCCTCCATCCCTTGAGTTGTTTCTTGTCAGCAATTTAGTGTCAGACATGAGATAAGTACCTAAAACATTCTTCTAGAATGCCAGAGGAAGTCAGATATCTTTGGACAGTATTTTTCTTGAGGTTTTCCCAATCACCAACCTGACTCTCTTCCAGGTGTCATTGGGTCATTTTGGCCAGCAGCCTCCTTGCATGCTCGGGGACCATGGACAAATCTTAAAGTTTTGCATGTGGCTGAGCTATTTTGGTCATTTTGGCCACCATTCATCTCATATGCTATATTGTTGAGGGTCCTTTGTAACACCACAGACACTGTACTTTAAGGAAACACTACTCCTGTATGCTGTCATCTAACCTTCAATGTCCAAGGAAATGCTTTATTGGTAATCTAATACCTAGTTAGTGTCCCTTAGTGCCACTGTCCTTTTAATTTCCTAGTCAATGTAGGAGAAGGGCTGTAGCAGTTTCTCTAAAGGTTCTATAACACCCCAAACAGCAACAAATGAGTCTGTGGGGAAATAGTTCCCATTCAGACCGTAACAAGGTCTGGGCGTGGAAGGCCCGTCAATCTTCATTTCTATATTAGGATGAGGCCTTGAAGGATCCTCTAGGAGGATCTCACACTGGCTGGTTATTTCTGCAAGGTCTTAGGACTGGTTCTCTAGCTATGAAACAGTGCATCTTGGGTCTATATCTAGAAGAACCCTTGACTTCACACCAACTAAGGCCTGTTAGGTGGCCCAAAGGGATCAGTCTGCTGATCTTTCTTCCGTGGCATGTTGGCTGTCTAGTGGCTGTCTGGTCCTTGGTTCTCCACCATGCAGCAGTCTGGAAGCCAAGGTGGCTTCTAGTAGACAAGTAGGTTATTGACCCACTGGCCTTGGGGGTGCTAGTTATAAGTCTCATGAATTTGTAGGTCTTCAGACCAAGAGGCGCCAAATCTAGCCAGAATGAGAACACATACCCCGGTGATCATAGCCCTTTGTCTGGATGAATTGACTGGGTGACCCTTTAGTTTTGTTCTTTTTGGGAGAAACTGAGTATGTCCATGTCTTGACTGAAGCCTGAAATGGCTATTTGATGACTGGAGGGGGCATATGGCAAGAGTACTTTCATTAGTGTCATTGTCTTCTTCAATAGCCCTAGCTTTCCTTGTAGTTGGTGTGACCCTGTAACTGAGCTCTGCTAAGTTATGACTAACTGCATTTGAGTGTATGTGATGTGAACCCCATCTAGGCTTGCTTTATAAACCTCCCATGTGCCTTCCTTTCTCTTTTTCTCATTCACAGACCTAGAGAAGGGCAAATCTATGAGATGAAAGATGCCTGGTCTCTTGAATGACTGAATGACAGCCTTTATTCCCAATTCTGGACAAGTGACAAGAGAGAGCTAATTTTTTATTTAATTAGGTTAGTTACTATTTCAGGAGTAAGCTTTTAGGGCAGTTAGTATTGTTACCATAATAAAATTTAAGAGTTGGGGCTGGAGAGATGGCTCAGAGCTTAAGAGCACTGGCTGCTTTTCTAGAGGTCCTAAGTTCAATTCCCAGCAACCACATGGTGACTCACAACCATCTATAGTGGGATCTGATGCCCTCTTCTGGTATAAAGGTGTACATTCAGATAGAGCAGTCATATATATATAAAATAAATACAATCTTTTAAAAATTTGAGTTTTATTATCATAGGGAAATATGGAACTTGCTATGTGGACCACACTACCTTCAAACTTGTGATTCTACTGCTTCAGTTTCTTAGGTGCTGAGATTACAGTTGTGTCCTACTATCCCCAGCTTAGTGTTGTTATCATAACTAATAGCTTGGCATTTGGGACTAGCTGAGGTCTCTGTGTGTAACCCATCTTTATGCTTAAAGGTTGTGGTAGCTGGATGCAAAGAAAGCCTCAAGGCCTCATGAAATCAAAGTAAATAAAACAACAGGATTTTTTTTTAGCTTGTGGAGTGTTATGGAGGCTTGAAATGGATGACAACACAGATATTTAATTGCTGGCCCTTGGGTACATATTATGAAGAAGTACTTTGTTACAGGGAAAAAATAGCAGGAGCTGTGACATGTTGTGGGATTCAGGGAACACTCCTTTGAGGAAGATATCTGAGGGATGAGCAGTAGTTATTGTAAAGTGCCATATGCCTAGGCTTTACCTTGTAGTAGTTAACTCCATAGGCCTAGTGTGGGGGATGATGGTTATATTTCTAATTTGTTCCAGATAGTACGGATGCTGCTGTTCAGGGACCACACTTTGATAACTTGTGTTCTGGGCTATATCTCCCAACAGGTATTCTAGGGCACTGTACTAAAGTTGATTTGTTTGTCAGCTGTGCAACTGCTCTCCTCAGTTCTCAAAGGCAAGTAGGCTTAGTGGTGAGGCAGAATTCCAAAATGACTATCGTTAGCTTTGGGTGACTTCACGTAGCCTTTGATACTAATATCACACTCATTTACTATGATGATGATAGTTTGGGAATATAATGGATAATCTTTAAAAATTTTAATTTTTTCTTTGAGAATTTCACATGTGGATACAATGTATTCTGGTCCTGGATCTTACCATGTCTCCCTCTTAGCTTGATGTCTTTTTCTTCTTCTTTTTGTTTCTTATTGAGCCCCCAATAGTACTCAAATGCACTTGTATGTGAAGCCATCTACTGGAACATGGTCAACTTATCAGGGCCTGATATAAACTGACTCCCCATCTACTGGCAGCCATCAACTGCCAACAGCTCCTCAGCTTGGAGTGGGCCTTGTATATACCTCCCCCAACTATGCCAGAATGCTGATTGGCTTGATCTTCTGCAAGTCTTGCCCAGGCAACTACAGCTTCTGTGAGCATGAGGCCAATAACTGTTGTGTCCAGAAGATACTGTCTTGAGCAGTCTTCTCTGACCTCTGGGTTTTTTTCTATAGCATAATGCTTTATTGATTCTCTGAGGATGCCACGTCATGCACCCCAATCCTGCTCATCTCCCAGTCCCTCCATATCCTCCGCTCACCCAAATCAATTAAAAACAAAACAAACAAAAACCACCTCACACCTCCATCTTTATAACATCTCTTCATTCATCCTAGTGGCATTGGGTGCTGTGGTGTGTCACACAGTATACCCTTTTGACTGGTTCTTACAATCTTTCTGATGCCTCTTCCACGTTGTTTCCTGAGGCTTGGGGGGCAGCAAGTGTGATGTCCCATATAGAGCTGAGCACTTTGCAGACAATTATCCTCTGAACACAGACAAGTTGTGAGTGTTTGTATAAACATCATTTCACTAAAAAAAAAACAAAACAACAACAACAACAGTTTCCCTGAGAAAGGTTGAGAGCTGCTCTAATATGGTCCTGGGCAGGGTGAGCCAACTGTGGCTTGATGGGTAATCTTTACAGTCAACTTGATTTAATCTGGAATTATACAAAAGACATGCCTCTGGGTAGGTCTGTGAGAGAATTTCACAAAGGATTAGCTGAGGGGAAATGATCTTCTCCGAGGGTTGGCAGTATTTTCTGTTGCGCATCCCAGATATAAAGAGGTTCAAGGAAAGAAAGCAGTTTACTTGCCTTCTTCCCTTTATTTCATTGTGGGGAATACATCTATCTGTGTTGTTGCTCCTGTTGCTCTTAGCAATTCTCATTCAAATTATCACAGAACATAAAACTAGATCAGGTTGAACTTATTGATATGCATCTACTGAATAGAGAATCTGTATTTTTTTTGGTTTTTCGAGACAGGGTTTCTCTGTAGCTTTGGAGGCTGTCCTGGAACTCACTTTGTAGACCAGGCTGGCCTCGAACTCACAGAGATCAGCCTGCCTCTGCCTCCCGAGTGCTGGGATTAAAGGCGTGCGCCACCAACGCCCAGCGAGAATCTGGATTTAATGTTTCAGCTCACACAGTTAAAAAAAAGTGCTAACAGTTTATTTGATTGGTTGGCTGAAGTATTAGTCAAGGAGGCTTACTGGCTGTATTAGTCAGGGTTCTTTAGAGTAATAGAAATTACAGAATAAATCTCTCTCTGTATATTGAAGGGGAATTTATTCGAATGACTTACAGACTATGGTTCGGCTAATCCAACAGTGGCTGGCTCTGAATTGAAAGTCCAAGAATCTAGTAGTTGCTTAATCTATATGGCTGGATGTCTCAGCTGGTCTTCAGTAGACCTGGAGCCCTGAAGAAGCAGGCTCTAATACCAGTGAAGGAGTGGTTGTACTAGCAAAGCGAGGGCAAGGAGGCAAAGAACAAAAGCTTCCCTCTTTCATGTCTTTACCCAGGTTTCCAGCAGAAGGTATGGCCCAAATCAAAGGTGTGTCTTTCTGCTGCAAAGACCCATATTAGAAGAGAATCTATCTACTTCAAATTAAGCAAACATCCCTTCCAGATGTGTCCGTCCTTTTGGATTTTGGTTGATTCCAAATGTAGGCAAGTTGACAAGCAAGAAGAGCCATCGTGTTGGCTTGCAAAGAACTGGAGTTTGCTTCCAGCACCTAAGCCAGGCAGCTCATAACTGCCTGCAACTCTAGTTCCAGGATATCTGACACCTTCATCTGCATTCTGTGCACATACATATGTACAGATGCACACACAGACATACTTTTTAAAAGCCTTAAAATATAAAAATAAAGCCTAATCTTTGAGCTGGCAAGATTGCTCAGTGGTTAAAGGTAATTGCTGCCAAGACTGAGGAACCAAGTTAGATTCCCAGGATCCACATGGTAGAAGGAGAGAACTGATTGCCAAAAGTTGTCTTTGGACCTCCACATAAGCACCAAGGCATATGTACACCACTGACACAACCTACTCACAAACCAATCAATGCCATAGAACATTAAACCTAATCCTCCACAATGTAACGACCCAGAAGACATGCCCTTCACTAATACTCTAAAGCAGATTTATGAGGAGGGGCCCCAGCATCCTTGAAGACTTCTGTTATTTATTGTGTCTGTTATGTCAGACTTAACAGAGAGAGGCATCGCTGCCTAATTGGATTACTTAAATGCAAAGGGTCTAATTGGAAAATTGGTGAGAAAAACATTTAGGGAATGGGTGTATGGGTTGTCTTTTATCCAAGCAGGCAAAGGTGCAGATGCTTGTGTCCTGTGTGAATGCTCACTAAAAGGTAAAGTCAATAGAGGAGGATTTCAAAAATCAAATAGAATGAGCCATTCTGTGGATAGTAGTCGATCTCTTTCCTTGACCATCCCTGGCATTGCTTGTGAACAAAAGTAGTTATACAACAAGGATGATCCAGATGAATGTGTGCATAGTATACATGGGTTCAACAACATGGATGTTTGCTCACTAAGGCGGACCTGGCTACATCTCCTGAGTGCCAAATCTGCCAGTAGCAGAGACCATCACTAAACTCCCATATGGCACCATTTCCTGAGGCAATCAACCAGCAACCTAGTGAAAAGTTGACCATATTGGATCACTTCCATTGTGGAACATTTTCCTTAGGAATATATACTTATGTGGGTATGGGTTTGCCTTCACATAATACTTCTGCCCCAAATTCTATTCATGGACCTACAGAATGCCTTTTTAACCATCATGGTATTCCACACAGCGTTGCTTCTGAAGAAACTCACTTCATAGCCAAAGAAATGCAGCAATGTAATCATACTCAAAGACTGAACAGTTACTGGGGACACAGTGTTTCCAGTATGCAGACAGCCAATATTGGAACTACTCAGTATCTACCTTGTAAACCATTCAGTTCTGTTCCTCTAATGCAGGGAAGTATTAACCTGGTCAAGTTGGGTATTGTGGGCAAGTATCAGGTAGAGAGAGGAGTTTGTCTAATGGTTTTTAAGGAGAAAGGAATGCTGTATCTTCACAGAACTGAGAGAAGGTCAGTGAGACTAAAGAATTTGACAAAATCCAGGGAAGATGGTGGGAGAACTTACAGAACCTGAATAAAGATACAAAATAACAAGACTCAGCTGAAGAACTGTGAGCCAAAAAAAAGTCAGAAAGGTGAAACTGCATGTGGCGCAAAGAAACTACTGCGTAGTCTAGGTTGAAAATGATGCTTGTATGGGTGTCTTAGTTTGGGTTTCTATTGCTGTGATGAAACACCATGACAAAAAGACAAGTTGGGGAGGGAAGGGTTTATTAGGCTCACACTTCCACATTGCTGTTCATCACTGAAGGAAGTCAGGACAGGAACTCAAGCAGGGCAGGATCCTGGAAGCAGGAGTGGATACAGAAGTCGTGAAGGAGTACTGTTTACTAGCTTGCTTCCCATGGCTTGCTCATCCTGCCTTTTTATAGAACCCAGGGCTGCTAGCCCAGAGATGGTACACCCACCATAGACCAGGCCCTCCCCCATTGATCACGAATTAAGAAAATGATTTACAGTTGGGTCTTATGCAGGCATTTCCTCACTTTAAGGCTCCTTCCTCCCTGATGACTCTAGCTTGTGCCAAGTTGTCATAAAACCAACCACTACAGTGGTCCACTGAAGGAGGATAGAGAAGAAAACATTGAAAAGGTGATGTGGAGGTCATCCAGCAGAGCTTGTTAGAGGCTGAAGGATAAGGAGGTATCTGATAATGATTTGCAACTGCCTAGCTTAAATTGTTTTGTTTTCTGGATGGTCAGATTTGAGAGAAAGAGCAATGTTGGAGATGCTGAATGAAGTACCCTTGTTTTATGTGTCTATGTGTGAGCACACATATATGGGTAGGAGCAGAGGTCAACAATGTGTGTTTTCCTCCATTGCTCTTCATCTCAAGTTTTTTGAGACAGCGCCTCCCTCTGGACCTGGAGCTTATAGTTTTAGCTAGATTGGCTGGTCAGAGAGCCTCTGAGATCTTTCTGTCTCTGCCTTCTCAATGCTGGGATTAAGGCATGGGCCACTGCACTGGGTTTTTATGTGTATGACAGAGATGCAAACTCAGGTCCTGATGTTTGTACATCCAGCAATTTACCCCTTAAATTTTTTTCCATAGCCTTGTACCACCCCTTTGGTGTGTGTGTGTGTGTGTGTGTGTGTGTGTGTGTGTGTGTGTGTGTGTGTGTGTGTAATAGTGTGGGAGAGCTTTGAGACTCTAGAACTTGCTGTGTAGATGTATTAGTTATTTTTCTATTGCTGTTATAAGATCCCATGACCAAGGCAACTTACAAAAGGATTTATTTAGAGCCTATAGCTTCAGAGGGTTAGAATTAATGATGGCAGAATGGAGGTGGCAGGCAGCAGCAGGTATTTGGAGCCGCAGCTGAGAGCTCATACCTTGCACCACAAGCAGGAGACAGAGAGGGCTGACTGAAAATGGCACTGAAACCTCAAAGCCTACCCTCAGTGACACACCTCCTCCAACAAGACCATGCCTCCTAATCCTTCCTAAACCGTTCTACCAACTGGGGTCTAAGTATTCAGACATATAAGCCTATTGGTATCATTCTCATTCAAACCACTATAGTAGACCAGGCTGGCCTCGAACTCACAGAGATCTGCCTGTCTCTGCCTCCTGAGTGCTAGAATTAAAGGCATGCACCCCCCATTCCAGACTGTACCTTTGTTTTTATCTTCTTCATTGGCAGCTGAATATCTAGTTCTGAGCCTTAGAGGACATTGCTACAGTTTTGATCTGGAACATCCCCCAAAGGGTGCATTTAAAAGCATAATGCAGTTGGAAAGCGACAGAAATCTTTACGAGGTAGGGCCTGTTGGGAAGTCTTATGTGATTGTAGGTGTGTCCTCAAAGGGGACTATGGGATGCCAATCTCCTTTTCTCCCCTTTACTTCCTGGCAAAGTGAGCAGCTTTGTTCTACCACATACTTCTGTAATGATACACTGCCTTACTACAGGCTGAAAAACAATGAGGCCAACGAACTATGAACTGAAACTTTGAATCAAAGGCTTTCTTTACATGTATGTGGTACATAGTATGGACCTAAAAGGACACATAGACATACAGTATAAAAGTAAATTAAATTTAAAATAATATTGAAAATGTCTTGTGGCTGCTTAGTGTGTGGAGCCACAAATTCCAATATAAGCAAACAATATTTATAGGTTAAGTCTCCCTTATCCAAAATGCTTAGGTGCAGAAGTATTTAAGATTTTTGTTTTTCAAGTTTTTGGAATATTTCCTCATAGATAATGAAATGTTTAGGGGGATGAGACAGAAGACTAGATATTTTTGCTCCGTGTGTGTGTGTGTGTGTGTGTGTGTGTGTGTGTGTATGTGTCTGTCTATATCTATATATAGATCTGAAGGTAATTTTATACAATTTTTGTGTGCCTGCATTTTGACTATGCGTAGTCATATATGGTCAGCTATAAAATTTTCCACTTCCGTTATTACACCAGTATTCTAAAACTTTGGATTTTAGAATACTTGCTTTTGTATACTATGTGAAGAGTGTGGGCCAGATTCGTGAATTGAGGTCACTAGTTGGGACTGTCTACTTTAGCTGTATATTACCACATGAAAACTACATGATTTGGAGGCTGTCTGGGAATCTTGCTTTTATTTTGAAATGTCCTGATTTTAAATGTTGACTCAGCTTTTAAAAGTGACATTCTTATACATAAAAATAGATGTAGTCATTTAAGTGGGCTACCTGCTTTCATTTAATAGTCTGTTGAAGGACGACAAGGGAAAGATATATAGGACAAAGCTATGGTTGAAAGAATACATTCAAAGACCTGACTTCGGCATGGTGGTCCATGCACGTGATCCTAGCTCTCAGGAGGCAGATGCTGAGATGCTGGATAAGCAGCTTGTCTCAAAAGCAACAAATGGATGATAGAGTAGAAAGAGGAGGGGCCAGACAGGTAGACCAGAAGAGAATAGTGACCTGAAAACCAGGGTAAGAGAACATCCCATCATCTATACTCATGGTGGCAAATGTCTACGCTATGATCTGTTTTTCTCTAGTCTGGGAAACAGAGCTTCAAAATTTTAAAACCTTGGGGCATTTATATGTACAGACCTATAAACACTGTCACAGGTTCTTTTCCATATCGACACCTCACTATTATTTATTTATTTATTTATTTATTTATTTACTATTTAGTATTGAGAGAGATATCATTATGTTGCCTAGGCTGGCCTTGAGCTCCTGGGCTTAATTAACCCTTTTGTATAAACCTCTGAAATAATTGGGAGTACAAGTGTATGGCACCGTGTCTGGCCACCACTGACTTTACAATTTTAAAATCTTGTTTTAGATGGGGGTTAATTTTTTTTACTTCAAAAAGAGGAAGCTAAACTCTTATGAAAAGGTTATGGCCCTACCAAAAGTTATAGGCTGTGCTTCAAAGGCTCCCTTGAGTTAAACTGAAAAGAAATAAAGTTAATAATGAGTTAAGAGTTGAGGAGGTTGATCATGGTAACACACACCTGTTAGTTCAGCACTTGGGAGGTGAAGGAAGGAGGGTTGGGAGTTCAAAGCCATTTCAATTACATACTAAATTTGAGGCCAGTCACACATCAAGTTTGAGTCAACCTGGGTTACATGAGGCCCTTTCTAACAAAAAAGAAAAAAAAAAAGATCTCAAATACATTATATAGAGTTCTATTATGGTTTAATAGAGAACGTATTTTTACAGAAAGGAATAAGAAGGCCTTACTGTATACTTTTAGCTGACTTAGCTATTAGTAAGGGTGCTAATATTTCTTCTCCTATTACATGGGTTTGTATGCATAAGAAACATGTAAGCATCTGAAAGTGAATTAAAAATTTTTCACCTCTTAAACTAGTATATGAGGTATTAGGCATCATCATGTCAGTTGACTTCTTTTTTGAGATAAAGCTTTTACTATGTAGCCCCAGCTGGCCTTGATCTTACGGCTATTCTCCTGTCTCTGCCCCTGGGCTTGTATGCATGCACTACCACTTCTGGAAAAACAGTTAAAATATCAGTTGGATGTGGTGGCATATGCTTACATTCCTAGATACTCAGGAGGAAGAATGAGGATTGCTCAATATCAGGAGTTCAAGGCCAGCCTAGGCAATACAGTTGAGACTTCCTCTCAAACAGAATCAATAGAAAACAAGAAAGGGCTGGAGGGTGTAGCTCAGTGGTAGAACACTTACCTAGTGTAAGGTCAATGAAAAGGAGAGACAAATGCAGGGGAAAGCAAAGCTTCTCAGTGACAGCATAGGCTTTTTCTGGGAAAAGACCCATGGACGGAGGATCTCTGCTGTAAAGAACTAGAGTACATAGTCTGCTTGCAGGCTGGCAGGATATTTTATAGGGCAGAAAAGGGGAAGGTAACTGAAAAATTTCCAGTTTTTGACTCATGCATGGTTAGCTATTGATAGGCTAGCTAGGGAAATAAGGTCAGTGGTGGGTCGAGCACTACTGGGGGTCAGGTAAGGCAGGGAGGGCAAGAATCTAGAAAAATAAGTTACTCGAGGTTTAGAGAATTATCATGGTTTAACCAAAATTGAGGCACTTTACCACATGGCATGACCATGGCTAGCACCAAGCATGCATGAGGCCCTGGGTCCACGCCCAGTACTGCCAAATAAAAAGTAAAAAAAAATCAATATGAAACAATAACATAACATAAGGTATCAATATGAAAAGTTGATGAGTTAATATAGCATAGCAATATGAAGTGTGACTTCTAGAACTTGAGAACTTTTAATTCTGACATCCATAAGTTATGTTGCCCAATACTTACTTATATACTAGTAATGTTAAACAGCTTCAGTGACCTATATAATTTAGTCTCCAAACCATAGCATATTGAAATATGAAAACAGGTGCTTTTAATAATCATTTCAGGACAACGGGCAAAACACAAGGCCATCTGGGTAATATAGGACACATGATCACCCCAAGTAGAGATAACACATCCCTGAATATATAATCACATTATCAGGTTGGTGTAATGACATGATATGCATATGCAAAATGACTTTTCCCACACAATCTCATTCAGTTGGATACATCATAATCATGCCTCATTTTACACCCTGGGCTAAGTGGGGGAAAAGAAAATAAGTTTAAAACTTACCACCTCCAGTTCCTTTCCTTGTTTTCAGTGCATATTTAGAAATTCAACAGAAGGATTTGCTTTGTTCTAACCTTCTGAACCTTGATCAGGTAATTTTACTTATAAGTCTTAGAGAAGAAGGATCTGACAGGTGAAAAGAAGACTGGACAGGTCTTTACTGAAAGCCAATGAAAATATTAACTAGGGGAATTAGCACGCAAAAGATGGTAGGTTCAGTAGCATCATATCTCAAGCAAACTAATGTACAGTGCATTTATATTCTCATGCAAGCAGATGAGATTCAATGGTATGCACAGAATTTGAATGCTTCCTATGGCTCATTTGGAGCCTGGCTACAAGCTCTAGCTAGCCCCTTTAAGCTGAAATGATTTGGGGAATTGTGGGTGAGATTAACAGGACAATAATTTACATATGTTTTCATTTTTTTATCTTTGTAAGTTTGAGGTGGGTTTCATACCTTTTTGAGAAGTCTCGCTGGAATGTGATTGAGTCACGGTGGCAGCTGATGTACTCTTAGAAGACACTGCTACAGATGGGCATTTCTCAGTAATCAGGTAAGTAGGCAAGCTGGCCTTTGTTCTCTGCATAATCTCAAGCGCTCTCTGATCCGCAGCATGGCACATGAAAAGCAGCACATCTGAATTGACAAAGAGATCTTTATTTCTCTCCCACAATGAGCAGAGAAAAGGGAGAAAGAGAATTGGGAGTGTGAATTTGTTTCTTTGGGAGTGTGCACTATCAGTTTGAGCAAAGGAAATGCTAATGGAACTTATGTTCCTGCCTGGAGACTGCATTTCCTGCCCGACTGTTGTATTATGTTTTGTGCTGGGTCCAGAAGCCCAGCCTCCCACTCAGTGGGCCTGGATGGGAAAGCAAAAAGAACAGCTGCTTGGGAGAGAGGAATCCATCTTCACTCTAGTTCCACTCCTGGTTAAAAGGAATATTGCTCCTAGCTGGGTAGGGCCAGAGTGTTCCTGTTTTGAAAATCTACGTATATACAAAGTTGAGGCTGAAATAAAATGATTAGCATGCCAAACTTTTGAGTTTGTTGAAAGTAGGTTGCAGTCTGAATATTACCTCTGAATGAATCACGTTAGGGTAGTACTTACTTATATTCTGGACCCCAATCCTGTTTTCTACATGCAGATGATCCTGCTAAAGTCAGCATCTATGTCTTGGACACATTCTCACTCTGCCTCTGGGCTGGGTAACAGTGTAACCGTCACTGTTTTATGATGGTTTGGCTACTGACCAGTCAAAACAATTCTTGTTTTACTGGGAATGGGTTTTTTGATTATTTTTTTAGACAGGGTGTCATGTTCCCCAGACTGATTGCCTTGAACTCCTGGGCTCAAGTGTTCCTCCTGTCTCAGCTTCCAGAGTGTTAAGATCACAAGTATATACTACCATGACTGTCTTATTGTGGTATTTTGAAGTTTATTACTTATGGCTCTATTCCAACATTAGTGCTTTGCTATTTTATGGATCCTGTGCAGCGATTCTTCTGCTGCACGATAGAAGCCTATTTACTACTATTGATCTGTCCAGTTTGAAATTAATTTTTAAGTAAGTACATACAGTTATGACACCCCCATATACAAGCACTTTGAATCTGGTCTTGTGTTGCTCAATATGGTATTTGAGTTCTGGGCTCAAATGATCCTCCTGTCTTAGTTTCCCAAGTGCTGTCACTATTAGTGTGCACCACTGGACTAGGAGAGCAGGACTTTCCATTAGCCTTCCATTCTTTAAAAATAAGTGTGTGCGTGTGTGTGTGTGTGTGCACGCGCGCGCGCACCCAAACATACTTGCACACAGCACATACTCATGCTTGCTGTGTATATGTGGATACATATGGCATGGCATGCATGTGGAGGTCAGAGGAATACTTTGTGGAGTTGGTTCTCTCCACTCATCTTTATGTGGCTTCCAGGGATCTAACTTAGGTTGCCATGCTTGTGTGTCAAGTGCCTTTATCTGCTGAACTGGCCCTGCAGCCTTCATTCTTAGACTGGTTGAATATTGATTTACACCAAATGTCTCCTAGATTCTAGAACCTAGAGTACTTGATTCTGACCAATTGAGAAACTTAGAGAGGAGGGAAGTCACATGTGAGAGCAGTCATCTCTGATCTAGTATTTCTTATGCAAGTATTTGACAAGCGAACATTGAATGCTTCAGTTGAATCATGGGTTTTCCAAGCTCTGGAAATGTCATAGGAATTTCAGAACATCCTGTCCCATATGGGGTCGCCAGTATAAGGGTATCTTTCATTCAAGTCTTGGTGGTAGTATTTAGGAACACTGAACATGGAGCAACAACAGTTCATGAGGAACACGGGAAGGTGTAAAGTCATTTGTCCTTCAGTAATCTCTCTCTCTCTCTCTCTCTCTCTCTCTCTCGTGTGTGTGTGTGTGTGTGTGTGTGTGTGTGTGTGTGTGATGTGCATATTCTACAGCACACATGTGATGGTTAAAGGAAAACCGTGTGGAGTGGAGGGGGTTCTGTCCTTCCACCATGGTTTTTGGGAATCAAACTCAGGTTGTGAGGCTTGTAGCAAGTGTTTCACAGGTGAGCTGCCTTCTCTTGCCAGCTCTCTCTTGTACTTAGCACCGTGCTAGTAGAAATCTCACTGGATATTCAGACAGGCGAAATCCTAGCAGATGGTTCTTATCTTTGACATTATGTGTCAGGGGTCAGAGTTAAACACCATAGAGTTAAGTTCAATTCCTGGGGCTTCCATTTTCCTCTGCCTTCTCTAATTCTGTATCTTGCCAAGTAGCAAAAACATTAGGAAAACCCCCGGAAGTAGCTTGTGGTTAAGTTTCAAGTTTTTTGGCTCTTATCCAAACACTCATGAGCTTCATTTGTGTTCACATATAAGAAAAGCCAACCCAGATCTCCTAATAATGCTTTATTTAGTGCTTAAACTTTAATTGCAGGGTATAAATGATACCATTAGGAACCGATATCAATACTAATGCCACCTATATTATTATTTACTCTGCTGAAAACTAAGCTTGTTGAAATATATTTATTAACGCTGCACCCTAGAACCACACATTTAAAGCTTAATTCTGTGGCTGTTCATGAATTCTCAGCATACTGTGGTGTCGAGGAGGCTTCTTAGCTTGAGATAAATTCATTATTAAAATCGAGTGATGTGTTAGGGCATTTTTTTTCAGGTCACAAAAACAAGCTGTTTTATTCAAAGGATGAAACTCTCTTTGTGAAATTCTGGCCCTTTAAACCAACAAACAGTTAAATTTGGCATCTATGATGTATAAACTTTGCTCCTTAGCATTAAAATGTACTTTATTCATTCTGTAGATTTCTCTTTCAACCATGGCCATTGTTTGTCACTAACAGCTAGCTTTTGTGAAGTTAATAAATGTGCATAATAAGGACATAAAGGTATGGAGAAGTAATACTGTAATCCTTTTGTTTGGATAATCAGTCTAATGTATGCAAATTAAACCTTATTAGTACTAGGGTTTTGTGTCTGCTTATCAAAATGTGCCATTTTCATGAAAATTGGAAGTCCATTATATAAAGTTATTATTAACAATCATTTAGGAATTATATACGGTATGCAAATTAAAGTTGATTACAACTAATTAAGGGCTTTCTTTGTTATTTGACCTTGTCTGCTTTTTATGTAAATATGTTTCTTTTGGTCTGGCATATTTTTAGACTCAGAAAAGTATATTAAGACAAGTTACATTATGTATTTTTTAATATATCTTTGTGTTGCCATTGTCTGTGCCCCTCATTTTCCAGAGGCACATATGATATGTTAGAGCCATGCAGCTCACTGTTTGGTGATAGTTCTCTAGGTGAGTATGATTTCAGAGACAGAAACCAATCAAATCTCCAAGGCCCTTCAGTAAGATTAATGACAAAGGAACACAAACCCAGTATAACATATAAATAGTCTTCATGCCACAATACCCTTTCTTTCCACTATTTATTGACTTCAGTCAGTCTTGAGTTACAGAGTCCTAAACAGAGCTAAGTAATACATGATCATTACTCACTCTCAAGATACCTTTCAAAAACAATTGTTTGTTATATTTGAAGGCATTCAACTCAAAATTAGTGACTTCATCAGGAAAATCGTAACAAGTCAGTGCCAAGGGCTTTACAAGGAGTAAAGGAGTTTCTCAGTAGGTGAAGAGGAAACATTTGGAGAGCGGAAAGGTTTTTCTTCTTTACATTTAGTGTGTGTGTGTGTGTGTGTGTGTGTGTGTGTATGTGTGTGTGTGTGTGTGTGTGTGTGTGTACTATGGCTTGTATGTAAAGATCAGAGGACAATTTGTGGCAGCTCTCTTTCTACAATGTAGGTTTCAGAGACTGAACTGAGGCCATCAAGCTTGGTGATTAGTACCTTTACCTGATAAGCCATCTTGCTGGTTCTAGATTGAGAAATACTTTTAAAGATTAAAAAATCATTTTATGCATATGAATGTTTTGCCTGTTTGTATGTATGTGTACCATGCGCATGCCTGGTGTGTGTGGTAGTCAGAAGAGGGCATCAGATCTCCTGGAGCTGGAGTTTCAGATGGTTGTGAACTGCCATGTGGGTCCTTTGCCACAAGTGCTCTTATACCCTGAACCATCATCTCTCCAGCTCCAAGAGTGAGACTTCTAAATACTTAAGTTACATATTTTTTATTCTGTTTTGTTTTTTGTTTTTGTTTTTTGTTGAGACAGGTTTTCTCTGTGGCTTTGGAGACTGTCCTGGAACTTGCTCTGTAGACCAGGCTGGTCTTGAGCTCACAGAGATCCTCCTGCCTCTGCCTCCCGATTGCTGGAATTAAAGGTGTGCACTGCCGCTGGCACCACCACCACCTGTCTTTAAGTTACATCTTTTATTTAGTGCAATTGTTATAGTTGTTTTTTGTGAACATTGAGGCTCAATACTGTGATTTAAGGAAAGGATCCTGAGGTACTTGTTTTAATTCTGGAATAGAAAAGATCAGCTAGCCTTAGTTTCCTAGTGCTGTAAAGTGTATGGACAGGAAAAAGAATGGGAAAATAAGGGACCTGAGAAAAGATGTCAGATGGGCTTAGGAATGTTGTTCAGTGGTAGAATGCTTTCTTAGCATGCATTAGGTCCTGGGTTGGATTCCCAACACCATGGAAATTGGGCATGGTGGTGTGAGACAGCATTTAGCAGGCAAAGGCAGGAACATTACAAGTTCAAGGCTATCATTAACTACATAGTGAGTTCAAGGCCAGCTTGGGGCTACCAGAAATTCTGTCTCAAAATACAATAAAGCAAAATGTCAGCATTTTTCAAGAGTAGGGGAAAATAGGTAGTATCTTGATGGTTCAAAAAGGCAAATGGGCCAGGTGTTGGTGGTGCACACCTTTAATTCCAGCACCCAGGAGGCAGAGGCAGGTGGATCTCTGTGAGTTCAAAACCAGCCTAATCTACAAGAGCTAGTTCCAGGAGAGCCAGGACTGTTATACAGAGAAACCCTGACTCAAAAAACAAAACAAAACAACAACAAAAAAAGGCAAATGGGGCTGAGAAAATGGTTCGGCCTATAAAGGTGTTTCCACCAAAGCTGTCAAGCTGAGTTCAGTTCCTTAACGTTCATGGAGGAAGGGAGAGACCCAGCTTCTACAAGTGGTCCTCTGACTTCCACTTGGAGACATGGAGCATTCGTGTCTGGTCCACAAACACATACACACAAGATAAATTTAAAAATGAAAAAAAAGGGCAGATGAGAAACTAAGAATTGTACTACCACAAATTTCATCTAGAATTTTAACATTTTTTATTTTTCTATGTTAAAAACTGATAATGTAATCTTTAAAAATGCCATTTGAATTCTTCATTTTTTAAAGCTAACACAGTTGTCCACAACTCCTTGGGCTCAGCAAACTGCTTCCCAAGTCCTATTCTGCTGACTCCATGTTAGAGACTCAATAGTTATAGAGTATCCAGTGTTAACAAAGCTCTCTGGAATTCTCAGGAATCCACAAGGATGACCCCAGCCAAGACTCCTAGCAATAGTGGAGAGGGTGTCTGAATGGACCTTCACCTGTAATCAGATTAGTGACTACCCTAATTGTCATCATAGAACCTACATCCAGTAACTGATGCAGGGACCCACAGCCAAGCACTGGGATGAGCTCCTGGAGGTCAGTTGAAGAGAGGGAGGAGGGATCATATGAACAAGGGGGGGGGGGTCAAGATCATGATGGGGAAAACAACAGAGACAGCTGACCTGAGCTAGTGGGAGCTCAGGAACTATGAACTGACAGCTGGGGAACCATCATGGGATCAAACTAGGTCCTCTGAATGTGGGTGACAGTTATGTGACTTTATCTGTTGTGGGGGGGGCTGGCAGTGACATCAGGGCCTACCCCAGGTGTGTGAACTGGTTTTTTGGAGCCTATTCCCTGTGGTGGGATACCACGCTCAGCCTTGACACAGGGGGGGAGGGCTTGGTCCTGCTTCAAGTTGGTATGCCAGACTTTGTTGACTCCCCAAGGGAGGCCTTAACATCTCTGAGGAGTGGATGGGGGTGGGAAGGGGGGATGTGGGGAGAAGGGAGAAGGGAAGGAAGGGGGAATTGGGGTTGGTGCCTAAAATGCCAAATAATTTTTAAAAAATTAAAAACAGAAAAAAACAAAAATCTCTGCCTACTTCTCAGAACTGTCAAGATGGAGCTGTCTTTTCCCAAGACCTTACAGATGTGTTACAGCAAAGGGAACCATGACCATTAAGGAAAACTGTTAGCTGGGGCTTCTTTTTGACCACACCAGCTATGCAGAAGCAGCTACAGCTTTGATAAGGGCTGCCACTGAATTATTTTAAAGGGATTGAAAGCTACATTAGAAAACTGTTCTTTATCCCCATCATGTGTGCGTGTGCGAGTGTGTGTGTGTGCACGTTCAAGCTTGTGGGCAGTTCAGAGGACAACTTTCAGGAATCAGTTCTGTTCTTCCAACATTTTGGTCTCCAGAGTTGGTAGTAAGTGATCAAGTGATCTTACCCACTTAGCCATCTTAGTAGCCCCCAAAACAGCCTTTTAATGTGCACTTGAGGTTAGAGAGATGGCTCAGTGATTAAGAGCATTTACTGGTGTTGTAGAGGACCTGGGTTCAATTCCCAGCACCCACATGGTAGCTCACAACTGTCTGTAACTCTAGTTTCAGGGGGTCTGCTATCTCATCTGACCTCTTAGGGCACCAAACGCACATTGTTCACATACTGCAAGGAGGAAAACACTAATACACATAAAATAAAAGAAATAAATCTAAAAATGTAAAGTGTAACATAAAGACAGCAAAGCACACATGTGTAAGAGGACAGAGCACACATGTGTAAGAGGACAGAGCGCACATGTGTAAGAGGACAGAGCACACATGGGTAAGAGGACACTCATTCCATTTTCACAAGCACATCACTCTGATGTAACTAGGATCCAGATCAAGAGGTGGTATGTTAAGTCAGGTGTGGTGGTGCACACCTTTAATCCCAGCACTTGGGAGGCAGAGGCAGGCAGATCTCTGTGAGTTCAAGGACAGCCTGGTCTACAGAGTGAGTTCCAGGACATCTATGACTATGCAGAGAGTCCCTGTCTCAAAACAACAAACAAACAAACAAAGGAAGAGGGCAAGAAGAAGAGGTGCGTTAATAGTACTACAGTAGTTCTTTGCTGACAGGATATGTACAGGTCTCTTTCTGGTGTCTCTTGGAGAAAATGGTCATCTGCACAACATGGAGAAGACCAAAAGCTCTCCACGGTACCTCTTATAAAGGGAGGCTTCTTGCTGCAAAGGTCTTCCTGGAAAGTGGAGGAAAATCAACAAGAGGCTAAGTTCATACCTTTCTCTGAGGCTATAAGAATCCCTGCGTGGAATAGATGTTCCGGGTCACCCTAACTTCCATAAAGGGTGCAGATGGGCCCCTGGGTTTCGTAGTATGGTCAAAGCTTTCATCTGAACTCTCCCAGTTCCTAGCTGTCGCACCACTACATTGTCCCTCCCGCTGCAGGTGTCCCTTGTCTTCTTCCTTCCACAACACAGCCATCCTCATTTCTTGCTGTCACTTTAGTTCCCTTGTTCAGTGTAATGTAACTGTGCTTTTGCCAGACTCCACTGTAGGTACTCTGCTTCTTTCCCTCAATATAGGTTTTTATTTAAATTAGAAACATGAATGCTTCAGACGTCAATCCCAGCTCCCTCTCCCACCCCTGCTCCCTTGTCCCTCCAACAGCACCCCCTCAACCTCCCACCCAATCCCCACATCTTTCCCCAGGGAGGGTGAGGCCCTACTTGGGGGAATCTCCAAAGTCTGTCATATCATCCAGGGCAGGACCTAGGCCCTTCCCCATGTGTCCAGGCTGAGAGAGCATCCGTCTATGTGGAATGGGCCCCCAAAGCTCATTCATACACCATGGTAAACTACTACCCAAGGCCCCAGAGATTTCTGAGGCCTCCTCACTGACACCCCCATTCAGGGGGTCTTGATCAGTCCCATGTTGGCCACTCAGCCATCAGTCTGGGGTTCAAGAGCTCCCCCTTATCCGGTCAGCTGTACGAACTCTGTTTTTAATAAACGTTTTCTGTCCTGTTCCCCAAATAAGCTAAACTTGTCCTTTTCAGGGCCTAAACATGTGCATCCACAGTCCACAAACCATTCTTGAGTTCTCATGTTTTCTCAAGAACAAGGTTTCCTTTTGTGAAAAGAGATTGGTGCAAAACAAGCACAGAGTTGTAAAAAGCAACACGACCAGCACTTTGGGGAGTGTAGACAGTCACAGGCTGTTTTTGTTAAAAATCAACATAAAATCAGAAAACTGAGTTCTAAGAAAGCAAATAAAGAATTGCATAAAAACCTCAATTTTATATTAAAACAACAATGTTTTCTAATAGTTCTATACATTTCTTTCCCCTAAGCAACACGGGGTTAGATACTGGAATTCTTGGATCCAAAGATATTAAACAAACAAACAATCCAAAACCCATTTGCACCATAGCTCAGTAGAAACGGATGGTAAAAGGATCTCATGATATTGGCCTTACAGATAGCACTGACTGTGTCTGCATTGTACCACAATAAAGGGGCTGCCGTGGGTGCAGTTTTCCGCCTCCTAAGAAGATCCTTAACTCCGTAGGAGTTACTGGGTGTGCCTGGAGAAGCTCCAAGAAGGTTAATAAGTGCCTGTGAAAGCCAGAGGAGGAAGATTGAAAGAGAACCCAGGAAATTCTCACAATGATACACGGAAAAGGAGGCAAATGCCAAGTCCTTAGTCAAGCTTCAGGGCACTGAAGAGAAACAGAAACATGTGAAGAGGGACGGTGCCGCCCCTTCTGTCAGGTGACTGGGTATGTAATCAGCGTCTCCTTTCCCACATGCTGACTGCTCCGAGCCTGGGAAGGGGAAACAGGGACACAAAATGCCGTGTCCTGGTGAAGAATAACCTGGGATGACCACAGTTGATCTCTCATACCTGAGTAAATAGAAAACACCATATTGCTTTAGATGATTTTATATTTCTCAAAGTAACACAGTAGAATTGTAGGCAACACAAGATTTAATTCAGGCAGGATTGAATGTGTAATTAAGATTAATTATAGCATAATTGAGTTGGAGACATGCGATTATTGCATCGCATTCCTTGCAGACATGCATCTTGCATTCACATCGTTTTGGTTTTTCAGGTTCCGAAGTGTGCTGGGAGGAAGAGGCAATGGAGCTGAGCAGCATTTTGCTGCTAGGGTGTTTTAGAAGTTAATTTTTGCAGATGGCTGTCTCAGGGGGTGTTGAAATACGCCCAGAAACGATGGGGTTTAGGATATGCTGCCTTTATTTCGTTTCCTTTGACAAAAAAAATCAACCTCAACCTTAAAATATCTTCATCAGAAGATGAAAGCATTTGTATTAACAAGTGTAGGGAGTCAACTGACTGCATGGGTTGTATATTAAGGTGAAGTGAATTAATTTTTCAGTCATAAAGCCAAAATAGGAGTGGGAGATTAGAAATGTTTGAGAGTAGGTCTCTCTTGAATCAAAGAACCTTCATAGTCTCGACTCTCTTATTAGAAAAGAATAAAACCAAAGAAGGAAACTATATTGCAGCATATTATTTCTTTGAGATTTTATTTATTTTCATGTGTATGAGTGCTTGCCTGAAAGTGTATCTGTGCACCATATATGTGCCTGGTACCTGTGGAGGAGGCCAGAAGAGGGCGTTGGATCTCCTGGGACTTGAGTCATGGATAGTTGTGAGCTGCTATGTGGGTGTTAGGAATTGAACTGGGTCCTCTGAGAAAGCAACCAGTGCTCTTAACTGCTAAGCCATCTCTCCAGTTCCTAGTATATTATTTCAATATTAAAATAGATAGTTACAGGGTCATTACTTAAGCCCATCTATGTATCAGACCTAAGAGAACGTCTTTAAATTATATTTTGACAAGTTCATAATATATACAATGTTTTATTCGCCCTCATTTTCTTTTCAACTCTGCTGGACCCTCTTCTTACCAGCTAGTCTCCTTTATTTTTGTGACTCAGTGGAATTAGGCTTGCTTACATGAGCACGGTGAGGGGGTATTTACTTGAGCATGGGCCACTTAACATTGCCTATACCAATGAAAAACCCTGTCCTAGCCATTGACTGCCAATAGCTCCCCAAGGAGGGGTGAGGCTTCATGAGCTTCTCCCCCATTATGATGGAATGTTGAAAGGCCAGATCTTCCTCAGGTCTTGTCCAGGCAGCCACAGCGACACTATGTGGAATGAATCTATCTATCTATCTATCTATCTATCTATCTATCTATCTATCTATCTTCTATTTATTGAGACAGGGTCTCACTGTTTAGCTCTGGATGATCTGGAACTGGAACTCACAGAGATCCAGCGGCTGCCACCGCCCATCTGCTGGGATTAAAGGCTAAACCACGCATTTTGGTTTTTGTTTTTCCAGACAAGGTTTCTCTGTGAAACAACCCTGGCTGTCCTGGAATTCTCTTTGTAGACCAGGCTTGCCTTGAGTTTACAGAAATCTGCTTGCCTCTGTCTCCTGAGTGCTGGGATTAAAGGTATGTGTTCCCATGCTTGGCAGGGCTATACTATGGTTTCATTTTAGTTTTCTTGGGTATTACTGTAATACTAAAGGGGATGTTCCTCAAAATTGAGTAAATTGCATATTTTAATTAATATATACTTTTTATTATGAAGGTTTTTGAAATGCACATTGAAAATAATTATTGAACTGTAGTATTGTCTTACATTATTTTATTTTTATTATATGTTAATACAAGACCAGTTAAAAATCCTGCTTAAGCTCTTAATCATGTTTAAGGCCAAATTAATGCATAAGAAACACAGGCAAATAAAAAACCCAAAGAAACACAGGCAAATGTATAAACTATAACACTTAAGTTCAAATACTCATTTAAGGTACAGGAAGATGTGATTTTTTTCCTGAAAGTACTCTTTAAACATACTTATAATCTTTTCCCCATTAGAATTGCTCACAAACCATCCTCCTTTGGCTGATAGGATCATAATTCTGTCTGAAAACCAGAACACTGAGACAGGATAACCCCTTCTAGCAAGGATGAGCATTCATTAAGACATACATCTGTATTAGCTACTTTTGAGGCAGCTGCTTGTTATATAGATTCTGATCAGGGTATAGAGCATTTATGCCAGAATGTGGCCCAGAACACAGAAAACTTCCCATATCAGTGACCCACATCCTTCAGCTAGGTCCCACCTCCAAATTGTTCCACAACTTCTGAAAGTAGTACCACCAGCTTAAGACCAAGTGTTTAAACACATGAGCCCATGATACCACATTGTCTTCTAAATATTCCCATCTATGCCCGTAGATCAATTCTGTTGTCAGCTTAAGTCAGAAAGGTGTCCTTCTGTAGTTATTGAAGAGATTCATAGCTTGGCTAAATGCAGCGAACATGCTAGTGTTGAATATATTAGAAATATTTATTTAATTTAAAAATGTTACTAGTTCTTTGAGCATTTTATACAATGTGTTTTGATCACGATAATATTTACTCCTGTCATCCATACTCTCTTCCTTACCCACTCAAGTATGTGTTCATTTTTTAAATCTATCAAAGACCAATTTGTGTTGCCCAAATATTCTCAGATGTGTGACCTTTCCAGAGGCTAGAATCTTAAAACTGTCTCTCCCTTTCCTAGAAGCTAAAAATTACCAACAGTTCCATGGTGGGATTTCATGCCTAACTCCCCTCTCCATCCTGGGATTTGGTCTAGCTTGGGTTTGCACAGACCTTATGCATGCTGTCACAACTGCTGTAAAGTTTGTATGTGTAGCTGTGCAGCTATGTGTAGAAGTCACTGTTTCCCTGTAGTCAACCAGCACCTCTGGTTCTTAACACTATTTATGTTCCCTTTCACATAGTAATCCCTGAGTCTTAGGGGGTGTGGTTCTTTTTAGGGCTCATAGTTGAGAGAGATGCATTGATTTATGGGCATGATGATAAGTCATTAGGAGTTTATTTTTAATACTATGTCCATTTAGCAGAAAAATAGTAGTAGATTCTCCCCCAGGGGCTATGACTTGTCTAGCCACAGTGAAAATTTGGGACATTTACACAGTGGAATATTATTTGGGTATTAAGAAAAATGAAATTCACAGGAGACTAGATGGAGCTAGAAACAGTCATTTTGAATGGGGTAACTCCAGAACCAGAAAGACAAACATCACATATTTCCTCTCATTTACTGCATGCTTTGCCTTATCTATGCATGTTATCTTCAAGCCATCAGGTATTTGTGTTTCAACTGGAATATCCATAGAAGTTAGTAATAACTAGGGCCAATGTGGGGTTGGAGGAAGGGGAGACAGAATGCACTGATACAAAAGATTAAAAGGGACTGGGAACAGGAAAGGTTAAATTGGAATGGGGAGCTGAGTGCAGGCTATAGAAAGGAGCATGAGGGTGGATAAATAATACTAAAGGACTTTCGAAAACAGTCATATGGAAACCTACTGTAGAAGTGTGTGTGTGTGTGTGTGTGTGTGTGTGTGTGTGTGATTAAAATGGAGTTACCCTATAATGAGGAAAACATGCCCACACTAGACACTAGAGGCTAACTAAGACCTTGGTTTGATTCCCAGCACCCACATAGTGGCTTACAGTCTATAACTTTAGCCCCAGTGGATCCAATGCCCTCTTCTAGCCACCATGAGCAGCAGTTATGCAGTAATTCAGACATATATGTAGGCAAAACACCCATACATATAAAATGAAAATAATAAAAATAAATATGAAAAATTGAAGTCAAGTTCCAGGAGTTGGTTACTTCTTTTGGAGTTGTTGGCCAGTGAAATCAAAACATTATAAGGTATTGCTATTACTCTTTCTTAGTTACTCTCCAGATCTTGACAGTAAGACCCTGTTAGTGAAGACAGCACATACTTCAGTCATAGGATATACAGTGCTGGAAGGTGCTATGCAAGCTACCAGAGATAAAAGTCACCTGTTATACCCAGCTGTGAACCCTGCCAGCTACAATAATGCCTGACCTGGCAAGACATTCCCACTGGATATTTAAACTCAGTTACACATGCACAGCAAGTACTCTTACCTGCTGACATGGCTTTCCAGTTCCTTTTATTATTTAAGGTTTTTTAAAATTTAAATTAGAAACAAACTTGCTTCACATGTCAATCCCAGCTCCCTCTCCCTCCCCACCTCCCCCACACTCCAGTCCCCCAGCTGCCACCCTATCCCCACTTCGTTCCCCAGGGAGTGTGAGGCCCTCCATGGGAGATCTCCAGAGTCTGTCATTTCATTCAGGGCAGGGCCTAGGCCCTCCCACAAGAGTTCAGGCTGAGAGATCATCCCTCATTGTAAGATGGGTACCCAAAGTCCATTTGCATGCCAGGGATAAATACTGATCTAGTACCCAAGGCCCCATACATTGCCTAGGCCTCCTATCCACTCTTCAGTTGAGGGGCACCTATGTTGCTTCCAGGTTATGGCTACTACAAATAATGCTGCTCTGATCAGAGTGGAATCAACATCCATGTTGTATGAATGTGAATATTTTGGGTATATGCGTAAGAGTGGAATTGCTGGGATTGCTGGGTCTTGTGGTAGACTGATTCCCATTTTCCTGAGGAGTCTCCATACTTATTTCCAAAGTGGCTGTACGAGTTGGAACTCCCACCATCAGTGGAAGAGTGTTCCCCTTCCTCCACATCCTCTCCAGCATAAACTGTCATTGGTGTTTTTGATGTTAGCCATTCTCACAGGAGTAAGACTGTATCTGAGAGTTGTTTTGATTTGCATTTCCCTGATGACTAGGAATATTGAGCACTTTCTCAAGTGCCTCTCAGCCATTTTAGACGCCTCTAGTGATAATTATCTGTTTAGTTCTGTAGCCCACTTTTTAATTGGATCCTTTGGTGTTTTGGAGACTTGCTTCTTGAGTTCTTTGTAAACTTTGGACATCAGCCCTCTGTCAGATGTGGGGTTGGTGAAAGTCTTTTCGCATTCTGTGGGCTGCATTTTTGTATTGTTGCCTGTGTCCTTAGCCTTACAAAAGCTTCTCAGTTTTAGGAGGTCCTATGTATTAATTGTTGACCTCAGTGTCTGTGCTACTAGTGTTATGTTCAGAAAGCAGTCTCCTGTACCAATTCGTTCAAGGGAACCTCATACTTTCTCTCCTAAGAGGATCAGTGTGGCTGGATTTATGTTGAGGTCTTTGATCCATTTGGACTTAAGTTTTGTGCATGACAATAGACATGGATCTATCTGCAGTCTTCTACATGCCTGCATCCAGTTCTGCCAGCAGCATTTGTTGAAGATGCTTTCTTTTTTCTATTTTATATTTTTAGATTCTTTGTCTAAGATCAGATATTCATATGTGTATGGATTAATATCAAATTGAGGGCTGAAATCAATGAAGTATAGACTAGGAAAACAATACAAAGAATCAATGCAACGAAGAGTTGGTTCTTTGAGAAAATCAACAAGATAGACAAACTTTTATCCAAACTTACAAAACAACAGTGTGTGAACATGCGAATTAACAAAATCAGAAATGAAAAGGGGGACATAACAACGGACACTGAAGAAATCCAGAGAATCATCAAGTCATACCTTGAAAACATGTACTCCATAAAATTCGAAAATTTAAAGGAAATAGACAATTTTCTGGATAGATATCACTTACCAAAATTAAATCAAGAGGTCGGGCGGTGGTGGCGCACGCCTTTAATTCCAGCATTCGGGAGGCAGAGGCAGGCGGATCTCTGTGAGTTCAAGGCTGGGCTGGACCGACAGCCTCCAAAACAATACAGAGAAACCCTGTCTCATAAAACCAAAAAAAAAATTAAATCAAGACCAGATAAGCAATTTAAATAAAACTATAACCCCTATGGAAATAGAAGCAGTCATCAAAAGTCTCCCAACCAAAATAAAGCCCAAGTCCAGATGGCCTCAGTGCAGAATTCTAAATTCAAATTCTAAATTCAAAGAACAGATTATACCAATTCTCCTCAAAGTATTCCATGCAATAGAAGCAGAAGGGTCTTTGCCAAGCTCTTTTTACAAGGCTTCAATAACCTTAATACCTAAGCCACATGAAGACACAGCTAAGAAAGAGAACTTCAGACCAATATCCCTCATGAACATTGCTACAAAAATACTCAATAAAATACTGGCAAATTGGATCCAAGAACACATCAAAACAATCACCCACCATGATCAAGTGGGTTTCATCACAGGGATGCAGGGTGGTTCAGTATACTAAAATCCATCAATATAATCCACCATATAAACAAGCTGAGAAGCAAAAATCACATGATCATCTCACTAGATGCTGAAAAGGCCTTTGAAAAAATCCAACACCCCTTCATGATAAAGGTCTTGGAGATCCACCATGGAGGGCCTCACCCTCCTTGGTGATCGGAGTGGATATTGGGTGGGGGATGGGGGACCTGGTGAGGATGGTGAGGGAGGAGGGGAGGGAGAGGGAGCTGGGATTGACATGTGAAACAAGATTGTTTCTAACCTAAATTAAAAAAAAAGGTCTTGGAGAGATCCGGGATAACAGGAACAGACCTAAACATAATAAAAGCTATACAGCAAACCAACAACCAATATCAAACTAAATGGACAGAAACTCGACACGATTCCCCTAAAATTAGAAACAACACAAGGCTGTCCACTCTCTCCATACCTCTTCAATATTGTACTTGAAGTTCTAGCTAGAGCAATAAGACAACGAAAGGAGATCAAGGGGATACAAATTGGAAAAGAAGAGGTCAAACTTTCACTATTTGCAGATGATATGATAGTTTACATAAGTGACCCAAAAAACTCTACCAGGGAACTCCTACAGCTGATAAACACTTTCAACAAAGTGGCAGGATACAAGAGCAACTCAAGAAAATCACTAGCCCTACTATATACAGACGATGAAAAGGCTGAGAAAGAAATCAGAGAAACATCACCCTTTACAATTGCCACAAACAACATAAAATACCTTGGAGTAACACTAACCAAACAAGTGAAAGACCTGTATAGCAAGAACTTTGAGTCTTTAAAGAAAGAAATTAAAGAAGACATCAGAAAATGGAAAGATCTCGCATGGTCTTGGATAGGTAGGATCAATGTAGTAAAAATGGCAATCCTGACAAAAGCAATCTACAGATTCAATGCAATCCCCATTAAAATCCCAGCACTATTCTTCACAGACCTTGAAAGAACAATAATCAACTTTATATGGAAAAACAAAAGACCCAGGATAGCCAAAACAAATCTGTTCAACAAAGCAACATCCGGAGGCATCACCATTCATGATTTCAAGGTCTATTATAGAGCTATAGTCCTGAAAAGAGCTTGGTATTGGCACAAAAATAGACAGATATACCAATGGAATGGAATTGAACACCCCAATATTAACCCATACACGTATGAACACCTGATCTTTGACAAAGAAACTAAATTATACAATGGAAAAAAGAAAGCATCTTCAACAAATGCTGCTGGCAGAACTGGATGCAGGCATGTAGAAGACTGCAGATAGATCCATGTCTATTGTCATGCATAAAACTTAAGTCCAAATGGATCAAAGACCTCAACATAAATCCAGCCACACTGACCCTCTTAGGAGAGAAAGTGGGAGGTTCTCTTGAACGAATTGGTACAGGAGACTGCTTTCTGAACATAACACTAGTAGCACAGACACTGAGGTCAACAATTAATACATAGGACCTCCTAAAACTGAGAAGCTTTTGTAAGGCTAAGGACACAGGCAACAATACAAAAATGCAGCCCACAGAATGCGAAAAGACTTTCACCAACCCCACATCTGACAGAGGGCTGATGTCCAAAGTTTACAAAGAACTCAAGAAGCAAGTCTCCAAAACACCAAAGGATCCAATTAAAAAGTGGGCTACAGAACTAAACAGATAATTATCACTAGAGGCGTCTAAAATGGCTGAGAGGCACTTGAGAAAGTGCTCAATATTCCTAGTCATCAGGGAAATGCAAATCAAAACAACTCTCAGATACAGTCTTACTCCTGTGAGAATGGCTAACATCAAAAACACCAATGACAGTTTATGCTGGAGAGGATGTGGAGGAAGGGGAACACTCTTCCACTGATGGTGGGAGTTCCAACTCGTACAGCCACTTTGGAAATAAGTATGGAGACTCCTCAGGAAAATGGGAATCAGTCTACCACAAGACCCAGCAATCCCAGCAATTCCACTCTTACGCATATACCCAAAATATTCACATTCATACAACATGGATGTTGATTCCACTCTGATCAGAGCAGCATTATTTGTAGTAGCCATAACCTGGAAGCAACATAGGTGCCCCTCAACTGAAGAGTGGATAGAGAAAATGTGGTACATTTACACAATAGAGTACTATTCAGTGGCAAAAACAATGGAATCTTGAGATTTGCAGGCAAATGGACAGCAATCACAGACAAACATGGTATGTACTCACTCGTATATGGATTTTAAGCATGGATCACGGGAGTGCCAGCCTTTACAATCCCTCTTCCAGAGAGTCTGGGAAACAGACCTTCGTCCAGTAACTGATGAAAGCAGAGGCAGATACCCACAGCTAAACACTGAACTCAACTCCTGGAACCCAGTGGCAGAGAGGGAGGACTGATGAGCATAGGGGTCAAGACTTGGCTTGTTTAACCCACAGAAACAGCTGATGTCAACAAGTGGAGCTCTTGAACCCCAGACAGATGGCTGGGAATCCAGCATGAGACTGATCCAGACCCCCTGAATGTGGGTGTCAGTGAGGAGGCCTAGGCAATCTATGGAGCCTTGGGTACTAGATCAGTATATATCCCTGGCATACAAATGAACTTTGGGTGCCCATCCCATAATGAGAGATGCTCCCTCAGCTTGTCCTCTTGGGGGAGGGCCTAGGTCCTGCCCTGGATGAAATGACTGACTATTGATACCCCCCATGGAGGGCCTCACCCTCCCTGGGGAAAGGGGATGGTGGTTGGTAGGAAGGTGTGGGAAGGAGGGGAGGGAGAGGAAGCTGGGATTGACATGTGAAGCAACCTTGTCTCTAATTTAAATTTGAAAATAAAAATTAAAAGTTAAAAAATAAAATAAATAAATTGCCACATTCCCTAAAAAAATAGAATGGAGTTTGCCAACTCTTGATCTAAATTAGAATTGAATATTCTTGGAGAAATCTTTGTTGGTACCTATTTGAAAAATCATCTCCACCCCATATTTCTGGTCCATTGTGTGTAAGTGTTGAGAACCACGGATGTAGTGGATTTTCCCCCTTGAAACATTTGAGACAGAGGAAATTACAGTTTATAATACTTTGCCATGAAAATATATGACATCCATTGCCTAAAAACATAGTACCTTTTCATTCATACCCATAATATCATCACCAAACTTTAGAAACTAAAAAATCAAGATATTTGAAAATTAATTGTATTACTGGTATTATAATTGTAGTCCTGGGCAAAAGGAAAAGCGAGAGAAAACAGTACTTATAGTGCTGGGGATTGATTGACCCTAAGGCCTCACTCCTATCAGGCAGACACTCTACCATTGAGGTATATTCCCACCCACTAAAACTTTATTTTTAACTGAAAACATAAAAATAAAAATTATACTTGGTGATGGGGTACCATGTAGTGTTTCTACACATGCATTCATTGTGTGATGCTAGATCAGGTTAAACATATTTATCTGCTCAAACATTTGTCATTTCTTTAAAGTAAATGTTTTAAAAATCCTTTCTTTTAGCGTTTTGAAATGTAACATATATTATTGTTATCTGTGGTGCAATAACACACCAGAACTAATTTATTTGTATTCCCAGTTTTTTTATAGCTACGTTTAAAGAAAAAGATTTGTATTGATGTATTGGTATTTTTTCTGCATGTGTATCTGTGCAGCATATGTGTGGCATGCCCTTGGAGTGTAGAAGAAGGTATCAGTCCCCTTGGACTGGAGTGACAGATGACGGTTGAGAGCTGCTGTGTGGGTTCTGGTAATTGAACCTAAGTCCCCTGGAAGAGTAGCTAGTGATCTTAACTGCTGAGTCATGTCTACGGCCCCATAGTTATTTTTTTAAAGAAGCAACATTTGTTAAAAGTTCACACATTACATTTTTCTTATGTCTCTTTAGCTTTTTATAATATTTTCTCACTCTTTTGCTTCATTTTGTGATGAAGAGTCTTGGTTTTATCCCACCCTGGCCTTGAACTTACTCCTGTGTCAGTCTCATGAATACTGAGATTATATGCTACTTTACCCTGACTCCCCACCTGTGATGGCTTGAATGAGATTGGCTCCCATAGGTTCATATATTTGAATTCTTGGTCCCCAGTTGGTGGAACTGTTTGGGAAGGATTCAGAGGCATGGCCTTGTTGGAGGAAATGTGTCACTAGCGGTGGGCTTTGAGGTTTCAAAATCCAGTGTCAGGCTCAGTCTCTCTCTCTCTCTCTCTCTCTCTCTCTCTCTCTCTCTCTCTCTCTCTCTCTCTCTCTCTCTCTCTCTCTCTCTCTCTCTCTCTCCTGCATGTATATCAAGATGTAATCTCTTAGATACTACTCCAGCACCATGCCTGCCATTCCCCACACCATGGTGGTCATGGACTAAAACCTCTGAAGCTTTAAGCCCCTTCCCCAATAGCCCTCTTTCTTTTTGAAGTTGCATTGGTCATGGTGTGTTATCACAATATAAAACTAACAAGGCATTTTCCTCCTTTGATCTAAACCCCTGGAAGCAGCCATATCAGTTATCTTGCAGAATAGCTCCTATTTCTTGTTTGTCTGGTTATTTCCTCGGGGTTTAACTTGTTCTTCAATTTTGTGTATTTCTTTGAAATGAGAAAGTAAGCCTAAAGATATGGTCAGATTTAGTTTTGATTATATTTGGCAAGACCAGTTCATAGATGATTATGCTTATTTCTAATTTTTTCATGTTAGAGGGCTATAACATCCAAGTGTTCTATTGTAAGCAGTTTGATAATGTGGTTAACTGAAATTGTGGCCATCATATTTTCCATTGTGAAGATATTCCTTTTTCTGAATAGGCTTCAAAAGTAAATGTAATGTTATATTGTATGCATAAATATGAATAAGCAAATTATAGTTTATTCCTGTGCTCTTTCGCTGATAGAAATTCAATTTGTTTCTATTTCCTTTAGGCATTGAAATGTCTTACTGAGCCATTTTATGCTTACATTTTCTTAAATATTAATGCTTTTATTTCTTTGGAATAGACTTCTCATTGTGGAACATGAAGCATGCATATTCTTAATTTTTATATTTTATTTGCCTGACATTTAAACTTTTTATTTGATATTATAAAAATTTCCTTCAAATTTATAACTTGGATCTGGAGAAATGGCTCAGAAAAGCTTTTGATTCCCAGCACCTCACAACTGTCTGTAACTCAAGTTCCAGGGTTCAATGCCTTCTGCTGGCCTTTGTGGGCACACATAAGATACACACACACACACTCACACACACACATTCAGGCAAAACCTCCAAATACATAAAGAACCAAATAAGTTATTTCTACCAATATTACATGAGACAACCTGTTTCCTCAAATTCTCAGCAATCTTCTTTATAATTATCTTTTAATTTGAATGCCTAGCTCTGGTGAGTAAAAGCCTGGATTTTATTTAGAATTTCTGTGACTACTAATGAGACTGTGAAGTCTATTATACAGTCTCTGACTCATTTCTTGTCTGCTCTTATTCCCCTTTATGTCTCCTTGTTTGTGGCTTCTTTTTGCCATACAAAAATAAAGACTTTAGAAAAACCACAGTCAAGGTATGCTTGGTGGTTCACATCTGTAAACCTGACCAGTCTGAGGCAGGCGGAGTGCTAAAAGTTTGAGGTCAGTCTGGAGTACATAGTGAGTTTGAGGCTAGCCTGGACTACAGTCTGAGAACTGGTCTTGAAAAAGAAAGTTCAATTTTATATCTATGATTTTCACCATTCTTCAGTTACCTATCTTGTTCCAGAAAGTTTCCTATGCTGAGATAATATGCAATTACCTTGATATTTTATTACTCTGTTTTTAACTCATTATATGATACAAAGTAAAGACCCAGTTTTGCTCTTTTGATAACTAGTAATAACAGTTTCATGAATGTGGAATTTCTACTACTACTACTTTCTTTTGTTCAACATAGAGGTCTACTGTGTATTCCTGGCTGATCTCAAACTCCTGAACTTGAATGATGCACTTGCCTTGGCCTTTCTGAGTAGCTGGGAACACACGTACATGCTATGCCCCCGACTCTTGTAGTTAGTTACTAGGTATGTTTGGATCTATTTCTGAATTCTTCATTCTTCATTCTCTTCCATTACCTATTTCCATACTGGTAATATCTTATCTTTGTTAAGTATTTTTAAAATAATTAAAAACACTGTTTTTAAAAATGTGTGTGTGTGCCTGTTATCTCTCTCACCCCTTAAAGTCATTTTTAGTATCCATAAGTCTTCATTATATTTCCCCCTTAAGCATATGCAGATAATTACTTTGTAACCACTTATTCATGTATATGAACTTCTTGCTGCAACACATGCAGGCAAAACATTCTGTTGCAATATGATCACTTGTTCCCACACATGCTCTTTATCAGAGGCCAAACCAAAGTGCTGTCAAATCTTAGACTTTCAGCCTCCAGAGTTATGAGCTAACTAAATCTCTTTTCTTGGGTCTTTGTTTTATTTTGCTATAGGGTCTCAATATGTCGTTAGACTGGCCTTGAACTCAAAGTCCTTCTGCCTCAGTCTTTTAAACACTGGGATTTTAAGTTAAGTGTTATCAAACCTGGCTAATAATGAAGAGTAAACAAATAGAATATATCTGCATATATAATAATGAAATCTAATAAACTATATATATGTAACAAATATATATTAATGATTAGTCTTGTGATATTGATATACCAAAAAAGAGAATTTCTCACCAAAAATGCTTTACCCTTGCTGGTGTTGTCCATAACTCACAGGAATTTAAAGTTTGAGCTCAGAACACAAAATTAGAAGATTTAGGTGTCACTGCAATAAATGCAGTTTTCTTTTGAGTTGTAAAAGGTAAAGTGTTTTTTTTCTGCTTGCAATGGGAATAACAGTGTGTTCGTGTGTTCCTGTAATGTGTCAGTAATGTATTCCCAGGTGTGCTTGAGAACCTGTCTAGATACTATTAATGTCTTAGTAAATCCATTTCCATCTGTCACACTATAATGTATCCTCTCTCTGTTTGCCCTCAACATACAAATACTGATTTTAGAACTTCAAAGTGGAGCCTTTTTGCATAGGTCAAACACTATAGTGTAATCTGCATGTGTGTCAGATGCCTTCTGAATCATTTGGTGTGGTGTGAGAATTGCCTTCGCAGTTCACACAGCCTGTTTCTCAGTGCTTAGGAGCTGGGAAGGCACAGCAAGGACACGGGGCCCTCTTAGGGAGCCAATATTTCTGTAAGCCACCGCAGGGCTTCTCTGGATGCAGTTTTTCCAATCCTATCTGTTTATTCTTCAGAGTCACTGACCTCGGGCAAAGCATTCAGATGCCTTATGCAGGAACTTATCTAGCTGGGTATACTGGTTAGATTTTTTTTGTCAACTTGACACAGGGTCATCTGGGAAGAAGGAACTTTAGTTGAGAAAAATACCTCCATTAGATTGTCTTGTAGGCAAGTATGTAAGGCATTTTCTTGATTGATGGGGAAGGACCCAACCCACTGTAGGTTATGCCACCCCTGAGCAGGTGATCTTAGGTAGTAAAAGAAGGCATGCTGAGCAAATCATGATGAGCAAGCCTAGTAAGAAGCAATACCCCATGGCCTCTACATCAATTCCTATCTCTAGTTCCTGTCTTGACTTCCCTCAGTGATGGAGTATGATCTGAGAATTTTAAGTTGTAGTAAACCTTTCCCTCCCCAAGTTGCTTTGGGTTATGGTGTTTTACAATTGCAATAGAAACCCTAATTAAAATAGCGGGGTAAACCAGATTTATTAGGAAGCAGCAGGAATATTCTCTTTGTAAGAGATAGGCAGAAATAGCCAATATATAGAAAAAGAAAAAGCTTATGGTGCCTCTGTACTCAGGACTGAGTCTCATTGGCAGTGCCAGCCTGGGTTGTGCTTAGTTTTGATTTTTTTATCAATTTGATACAAGCTAGAGTCATCTGGAAAAAGGAAACTTCAGTTGAGGAAAGGCCCCCATCAGGTTGCCTGTGCTGAATTTTCTTGTGTAGTGATTGATAAGGGAGAACCTAGCTCACTGTGTGGAATGTCACACTGGTCCTGAGTTGTATAAAAACAAGGAAGCTGAGTGATCCTTGGGAAGCAAGCCGGTAAGCAGCATTCTCCCGCCGTCTCTGCTTCAGTGCCTTCAGGTTCATGTCTTGACTTACTATGGTGGTTTGAATGAGTAGTGCCTCGCTAGGCTTATGTATTTCAGTGCTTAGTCCCCAGTTAGCAGAACTGTTTGGGAAGGATTGGGAGTGTGGTCTTGTTGGAGGAGGTGTGTTACTAGGAGTGGGCTTTGAGGTTTCAAATGCCCATGCCAGGTCCAGTCTTGCTCTCTTGTGCAGCATACGTACAGATCAGATGTAAGCTCTCAGCTACTGCTCTAGCACCATTCCTGCCTGCCCGCTCCTAGCTCCCATGTTCATTGCCATGATGATCATACACTTTTGTATGATGAATGCTCAAATTAAATACCTTCTTCTATAAATTGCCTTGGTCAGAATGTTTTGTCATGACAAAAGAAAAGTAACTAAGACACTCATATTATGATAAACTGTAAGATATAACAAACCCTTCTCTCCTCAAGTTGCCTTGGATCATGGTATTTTACCACAGCAACAGAAAAGTAACTAAAACACTGACCTAAACTGTCTGAAATCTCAGTTTTCAAGTGCAAAATGGAGGTTAAAATGTCACTAAAGTCAAGGCCAGTGTGAAGACTCAAATGATCCCATGCATGTAATGCATTTGAAACCATATCTGGTATAAAATAAGTACTTCATGAGCCACCATGTGGTTTCTGGGAATTGAACCTGGGACCTCTGGAAGAGCAGTCAGTGCTCTTACTACTGAGCCATCTCTCTAGCGCATAAAGCAAGTACCTTGTAAGTATTTGCTGTGTTATCATTTATGCTTGCAAGGAAAACTGGATAATGAGTAAGGGATGAGAGAAAAATGTAGGATGCTGACACGGTATGAAGGTTTTAGGTAGGTGGCCAGAGCTATATTTCTTTGAAGTTTACTTTTTAGTATTACTAATGTTCTTACTAATATTTAAGACATTGTTTAACTGTATAGTCCAAACTGGTATAGAACCATGGAGATAGATATTTCAGTTGGATAAAATTTCCAGTAATAGTATCATACAAAATATCAGATAATGTTGTTTCAGTTAGAATGAACTTGATGGAGATGTGAGGCCTAGCACTCTGGTCTTCAAATTTACTTACCTGTTAAGCCTTGAAAAAATCTTGGAAAATAACGCACTTTTCTCAAGCTGTAACACTGACATTTAAAATTTTTAATTACACGTTTTAGTGATGACAAAAGCTATACTTGGAAATATTGTCACTTCAGAGTAAACCTGCTGTGTCATTCTAACAATGTATGCAATGGAATATAACTTTCATAGTCATTTGGTAACCTATCCTCTACTAAGAATAACCACAAGTTATATTTTAAATGTTATTTTATTATTATTACATCCTGACTGCAGTTTTCCCCTCCCTCCTCTCCTCCCAGTCCTCCCACTGGTGTCAGTCAAACATGGTCTATCAAGCTGCAGTAAGACTAGGCACCTCTCCTCGTATTAAGGCAGGACAAGGCAACCCAGTGTGAGGAGTAGGGTCCCAAAAGCCAGCAAAAGAACCAGAGACAGACCCCACAACCTTTGCTATGAGTTCCACAAGAAGACCAAGCTACACAACCATCACATAAGTGCAGAGGGCCTAGGTCAGTACCATGAAGGCTCCCTGGTTGTCAGTTCAGTCTCTGTGAGCTCCTATGAGCCCAGGTTAGTTGATTCTGTGGGCTTTATTGTGGTGTCCTTAACCTCTTTGCCTCCTACAATTCTTCCTTCCCCTCTTTTGCAGGGTTCCCTGTGATCCATTTAATGTTTGGCTGTGGGTCTCTGTATATGCTTCCATCAGTTACTGGATGAAGCCTCTCTGGTGATGATTGTGCTAGGCACCAATCTATGAGTATAACAGAATAACATTAGTAATAATTTCATTGAATTTTTTCCAGTTCTATTTGATTCTTTCCTAGGTCTCTGGGCTAGTCAGTCTCTGATTCCTGGCACTTCAGGCAGTGTCAGAGGTGGACTCTCTCTTGTTGCATGGATCTCAGGCTGAGCGAGTCATTGGTTGGCCACTTCCACAATTTCTGCTCTGCCTGTACCCCAGCACATCTTGTAGGAAGGACAAATTGTAGGTGGAAGGTTTTGTGACTGGGTTGGTGTCCCAGTCCCTCCACTGGAAGTCTGGCATGGTCACAGGAAATGGCCAGTTCAGGCTTTGTATCCCCTATTGCTATGAGTCTTACCTGGGTTCACCCTTGTAGCTTCTTGGGATTTTCCATTGCACTAGGTTTATACCTTATCCTGAAATGCCTCCCTTTTCCGGTCTTCTCTTTCAGTTCTCTTCTCCTCCACTCCTACCTGATCCCTCATGTTCCCATACCCCATGGCCACCTGCAAAATATACTCTATTTCCCCTTTCCAGGGAGATCCAAGAGTCCCCCTTGAGCCATCCTTGTGATTTAGTCTCTCCCGGTCTGTGGATTGTAGCATGGTTATTCTTTACAGCAAATATCTATTAAAAGTGAGTACATACCATGCTTGCCTTTCTGAGTTTGGGTTACCTCACTAAGGATGATTTTGTTTGTAGTTCTATCAATTTGACTGAAAGCTTCATGATGCCATTGTTTTTAACAGTTGAATAATACTCCATTGTGTAAATGTATCACATTTTCCTTACCTATTCTTCAGTTGAGGGACATCTATGTTGCTTCCAGTTTCTGCTATTACAAATAATGTTGCTATGAACATAGCTGAGCAAGTGTCCTTTGGTAGGATGGCTTGTCCTTTGGATATATATCCAGGAGTGGTATAGCTGGATCTTGAGGTAGATTAATTTCCAATTTTTTGAGAAACTTCCATACTGATTTCCAAAGTGGCTGTACAAGTTTGTCCTCCTACCAGCAGCGGAGGAGTGTTCCTCTTACTCCACATCCTCTCCAGAATGAGCTGCCATCAGCGTTTTTGATCTTAGCCATTCGGACAGGTGTAAGATGTAATCTCAGAGTAGTTTTGATTTGGATTTCCCTGTTGGCTAAAGATGTAGAACATTTCTTTAAGTGTTTCTCAGTCATTTGAGATTCCTCGGTTGATAATTCTGTTTAGATTTGTACCCCATTTTAAAAATTGGATTATTTGGTTTTTGATGTCTATTTTCTTGAGTTCTTTAATTATTTTGGAAATTAGGACTCTGTCAGATGTGGGGTTGGTGAAGAACTTTTCCCATTCTGTAGGCTGCTATTTTGTCTCATTGATGGTGTTCTTTGCCTTACAGAAGCATTCAGTTTCATGAGGTCCCTTTATTAGTTGTTGACCTTAGTGCCTGTGTGATTGGTGTTCTGTTCAGACAGTTGCCTCCTATGCCAATGCTTTTAAGGCTACTTCCCACTTTCTCTAGTGTCATGTTCAGTGTTTCTGGATTCATGTTGAGGTCTTTGATCCACTTGGATTTGAGTTTTGTGCAGGGTGGTAGATATGGATCTATTTGCATTCTCCTACATGCCACAGCCACCCAGCACCATCTGTTGAAGATGCTTTCTTTTACCCATTGTATATATAATTTGACTGCTTTGTCAAAATCAGGGGTCCATAGGTGTGTGGATTTATGTCTGGAATTTTGATTAAATTCCCTAGATCCACATGTCTGTTTTTATGACCATACCATACAGTTTTTAATACTATAACTCAGTCGTAGAGTTTGAAATCAGGGATGGTGATACCTCTGGCAGTTCCTTTATTGTATACAATTATCTTAGCTATCCTGGGTATTTTGTTTTTCCATATGAAGTTGAATATTCTTTCAAGATCTTTAAAAAATTGTGTTGGGATTTTGATGAGGATTGCATTGAATTTGTAGACTGCTTTTGATAAAATGGCCATTTTTACTATGTTAATCTTTCCATCTTCTGGTATCTCCAATATCTTTCTTCCAAGGCTTGAAGTTCTTGTCATACTGGTCTTTTACTTGCTTGGTTAGAGTTATTTCAAAATATTTTATATTATTTGTAGCTATTGTGATGGGTGCTGTTTCCCTGATTTCTTTCTCAGTCCATTTATCATTTGTATGTAGGAGAGCAACTGATTTTTTAAAGTTAATTTTGTATCTAGCTACTTCACTGAAGGCATTTATCAGTTTTGATACTTTGAATGCAATTGGCCTCCATAAGCTCATAGAGAATGGGGCTATTAGGAGGTATGACCTTGTTGAAGTTAATGTAGTCTTGTTGGAGAAAGTGTGTCATTGTGAAGACAGGCTTTGAAGTGTGTTTGCTTAAACATCTCTCAGTGTGATTCTCAGACCATTTCCTGTTGCCTAAAAGATGTAAGACTCTCAGCTCCTTCTCCAGTACCATGTCTGCCTGCATGCCACATGCTCCCCACCATGATGATAATGAAACTGTAAGTGACCTCCCCTCAATTAATTATTTTCCTTCTAAGAGTTGCCTTGGCCATGGTGTCTTTTCTTATCAATATAAACCCTAATTAACACAACAGTTATAGGAGCTCACTAGTAGAATTTTTGGGGTAACTTATATATAGTATCATATCATCTATGGGAATTGAAATTTTTACTGGGCATAGTAGTCTGGGCTGATGTCTGTGGTCTTTATGAGTCTGCAAGACATCTGTTCAGGACTTTCTGGCTCTTAGAGTCTCCACTGAGAAGTCAGGTGTAATTCTAATAAGTCTGCCTTTATATGTTACATGGTCTTTCTCTATTTCAGCTTTTAATATTTTTCTTTGTTCTCTATGTTTAGTGTTTTGATTATTATGTGGTGCAAGAACTGTCTTTTCTGGACCAAAGTCTATTTGGTATTCTTCCAGCTTCTCATACATTTATAGGCATGTCTTTTTTTAGGAAATTTTTCTTCTATGATTTTGTTAAAAATATTTTCTGGGCCTTTGAGCTTGGAATCTTCGCCTCCCCCCATTATTCTTTTTTTGTTAGTATCTTCATTTTTTATTTTAATTATAATCAATCTTGCTTCACATGTCAATCCCAGTTCCCTCTCCCTCCCCTCCTCCCCTGCCACCCACCAATTCCTCCCAACTCCCCACCCCATCTCCATGCCACTCTCCAGGGAGGGTGAGGTCCTCCATTGGGATCTCCAAAGTCTGTCATATCATCCAGGGTAGGGCCTAGGCCCTCCCCCATGTGTCCAGGATGAGAAAGCATCCCTCTATGTGTAATGGGTTCCTAATGTCCATTCGTATGCCAGGGATAAATACTGATCTACTACTCGAGGCCCCATAGATTTCCAAGGCCTCCTCACTAACTCCCAGATTTAGGGGGTCTGGATAAGTCTCATGCTGGCCTCTCAGCCATTAATCTGGGGTCCATGAGCTCCCCCTTGTTCAGGTCAGCTGTCTCTGTGGGTTTCACCAGCCTATTCTTGACCCTCTTTGCTCATCACTCCTCTCTCTCTGCGACTGGGTTCCAGGAGTTCACATACATGCATGTAGGAAAACACTGATACATGTAAAATAGAAATAAATAAATCTTTTAGATCTCAGCAGTCCAGCCTACCCAGAGACTGTCAGTATCCTAGTCCCTTTCTCCACCCACGGAATGAGGTAGGCAGGAGACTGTTAACAGCCTGCTTTCTGGTGCCCTGCTGGGAGCCACCTGAGGCCTAGGGACTGTGCACGGGGATCCCATCCTAGTGGTCCAGCCCATCCAGAGACTGCCAATGCCCACGTACCAGTCACACCTCCACCCACAGGAAAAGAAGAGCCATGGGAATATTGGACCCACTTGCACCCACCAGAAAGGAACCTTGGGCTCGTACCCAACAGGAGAGGAAGAGACTCCTTCTGCACCCACTGGAAGAAGGGATGGGAAGAAGACAATATAAAAACATATTTAACAACAGAAAAAACAATATGTCACCACCAGAGTCTAAGGACCCTACACCAGCAAGACCTAAACATCCTAACGCAGAAGAAGCAGACAAGAATGGCCTTAAAAACAACTTCATGAAAATGATAGAGACCCTCAAAGAGAATATGAGAAAATGCCTTAAAGAAATGGAAGAAAAAACAAACCAAAAATACAAGAAATCGCCAAATCTCTTAAAGAAACCCAAGAAAAAACAATCAAACAGATGAAGGAAACAATTCAAACAGTGGAAGACCTGAAAACTGAAATAGAGACAATAAAGAAAACATAAACTGAGGGAATGCTGGAAATAGAAAAGTTGGGTAAGTCATCAGGAACTACAGATGCAAGCATAACCAACAGAATACAAGAGATGGAAGAGAAAAACTGAGGCATTGAAGATTCACTAGGAGAAATAGATTCATCTATCAAAGAACATCTTAAGTCCAACAAATCCGTAACACAAAATATCCAGGAAATATGGGACACCATGAAAAGACCAAACCTGAGAATAATAGGTATAGAAAAAGGTGAAGAAACCCACATCAAAGGTGCAGAAAACATATTCAACAAAATCATAGACGAAAACTTTCCCAACCTAAAGAAAGACATGCCAATGAAAGTACAAGAAGCTTCCAGAATACCAAATAGAGTAGACCACAAAAAGTCCCCTCACCACATAATAATCAAAACCCCAAACATACACAATAAAGAAAAATATTAAAAGCAGCTAAGGAAAAAGGCCAAGTAACATGCAAAGGCAAACCTATCAGAATTATACCTGACTTCTCCATGGAAACTCTGAAAGCCAGAAGGTCCTGGATAAATATTCTACCAACACTAAGAGACCACGGATGCCAGCCCAGACTACTATACCCAGCAAAGCTTTCAATCACTATAGATGGAGAAAGCAATACTCCATGACAAAACAAGATTTAAGCAATACATATCAATTAACTCAGCCCTACAGAAAGTTTTGGAAGGAAAACTCCAACCCAAGAAAGTTAACTACAACCAGAAAAACATAGGCAATAGATAATCCCACTTTACCAACAGCCAAAAGAAAAAAGAGGTGGAAATCCACATACAATTCTACCACCACCAACAAACCCAAAACAAACAAGAATGATCAATGGTCATTAATTTCCCTCAATATTAATGGTCTTAACCCACCTATTAAAAGACATGTGCTAACAGAATGGATACGAAGACAGAATCCATCCTTCTGCTGCATACAAGAAACACACCTCAACTTCAAAGACAGCAGGTACCTCAGAGTTAAGGGTTGGTAAAAGATTCTCCAACCAAATGTACCCAAGAAACAAGTGGGGGTAGCAATTCTAATATCTAACAAACTAGATTTTAAAATCAATCAAAAGAGATGAAGGAGGTTATTTCATATTCATCACAGGAGAAATCCATCAAGATGAGGCCTCAATACTAGATATCTATGCCCCAAATACAAAGGCATCCACATTTGTAAAAGAAACATTACTGAAACTCAAATCACACATAAAATCTCACACACTTATAGTGGGAGACTTCAACAACCCACTCTCACCACTAGACAGGACCACCAGACAGAAAGTTAACAAAGAAACAAAGGAACTAATAGAAGTTATAACTCAATTGGGTTTCACAGACATCTATAGAACACTCCATCAAAACACAAAAGAATATACCTTCTTCTCAGCACCACATGGAACCTTCTCTAAAACTGACCACATACTTGGCAACATAGCAAACCTCAACAGGTACAAAAAATTGGAATAACCCCCTGTATATTATCAGACCATCATGCCTTAAAGTTAGAATTCAACAATAACACAAACCGCAGAAACCCTGCAAACTCATGGAAATTGAATAATACACAATTGCACCACTCCAGGGTCAAAGAAAAATTAAAAAAATTAGAGACTTCCAAGAATTCAATGAGAATGAAGACACAACATACCCAAACTTATGGGACACAATGAAAGCAGTGATACGAGGGAAGTTCATAGCACTAAGTGCCCACATGAAGAAACTGGAGAGTAGTTACACTAGAGAATTAACAGCACATCTGAAAGCTCTAGAACACAAAGAAGCAAACTCACCCTGGAAGACTAGACTCCAGGAAATAATCAAATTGAGGACTGAAATCAATAAAGTAGAAACTAGGAAAACAAAGACACAACTAAGAAAGAGAACTACAAGCTGAGAAGCAAAAATCACATGATCATCTCACTAGATGCTGAAAAAGCCTTTGACAAAATCCAACACCCCTTCATGATAAAGGTCTTGGAGAAATCCGTGATAACATCTTCAACAAATGGTGCTGGCACAACTGGATGCGGACATGTAGGAGACTGCAGATAGATCCATATCTATCACCATGCACAAAACTTAAGTCCAAATGGATCAAAGACCTCAACATAATTCCAACTACATTGAACCTCTTAGAAGAGAAAGTGGCCAGTACCCTTGAAGAAATTGGTACAGGAGACCACTTCCTGAACATAACACCAGTAGCACAGACATTGAGATCGACAATTAATAAATGGGACCTCCTGAAACTGAGAAGGTTCTGTAAGGCACAGGACACTGTTAGCAATACAAAATGGAAACTGACAGAATGGGAAAAGATCTTCTCCAACCCCACATCTGACAGAGGGCTCATTTCCAAAATATACAATGCACTCAAGAAGCTAGCCAACAAAACACCAAACACTTCAACTAAAAAGTGGGGTGCAGAACTAAATAGAGAATTCTCAATAGAGTAATCTAAAATGTCCAAAAGACACTGTTGTCAGGGGCGGGGACCATGATGCGCCAGTCTCCCTGAGAATCTCTATACAGCTAATGATTGTTGAGGGAGGGAGAGAAATTTCCTTTAGAGGTATACCATGAGTCCCAGCACTCGTGAAGCAGAAGCAGAAGGATCTCTGTGAATCTGAGGTCAGCTTGCAGTACACAGCAAGTTTCAGGCCAGCTAAGGCTACATAGTGAGACCCTGTCTTTAAAACAGTGAAAAGGGGCTAGAATACAGTTTAGTAATAGAGTTCTTGTCTGGCTTCCACAAGGCGCTGTAATCAATACCCAGCCCTGCAAACAAACAAAGAAGCTAAGAAACATCTAATCACTGACAACTCAATTTATAATTCTCATTTATGCTGAAAGCAAAGACTTGAATTAACTTCACATGAAAAACAATATTTTTCTGTGCCTTTAAGGTCTGTTACTTTCCATTCACTAATGCCAATGTGCAGTGTATTTGAAATTGTCCCATCCATTTGCCTGCAAATTTCATTATATCGTTGCTTTTTTACAGCTGAGTAATACTCTTCTGTGTAAATGTAGCACATTTTAAACCCATTTTTTTGGTTGAGGGGCATCTAGGTTGTTTTCAGGTTCTGCCTATTGTGCATATGCATAACGCTGCTGTGAACATAGTTCAGCAAGTGTCCCTGTGGTATGGTTGAGCATCCTTTGGGTATATTCCCAAGATTCTTGATGTATATTGAGTCTCAATTTTCTGAGAAACTGCCATACTGATTTCCAAAGTGGCTATGCAAGCTTGCACTCCCACCAGCAGAGGAGGAGGGTTCCCCTAACTCCACATCCTCTCCAACAAAAGCTATCCTTAGTAGTTTTGATCTTAGCCATTCAGACAGGCATGAGATGGTATCTCAGTGTTGTTTTGATTTGAGTGAGTAACCCAGGCCCAGAAAGGCAAACATGGTATGTGCTCACTCATAATTGAATATTAGTTGTAAAGTGAAGGAGAACCAGCTACAATACACAGCCCCAGTGACAAGGAGAGGACAAAGAGGGACTCATAGATCTCCCTGGTAAGGGAAAATAGAAGAGACCTCTGGAGTAAACTGGGGCTGGAGGATTTGGGGGATGAGAGCATAAGGAATCAGGTTGGGCTGATTGAGGCTGGGATGCACAGGGAGAGTAATGGAAGAGATATCTTGATGGGGGGCATTTGGAGGTTAGGGAGATACCTGATGCCAGGGAAACTCCCAGGAGTCCACAAGGAATCCAGCTAAGACTCCTGGCAATAGTGGAGAGGATGCCTGAACTGGCCATCTACTGTACTCAGATTGGTGACTACCCCAATTGTCATCAGAGAACCTTCATCCAGTAACTGATGGAAGCAGATGCAGAGATCCACAGCCAAGCACGGGGCTGAGCTCCAGGAGTCCTGTTGAAGAGGTGGAAGAGGGCTTGTAGGAACCAAGAGGGAGTCAAGGTCATCACAGGGGAACCCACAGAGGCAGCTGACATGAGCACATGGGAGCTCATAGGCCAACAGCTAGTGAGTTTGCAGGGGACTGACCTAGGCCCTCTGCATGTGTGTGACAGTTGTGTGGCTTGTTTGTGGGGCTCCTAGCAGTGGGATCAGAACCTGTTCCTGGCACTTGACCTAGCTTTGGTAACCTCTTCCCCATGCTGTTTTACTTTGTCCAGCCTTGATGCAGGGGGATGAACTTGGTCCTGCCTCAACTCCATGTGCCGTGCTTTGTTGAGTCCCATGGGAGGCCGGGCCCCTTCCTGAACAGAGACAGAGAATTGGATGGGGTGGTGTAGATGGGGGGTGGGGGTGGCGGGAGGAGGGAACAGGAGGAGAGAGGGAGGGGAAACTGTGGTTGGCATGTAAAACAAATGAAAACATTTAATAAAAAGAAAACAACTAGAAAATTTGCCCCTTTTTGGTTTTTACTTTGGGGTAACTTCTAGTGAATTTAGAAAGGGAAAATTGTGAAAGGCCAAGCAGACACGGGAGCCTGGTCCTTTATCACAGATGTGCTTTGGGAAGGTTAATTTTAGAAAAGTGGAAAATTAGGGATTCCTTTCCATCTGCCTCCATGAACTGCTTGGGAGGTCCTTACATTATCACACACACACACACACACACACACACACACACACAGATGCACACAGACACACACACAGACACACACAGAGGGAGAGAGAGATACACACATGCACACAGACACAGATGCACACAGACACACACACAGACACAGACACATACACACACAGAGGAAGAGAGACACACACACATGCACACAGACACAAATACAGACACACACAGATGCACACAGACACAAATACAGACACACACACACAGACACACACACATACACACACAGAGGGAGAGAGAGACACACACATGCACACAGACACAGATACACACAGACACACACACAGACACAAATACAGACACACACACAGGCACAAATACAGACACAAATACAGACACACACACACAGGCATACACACACAGAGGGAGAGAGACACACACACATGCACACAGACACAAATACCCACACCCCCCCACACACACACCACTTGTCTTGAGATTTTATGCTCTATTATCTTGAATCTTGACTCCAGAATCTTACTGTGAGAAGACCCAAAACATGGTTCTGGTGGTCACAAGCACAGGAAGAAAGAAGAAAGAGAACAAAAATTTTTTATGAAAAATTGAGAGGGGAAAAAAGAATATACTATTTAATATTTATCCTGCAATTTGTGTGATATTAAACACAAATAAATAACTAAATAATTAAATACTGTAACTTGATATTTCACTGTGTTATCAACATCTATCTTGGATGTCTTAGGGTTTCTGTTAGTGTGATAAAACACCATGATCATAAGCAACCTGGAGAGGGGAGGGTTTATTTCCCTTACTTCCATATCATAGTCCACTGTCGCAGGAAGTCAGTGCTAGAGCTCAAAGCTGGATGCTGGAGGCAGGGACTGATGCAGAGGAAATCTCAATTGAGAAAATGCACCCACCAGTCTGACCTCAGCAAGTCTGGGTGCATTTTCTAATCTGATGATTGACATGGGGTGGGGCTAGTTCACTGTGATCAGTATCACCCTGGGGCTTGTGGTCCTGATTGGTATAAGAAAACATGCCGAGTAAGACAGGGACACATCATTAAGCAGCATTCCTCCATGGTCTCTGCTTCAGTTCCAGCTACCAAGTTCCTGCCATGCTTGAGTCCTGCCCTGATTCCCCTTCGTGATGGACACGAAGTTGTAACCCGCAATCAACCCTTTCCTCCATGAGCTGCTTTTGGTCGTGGTGCTGTATCACAGAAACAGAAATGCTAAGACAGGGGACAAGATGGGGAAGGAGAAGCAACAAAACCAATTTTTGTTTGAAAATGTCACAATCTAATACTGTGTATGCTAACTTAAAACTTTAAAATAATAAAAAGCTTAATTGATGATGTAAGTTATCTCAAGTACTCAGATAGATTGAATTGCTCTTAAAAGTTCCATCTTCTCCCTATTTTCCTGAAGAATCCTAATACAGTGTCCTTGAATGAATAATGGGGTTGGGTGTGATGATAAATGTTTAAAATTCCAACTCTTAGGAGGCAGGGACAGGAAGGTTATGAGTCCTGGCTGTCCTGGGCTGGCTACATAGCAAGACCCTGTCTCAGACAAACAAAGAACAATGTTAAACTGTGCTGCATCCATACCTTGAACTACTGCTCAAAAGCCAAACACATACCCCTGCCCACAACTACTGTTATGTACAGCTTAAGCGAGTCTCAGAGGACTTGTACTGAGTAAAAAGACTGATCTTGGGATGGAAAAGCAGCCGTTCCAGGTGTGTAACAGTTTGGTAATGCCACAATTGCAGTGATAAATAAGAATTTCCAAAATTCCAGGAGTTGAGAAGAGGTGTCACTGTGGTTGCAATGGATAGCACAAGGGACTCTTTGTGACGGACTTTTAAAAAGGAAGAGAGCAATTTTAGGTTCTTTACACACTCTCATTTTTCTTCTTTATGGGCAACTAATTTATACTTAGGCCTAAATCAGTGAAACAAAATATAAATAGAAGACATAAATATTTGAGGAGTTCCACATTCTATTTTAGTAATTTGCTGAAATTGAACTCTCTCTCTCTCTCTCTCTCTCTCTCTCTCTCTCTACTATATATATATATATATATATATATATATGTTTTATGAGACAGGGTTTCTCTGTATTATTTTGGAGGCTGTCGGTCCAGCCTAGCCTCAAACTCACAGAGATCTGCCTGCCTCTGCCTCCCGAGTGCTGGGATTAGAGGCGTGCGCCACCAACGCCCGGAACTCTATATTTTTAAAGAAAATATTCACACTTATTCTTTTAGGGAGGTTTTCTTAAATATGTACGTGTGGCAAAATGCATCAAACACTACAATTTAAGCACACACATATTTGGTTTCTTTTTAAAGATGACACTACCTTCATGAATGAAAAAACTGTAAAAAAAAAGTAAAGGTTGGATGGGCAGATGTATTATTTTAAAATTCCCTATAGAGTGTAGACCATGTTCCTTGCTTTATTTATTGTATTAGAGGCAAACCTGCAGCCTAACCCCACCTTAAAGTCCAAAGATTTGAAGGAGTGACTATTTAAACACTATTTTCCTGGAGGGGGTGCTATTAGTACTCTATTTATTTAGACAGGTTCTCATGTGTCAAGGCTGTCCTGAAACTTGCTATGTAGCCAAAAATGACCTTGAACATTTGATCCCACTGTTTCTATTTTCCAAGTGTATTTCTTGAATCCTAGACATGCAACTAATTTATGCAGTGCAGGGGTTCAAACCAAGAGCTTCATGCATGTTAGGCAAGCTATGTTCCCAGCATTTACTGATATTTTTAATTAAGGTGATGCGTTTGACCCTTCTGAGGGTTTTTAAAAATGATTATTATAGGGCAGGGTATAAAAAAACACCACTGGGAGGTAGGTATCTTTGATACTGACAACCCCTTATCTCTCATTCTGTAGGTTCTACAGTTCATATCCTGAAGCAGTGTTCCTGCTTCCTGCCAGAAAACATAGAAACACCCAGTCCTGAGGTCTGGGACAATGGCTCAGTGGTAAAGAACATTTGCTCTACATACATAAGGACCTGAGTTTGGAACCCCAACACCCACAAGTAGCCTGTAACCTAGCATTGTGGGGTGGAGACAGGTGAACCCCAAAGGTTGCAGGCCTAGATGAATTGGCTATGGTCTACTCATGCAAGGGCATAGACGAATGCACCTGCATATTCAAATGCATGTAACCTCCCCAACCCAAGAAATGCACAAACATTTTCATCCCTAGCCTGTGGGATAAAGCAGCAGGAAGAACTGTGTCTCCATCGCGAAATGCTGGTTAAGTTTCAACCCTCCAGTGTCTGTCAGACATGGGATTTGCTTGGGTGGCCCTCACCCCTGCAGGTCCCAATATTCCCGGCTTCTTTTTCTCCTTTCTTCCTCCCCACGCCTCCTCCCTTCCCCACCCCTCCTCCCTCCCCCACCCCTCCCCCTCCCCCACCCCTCCTCCCTCCCCACTCCTTTTCCTTCCCCACCCCTTCTTCCTTTCCCGTACCACTTCCTTCCCCCTCCCTCCTTCTTCCCCCTCCCTCCTCCCTCCCATTCCTCCTCCCTCCCATCCCTCCTCCTTCCCCACCCCTCCTCCCTCCCATCCCTCTTCCTTCCCCATCCCTCCTCCCTCCCATCCCTCCTCCCTCCCATCCCTCATCCTTCCCCACCACTCCTCCCATCCCTCCTCCCATCCCTCCTCCTTCCCATCCCTCCTCCTTCCCATCCCTCCTCCCTCCCATCCCTCCTCCCTCCCATCCCTCATCCTTCCCATTCCTCCTCCCCTCCCTCCTCCCTCCCGTCCCTCCTCCCTCCCGTCCCTCCTCCCTCCCGTCCCTCCTCCTCCCTCCCGTCCCTCCTCCCTCCCGTCCCTCCTCCCTCCCGTCCCTCCTCCCTCCCGTCCCTCCTCCCTCCCATCCCTCCTTCTCCCCATCCCTCCTTCTCCTCATCCCTCCTCCTCCTCCACCCCTCCTCCTTCCCTCCCATCCCTCCTCCCTCCCACCCCTCATCCTCCCCACCCCTCCTCCTTCCCTTCCCTTCCTCCCCATCCCTTCCTTCCATGCTTCATCATTAGAAATTCTCAGGGATATATTGATTTCATAACAGATTGTTTTTATTTTTGTTGAACTACTGTGTAGTAAACATTCAGTCTACACAGTTTGACATTTTTCCGATGCCAGACCTTTTCTAGGTGTCTGGTGGCATTCTGAAGCTACTGGCTTTCCTGATCACATGTTGAGGTGCTCGAACTCCCTAAGTAGCTTTGTTCTGGCTCAGTCTCAGTACTTGTCTCCTCTTCCATCAGGCGGTGGTAGTGCCCAAACAGTGGGTTCTCGTTAGCCTTTTTGGTGTTTTCTGTAGGGATTACGGTGTTCTCAGACGCTCCTCTCTTTGTGCTCCGTGGTGGGGCTTTCTTGTCCTTCTTGGATGTCTTTTGCTCCTGGAAGGACAACAGAGTACAGTGACAAGGCATATGGGTCTTCAAAAAGATAGAATACACGAAGGGGACTGAAGGAGAAGGGCTATGGGTTGAGGAGGGGCTAATGTCAGGTCAAGAAAGGTTAGGAGTGCTAGGGGAGGGGAAATCACCAGGAAAGGAGTAGCTTACCTTGGCCGGTCTTATCTTTCCACTGTTTCTGGAACAGGACGCAACATGAACCTTTCTAGAAGTTCTGGCTTTGGGCTCACGACGAATCTTGGCTTTCTTGTACTTGGTACTTGATGTTGATGGTTTTGTGTTTGTGATAGGCTGCTGCGATTTCTTGCTTGTCTTTGCCATACTGAAGCCTCGGTTCGTCTGGCTCAGAGCTCAGAGGCACTTTCTTATGAAGCCACCCAGAACAATGGAAGGCCACACCCCTGAGTCCTGATAGGCCAGCAAGATTTGACATCACAAAGCCCAACTGAGGACACCTTGTAGCTGTGGTCTGAGCAGGCACTGGATTGGAGATCACGGTGGCTCAGAAATGGAAAGTACCATCGTTGACAACTCTGGTTGGGAAAGATGCTATGAAGGCAATAGTGCCTGCATCCAGACAGGAGGCCAGACTCATGCCACCTTTTTTTCGTATTCCCATGTTGTGGTAGAACATGTGGCAGAGGGTTTGCTCCAGGGAACTCTTCCTGAAATCTCCCTCCACTCAATGGTTCATTCCTCCATGTCCCTTCCGTAGTTATTAAGTTTGGTGTTTTTTACCTTAAGTCCTTCCAAAATTAATATCCAAGTATCAGTGCATATGTCAATCACCCCATAAATAAGGACAAAAATAATCTATGCATGAATGAATATCTCCCTGGTGAATTTGGCATTAAAAACGGACAGTTTTGGTTACATGGTATGCTGGCTAGTTTTATGTTAACTTGACATAAGCTATAGTTACCTGAGAGGAGAGAGTCTCAATTAAGAACATGTTTCCATAAGATAGGGGTAAAGACAAGACTGTAAGGCATTTTCTTAATTAGTGACTGATGGGAGGGTGCAGTCCATGGTAGGTGGTGCCATTCCTGGGCAGATGGTACAGGATTCTATGAGAAAGCAGGCTGAGCAAGCCAGTAAGCAGCACTCCTCCATGGCCTCATCAGCTCCTGCCTCCAGGTTCCTGCCCTGCTTGAGTTCCTGTCTTGACTTCCTTTCACGATGAATGAACTGTGATGTGGAAGAGTAAACCAAACATACCTTTTCCTCCCCAAATTGCGTTGGCTACAGTGTCTCACCACAACAGTAGTAACCCCGACTGAGACACGTGGTCCTCCAATTATAGGCAGGGATTGGAACAGCGTATGTTTGCCTTACTCTTAGATTCTGACCACACTGTTATTGAAGCTGACAAGATTCTCTCTCTGTCTCTGTCTCTGTCTCTGTCTCTGTCTCTGTCTCTGTCTCTCTCTCTGTCTCTCTCTCTCTTTCTCTCTCTCTGTGTGTGTGTGTGTGTGTGTGTGTATGTCTCTGTCTGTCTCTCTTTCCTTTGTATTCAGTCTTCTAGCACTGAATTTCTTCCAATCACTATGTTTTCTCACATATTTAAATTATAACCTTAGAAAGAAGAAAAAGAATTACTCCGGACATGTCGTGTTGAGATGACATCAGTATGAACAACTCTGAATCATATACAACTTAAGGAATGCTTTTAAAAAAGATTTGTTTGAGGAAAGAACCTAAGAGATATGCATGGTACCCAAGAGAAGAGGAATGAGGCAAGATCCTCTGAATGGATGGGGAACATGGCAAAGGGTGGGGGGGAGTGGGAGCTGGGAAGAAGAGAGGGGGAGAAGAGGAAGAGAGTTGGTCATGGGGGAACAGGAAGGTTGAGTGGGGGATAGAATACGGAGAAGAGGGAATCATAGGTTAGAAGACAGATCAGGCACCAGTGAGACCTCTAGTGATCTAAAGGGATGAAACCAATTGGCAAGCTAAGCAATAGTGGAGAGACCACCTCGAATGCCCATTCCTGATAATGAACTTGATGTCTATAACCATCTGGGAGCCTTCATCCAGTGACTGATGGAAGCAGAGGCAAACACCCACAGTTAAACACTGAACTGAACCCATGGAACCCAGCGTCAGAGAGAGAGGAGCAATGAGCAAATTGGCAAAGAATGGGCTGGCAAATCCAGCCGAGACAGCTGATTTGAACAGGGGAGAGCTCTTGGACCCCAGATTGACAGCTGGGAGGTCAGCATGGGACCGATCCAAACCCCCCTGAATGTGAGAGTCAGTGAGGAGGCCTGGGAAACCTTAGGGGGCCCGAGCAGTGGATCAGTGTTTATCCCTCGAATACTAACAGACATTGAGTGTCCATAACACAAAGAGGGATGCTCTCTCAGCCTGGACTCTTAGGGGAGTGCCTGGACCCTGCCCTGAGTGAAATGACAGACTCTAGATATCCTCTATGTGGAAGGAAGTGGCTATAGGGTGGGAGGATGGGGGGGATGGGGGGGGAGGTGTGGGAGGAGGGGAGGGAGAGGGAACTGGGATTGACATGTAAAACAAACTATTTAAAATTAAAATAATAGTAATAAACATAAATGGTAATTTAAAAAAGATTTGTTTGTTTATTTATTTACAGCTATGTAAGCTTATGTGTACTTGTGTGCAGGTGCTTGAAGGATCTCCTGGAACTGGAGTTACAGAGGGCTCTGAACCACTTATGTGGGTGCTGGGAACCAAATTCTGGGTTGTTTTCCAGAGACATAACCACTCTGAACTGCTGAGCCATCTCTCTGGTCCTGAGGAACGCTTCTTAATAAACTGACAGTTTGCATGCTATTATTCAACCATAGATTTGAAAGTTGCTGGCACGTGACTAACTAACACTTACAATTTGGCTCAATAGAACAAGGGCCACTATGGTTGAAAGCATTGTGGCTTCAGCACTGATACAAGTTGCCACCTCTCCTGTTCATTCTACAGGGTGCTCACTGCTCTTTTATTAGCATTTTGGAAATAAATTAAAGCATGTTAACACACTTAAAGGATGTATTGCTGTTAAGTGCTAAGTGGCTTATAAAGTAAAAGTCTTCATGATCACGTGGGAGAACACTTGTGAAAAAAGGCAAATGGCAGAAATAGGCCAAAGCAGGCTGATTTGCTGGTGAATTGTAGATTTCACATAGCCCTTGAACAGATAAATACAATATACGTGTTTGGGGATTTGAGTCCAGCTGTTTAACATGGTGGTGCTAATGCTATATTTGGAGCAGTTTATTTTGGCTCCTATTCATTTAGTAAACACCTAGTATGTATTGGCATCATTCTAAGTGCCTAGAGCAGACATGTCAAGAAATAAAAGATGAACTTTTTCTTTCCCTTCATAGAATTTTAATTAATGCTGGAACATCAGCAGGTCAGGATTTAATAAGTTTTTAAATTTGTGGTATTTTTCTTTTTATTGTTATTAGAAAATAAATTTAAACTTAAAAAATGTTATGTGTATGGGTGTTTTGCCTGTATGTATATGCCTGTGAACTGTGTGTACAGTGCCCACTGAAGCCAGGAAATGGTGTCAGATTTCTGGAAACTGGAATGACAGACGGCTGTGAGCCAGCATGTGGGTGCTGGGAATTGGACCCTTGTCCTCTGGGAAAGCAGCCAGTGCTCTTAAGTGCTCAGCCATCTCTCCAGCACTGGAAAATACACCTTAAAATATTTTTCACTTTCTATAATATATGTGTGTGTGTGTGTGGTGAGCATATGTCTTTCTGTTTCAATGCGTGTGAGTACACATGTGTGAGCATATGAATGCCCAAGATGGCTGTCAGGAGTCTTTCCTGATCTTTCTCTACGTATTACTGAGAAGGGGAAAGGGACAAGATCTCTGGAGTAAACTGGGAGCATGGGGGAAAGGAGGAGGGAGTTAGGAGAAAGAGGAGAGGAGAAGGGGAGGGGGGTGGAGAACATGAGGGATCAGAAAGGTCTAGTTTGGGGAAGAAAAGAGAAGGAGAGAAAGAAAAGTGATACCTTGCTAGAGGGGGCCATTATAGGCCTCCCATCCCTCCTCCCTCCCACCCCTCCTCCATCCCACTCCTCCTCCTTCTCCACCCCTCTCCTTCTCCATCCCTCCTCCCTCCAACCCCTCGTCCATCCCACTCCTCCTCCTTCTCCACCCCTCTCCTTCTCCATCCCTCCTCCCTCCCACCCCTCCTCCATCCCACTCCTCCTCCCTCCCATCCCTCTTCCCTCCCATCCCTCCTCCTTCCCACCCATCCTCCTTCTCCATCCCTCCTCCTTCTCCATCCCTCCTCCTCCCTCCCATCGCTCCTCCTTCCCACCCTCATCCTTCCCATCCCTCCTCCCATCCATTCTCCCTCCCATTCCTCCTCCCTCCCATCCTTCCTTCCTCCCATCCCTCCTCCTTTCCCACCTCTTCTTCTTTCCCACCCCTTCTCCTTTCCATTCTTCCTCCTCCCCACTCACCTCTTCTTCCCTCCCCACCCCTCTTTCCTCCCCATCCGTTATTCCTTCCCATCCCTCCTCCCTCCAATCCCACCTCCTTCCCATCCCTCCTCCCTCCCATCTCTTCTCCTTCCCCATGCCTGCTCCCTCCCATCCCTCCTGCCTCCCATCCCTCCTGCCTCCTATCCCTCTTCCTTCCCATCCCTCCTCCTTCCCATCCCTCCTCCTCCCCATCCCTCCTCCTTTGCCACCCTTCCTCCCTCCCATGCCTCCTCCCTCCTATCCCTCATCCTTCCCATCCGTCCTCCCATCCCTCCTCCTTCCCGTTCCTCCTCCCTCCCATCCCTCCTCCTTCCCATCCCTCCTCCCTTCCGTCCCTCCTCCCTCCCATTCCTCCTCCCTCCCATCCCTCTTCCCTCCCATCCCTCCTCCCTCCCATCCCTCCTCCCCATCCCTCCTCCTTCCATCCCTCCTCCTCCTCCACCCCTCCTCCTTCCCTCCCATCCCTCCTCCCTCCCACCCCTCCTTCTCCCCATCCCTCCTCCTTTCATCCCTCCTCCTCCTCCACCCCTCCTCCTTCCCTCCCATCCCTCCTCCCTCCCATCCCTCCTCCCTCCCATCCCTCCTCCTTCCCCATCCCTCCTCCTTCCCCATCCCTCCTCCTTCCCCACCCCTCCTCCCTCCCACCCCTCCTCCCTCCCATCCCTCATCCTTCCCCAACACTCCTCCCATCCCTCCTCCCATACCTCCTCCTTCCCATCCCTCCTCCTTCCCATCCCTCCTCCCTCCCATCCCTCCTCCCTCCCATCCCTCATCCTTCCCATTCCTCCTCCCCTCCCTCCTCCCTCCCGTCCCTCCTCCCTCCCGTCCCTCCTCCCTCCCGTCCCTCCTCCCTCCCATCCCTCATCCTTCCCATTCCTCCTCCCCTCCCTCCTCCCTCCCGTCCCTCCTCCCTCCCGTCCCTCCTCCCTCCCGTCCCTCCTCCCTCCCGTCCCTCCTCCCTCCCGTCCCTCCTCCCTCCCATCCCTCCTTCTCCCCATCCCTCCTTCTCCTCATCCCTCCTCCTCCTCCACCCCTCCTCCTTCCCTCCCATCCCTCCTCCCTCCCACCCCTCATCCTCCCCACCCCTCCTCCTTCCCTTCCCTTCCTCCCCATCCCTTCCTTCCATGCTTCATCATTAGAAATTCTCAGGGATATATTGATTTCATAACAGATTGTTTTTATTTTTGTTGAACTACTGTGTAGTAAACATTCAGTCTACACAGTTTGACATTTTTCCGATGCCAGACCTTTTCTAGGTGTCTGGTGGCATTCTGAAGCTACTGGCTTTCCTGATCACATGTTGAGGTGCTCGAACTCCCTAAGTAGCTTTGTTCTGGCTCAGTCTCAGTACTTGTCTCCTCTTCCATCAGGCGGTGGTAGTGCCCAAACAGTGGGTTCTCGTTAGCCTTTTTGGTGTTTTCTGTAGGGATTACGGTGTTCTCAGACGCTCCTCTCTTTGTGCTCCGTGGTGGGGCTTTCTTGTCCTTCTTGGATGTCTTTTGCTCCTGGAAGGACAACAGAGTACAGTGACAAGGCATATGGGTCTTCAAAAAGATAGAATACACGAAGGGGACTGAAGGAGAAGGGCTATGGGTTGAGGAGGGGCTAATGTCAGGTCAAGAAAGGTTAGGAGTGCTAGGGGAGGGGAAATCACCAGGAAAGGAGTAGCTTACCTTGGCCGGTCTTATCTTTCCACTGTTTCTGGAACAGGACGCAACATGAACCTTTCTAGAAGTTCTGGCTTTGGGCTCACGACGAATCTTGGCTTTCTTGTACTTGGTACTTGATGTTGATGGTTTTGTGTTTGTGATAGGCTGCTGCGATTTCTTGCTTGTCTTTGCCATACTGAAGCCTCGGTTCGTCTGGCTCAGAGCTCAGAGGCACTTTCTTATGAAGCCACCCAGAACAATGGAAGGCCACACCCCTGAGTCCTGATAGGCCAGCAAGATTTGACATCACAAAGCCCAACTGAGGACACCTTGTAGCTGTGGTCTGAGCAGGCACTGGATTGGAGATCACGGTGGCTCAGAAATGGAAAGTACCATCGTTGACAACTCTGGTTGGGAAAGATGCTATGAAGGCAATAGTGCCTGCATCCAGACAGGAGGCCAGACTCATGCCACCTTTTTTTCGTATTCCCATGTTGTGGTAGAACATGTGGCAGAGGGTTTGCTCCAGGGAACTCTTCCTGAAATCTCCCTCCACTCAATGGTTCATTCCTCCATGTCCCTTCCGTAGTTATTAAGTTTGGTGTTTTTTACCTTAAGTCCTTCCAAAATTAATATCCAAGTATCAGTGCATATGTCAATCACCCCATAAATAAGGACAAAAATAATCTATGCATGAATGAATATCTCCCTGGTGAATTTGGCATTAAAAACGGACAGTTTTGGTTACATGGTATGCTGGCTAGTTTTATGTTAACTTGACATAAGCTATAGTTACCTGAGAGGAGAGAGTCTCAATTAAGAACATGTTTCCATAAGATAGGGGTAAAGACAAGACTGTAAGGCATTTTCTTAATTAGTGACTGATGGGAGGGTGCAGTCCATGGTAGGTGGTGCCATTCCTGGGCAGATGGTACAGGATTCTATGAGAAAGCAGGCTGAGCAAGCCAGTAAGCAGCACTCCTCCATGGCCTCATCAGCTCCTGCCTCCAGGTTCCTGCCCTGCTTGAGTTCCTGTCTTGACTTCCTTTCACGATGAATGAACTGTGATGTGGAAGAGTAAACCAAACATACCTTTTCCTCCCCAAATTGCGTTGGCTACAGTGTCTCACCACAACAGTAGTAACCCCGACTGAGACACGTGGTCCTCCAATTATAGGCAGGGATTGGAACAGCGTATGTTTGCCTTACTCTTAGATTCTGACCACACTGTTATTGAAGCTGACAAGATTCTCTCTCTGTCTCTGTCTCTGTCTCTGTCTCTGTCTCTGTCTCTGTCTCTCTCTCTCTTTTCTCTCTCTCTGTGTGTGTGTGTGTGTGTGTGTGTATGTCTCTGTCTGTCTCTCTTTCCTTTGTATTCAGTCTTCTAGCACTGAATTTCTTCCAATCACTATGTTTTCTCACATATTTAAATTATAACCTTAGAAAGAAGAAAAAGAATTACTCCGGACATGTCGTGTTGAGATGACATCAGTATGAACAACTCTGAATCATATACAACTTAAGGAATGCTTTTAAAAAAGATTTGTTTGAGGAAAGAACCTAAGAGATATGCATGGTACCCAAGAGAAGAGGAATGAGGCAAGATCCTCTGAATGGATGGGGAACATGGCAAAGGGTGGGGGGGGAGTGGGAGCTGGGAAGAAGAGAGGGGGAGAAGAGGAAGAGAGTTGGTCATGGGGGAACAGGAAGTTGAGGGGGTGGTGGTAGAATACGGAGAAGAGGGAATCATAGGTTAGAAGATAGATCAGGCACCAGTGAGACCTCTAGTGATCTAAAGGGATGAAACCAATTGGCAAGCTAAGCAATAGTGGAGAGACCACCTCGAATGCCCATTCCTGATAATGAACTTGATGTCTATAACCATCTGGGAGCCTTCATCCAGTGACTGATGGAAGCAGAGGCAAACACACGCAATTAAGCACTGAACTGAACCCAAGGAACCCAGCGACAGAGAGAGAGGAGCGATGAGCAAATTGGCAAAGAACTGGCTGGCAAATCCAGCCGAGACAGCTGATCTGAACAAGGGTGAGCTCTTGGATCCCAGACCGACAGCTGGGAGGCTAGCATGGGACTGATCCAGACCCCCCCAAGTGTGAGGGTCAGTGAGGAGGCCTGGGAAACCTATGGGACCCTGAGCAGTGGATCAGTGTTTATCCATGCCATACAAACAGACATTGTGTGTCCATAACACAAAGAGGGATGCTCTCTCAGCCTGGACTCTTAGGGGAGTGCCTGGACCCTGCCCTGAGTGAAATGACAGACTCTAGATATCCCCTATGTGGAAGGAAATGGTGATAGGGTGGGAGGCTGGGGGGGATGGTGGAGAGGTGCGGGAGGAGGGGAGGGGGGAGGGAACTGGGATTGACATGTAAAACAAACTATTTAAAATTAAAATAATAGTAATAAACATAAATGGTAATTTAAAAAAGATTTGTTTATTTATTTACAGCTATGTAAGCTTATGTGTACTTGTGTGCAGGTGCATGAAGGATCTCCTGGAACTGGAGTTACAGAGGGCTCTGAACCACTTATGTGGGTGCTGGGAACCAAATTCTGGGTTGTTTTCCAGAGACATAACCACTTTCAACTGCTGAGCCATCTCACTGGTCCTGAGGAACGCTTCTTAATAAACTGACAGTTTGCATGCTATTATTCAACCATAGATTTGAAAGTTGCTGGCACGTGACTAACTAACACTTACAATTTGGCTCAATAGAACAAGGGCCACTATGGTTGAAAGCATTGTGGCTTCAGCACTGATACAAGTTGCCACCTCTCCTGTTCATTCTACAGGGTGCTCACTGCTCTTTTATTAGCATTTTGGAAATAAATTAAAGCATGTTAACACACTTAAAGGATGTATTGCTGTTAAGTGCTAAGTGGCTTATAAAGTAAAAGTCTTCATGATCACGTGGGAGAACACTTGTGAAAAAAGGCAAATGGCAGAAATAGGCCAAAGCAGGCTGATTTGCTGGTGAATTGTAGATTTCACATAGCCCTTGAACAGATAAATACAATATACGTGTTTGGGGATTTGAGTCCAGCTGTTTAACATGGTGGTGCTAATGCTATATTTGGAGCAGTTTATTTTGGCTCCTATTCATTTAGTAAACACCTAGTATGTATTGGCATCATTCTAAGTGCCTAGAGCAGACATGTCAAGAAATAAAAGATGAACTTTTTCTTTCCCTTCATAGAATTTTAATTAATGCTGGAACATCAGCAGGTCAGGATTTAATAAGTTTTTAAATTTGTGGTATTTTTCTTTTTATTGTTATTAGAAAATAAATTTAAACTTAAAAAATGTTATGTGTATGGGTGTTTTGCCTGTATGTATATGCCTGTGAACTGTGTGTACAGTGCCCACTGAAGCCAGGAAATGGTGTCAGATTTCTGGAAACTGGAATGACAGACGGCTGTGAGCCAGCATGTGGGTGCTGGGAATTTGACCCTTGTCCTCTGGGAAAGCAGCCAGTGCTCTTAAGTGCTCAGCCATCTCTCCAGTCCTGGAAAATACATCATAAAATATTTTTCACTTTCTAGAGAGAGTGTGTGTGTGTGTGTGTGTGTGTGTGTGTGTGTGTGTGTGTGTGGTGAGCATATGTCTTTCTGTTTCAATGCGTGTGAGTACACATGTGTGAGTATATGAATGCCCAAGATGGCTGTCAGGAGTCTTTCCCGATCTTTCTTGAAGTATTACTGAGAAGGGGAAAGGGACAAGATCTTTGTAGTAAACTGGGAGCATGGGGTGAAGGAGGAGGGAGTTAGGAGAAAGAGGAGAGGAGAAGGGGAGGGGGGAGGAGAACATGAGGGATCAGAAAGGTCTACTTGGGGGAAGAATAGAGAAGGAGAGAAAGAAAGAGATACCTTAATAGAGGGAGTCCTTATAGGTTTAAAGGGAAGTCTGACACTAGGGAAATTTCCGGGAATTCACAAGAATGACCCCAACTAAGAGTCTAAGCAATAGTGACGAGGCTACCTTAAATGCCCTTCCCCTATAATGAGATTGATGACCACCTTATATGAGATCAGAGCCTTCATCCAGTAGCTGACGGAAGCAGAAGCAGAGATCCACAGCTAAGCACTGAGGTGAACTCCTGGACTCCAGTTATAGACAGGGAGGAGTGATGAGCAAAGGGGTCAAGACCATGTTGGGGAAACCAACGTGTGGGACATTACAGACCCCAGTCTGACAGCTGGGGAATCTGCATAAGACCTAACTAGGGCCCCTGAACATTGTGGGACTTGGGCAGTCTAGGGGGCCACTGGCAGTGGAAGCAGTATTTGTCCCTAGTGCACGAATGGACTTTCAGAGCCCATTCCGTATGGAGGGATACTCTCTCAGCCTAGATACAGGCGGGGGGGGCCGGTATCAGTCCTACCCCAAATGATGTGACAGACTTTGATTGATCCTCCAAGGGAGGCCTCACCCTCCCTGAGGTGTGGATGGGGGGTGGGATGGGGAGATGGTAGGGGGCATGGGAGGACAGGAGTGAGAGATAACTGGGATTGCTACGTAAAATAATATTGTTTGTAATTTAAATTAATACATTAATTAAAATTCTTTCTATTGCTGGATGGTGGTGGCACATGCCTTTAATCCCAGCACTTGGGAAGCAGAGACAGTCACATCTCTGTGAATTTGAGGCCAGGCTGATCTACAAGGTGCTTTCCAGGATAGTCAGAGCTACACAGTGAAACCCTGTCAACCCCCACCCACAAATCTTTCTATTGCATGGTGGTGGCAGCACACACCTTTGGTCTGAGCTCTAGGAAAGCAGAAGCAGGCAGAACTCTGAGTGTGAGGCCAGCCTGGTTTACAGTGTGAGTTCCAGCACATCTAGGGCTACACGGAGAAATATGCTTTTGAAAAGCAACAACAAAAATTCTTTCTATTTTCTTTCTGTATTTTGAGATAGGAGGTCCTATAGCCCAGGCTGGCCTCAAGTTGGCCCCAGAATTACTATGTAGCCAAGGATGACTTGGCCTTTCAGTCCTCTAGCCTCTACTTTCCAAGTGCTGGGACTACAGGACTGAGCTCTCACTCTTAGTTCGGATGTTGCTGGGTGGGGATCAAACAAGGCTCTGTGTGTGTTAAGCAAATACTCTAGCAAATGAGCTACACCGCTATTCCTCTACTAGGTATTTTGAATAGTCAGTAGTTTGCTGTCATCCATGTTTATTTTACTATGCTGTAGAACATTGGAAGGTTCTCCTCCTATCTAGCCCCATTCCTGTACCCATGAACCTTCCTCTCTCTATTCCTCCCTCCCCAATGTGGTCAAGTTTTTATTGAAACCTGACATATATACTTCAAAGTGCACAATCATAGCTGAAGTCATGGTAAGTTTTCCCAGCATGAACAAGCCAGTATGCCCAGGGCCCAGATGCTCTTTGCACTTGGGTTTCTGTCCCCCCTTCCCTGCCTTCTAACACCGCAGACCATTCTTTCCTGCTTTCAGACCTAATTCACATGGGATTCTGCACTTGCTGATGTTCCTGTTTTAAATTTTAAAAATTTTAATAACTTACCTTTTTACATTCCAATCCCAGTTCCCCCTCCCTCCTCTCCTACTGCTCCCCACCCCTCCAGCTCCTATCTGCTCCTCAGAGAGAATAAGGCCTCCCCTAGGAAGTCTAACAAGTCTGTCCCATCATCTTGTTGAGGCGGGACCAAGGCAACTCCCCCACACCCCTGTATCTAGGCTGGGCAAGGTATCCCTCTAAATGGAATGGGGCTCCACTAAGTCATTTTGTGCATTAGAGTTAGATCTGGGACCCACTGCCAGTGCCCTCATACATTGTCCCAGCTGCACCATTGTCACCTACATTAAGGGAGTCTAATTTGGTCTTATGCAGGTTCCCCGTTTGTCAGACCAGAGTCAGTGATCTCTCACTAGCTTGGGTCAGTTAATTCTGTGGGCTTCCCCATCATGGTCTTGACTCCTTTGTTCATATTATCGCTCCTCCCTCACTTTGATTGTACTCCAGGAGTTCAGCCCAATGGTTAGTTGTGGATTTCTGCATCTGCTTCCATCTGCTTCTCGAAGAGGGTCCTAGCTTCTCTGAGGTTTTGAATTGTAGGCTGGGTATCTTTTGCTTTATGTCTGGTATCCACTTATGAGTGAATACATACTGTATTTGTCTTTCTGGGTCTTGGTTATCTCATTAGGGATGGATTTTTCTAGTTCTGTCTATTTGCCTGCAAATTTTAGGATGTCATTGTTACCACTGAGTAGTACTCCATTGTGTAAATGTGCCACATTTCCTTTATCCATTCTTCAGTTGAGGGGCATCTAGGTTCTTTCCAAGTTCTGGCTATTACGAACAATGTTGCTATGAACATAGTTGAACAAATGTCCTTGTGCTGTGAGTGTGCCTCCTTTGGGTGTATGCCCAAAAGTGGTATTGCAAGGTGTTGAGGTAGGTCGGCCTCCTATGGGGGATCATCAAAGTCTGTCACATCATTTGGCGGAGGGCCCTCCTCTGTGTATCTGGGATGAAATAGTACCCCTCCATAGGGACTGAGCCCCAAAGTCCATCTCTGCACTAGAGATAAACACTGGCTCCTCTGTTAGAGGTCCCATTAGACTGCCTAGGACTTCTAACTGGCACCCACATTCAGAGGGTTTGGTTTGGTTCAATGCTGGTTCCCTAGCTTTATGACTGGGGTCCCTGTGCTCTCACCGGGTCAGGTCAGTTGTTTCTATAGGTTTCTCCAGCATGGTCTTGGCTGCTTTTCTCCTCCCTCCTCCCTCTCTATGTGATTCCAGGAATATATGTCAGTTCTTAGCTGTGTGTGTCTGATTCTGCTTCCATCATCTACTGGATGAAGGTTCTATAGATGATGGTAATTAAGGTAGTCATCAATCTTATTATAGGGGAAGGGCATCAAAGGCAGCCTCTCCACTACTGTCTAGATTTCCTAGTTGGGATCATCTTTGTGGATCTCTGAACATTTCCCTATCGCCAGATTTCTCTTTAAACCTATAATGACTCCCTCTATTAAGGTATCTCTATTCTTGCTCTCCTCTATTCTTCCCCTGTCTCAGTCTTCCTGAATCCTCTTGTTCTCCTCCCCTCTCCTCTTCTCTCATTCTCTTTTTCCTACATCCTTTCGCTCTTCCTCCATGCTCCCAATTTACTCAGGAGTTCTTAACCCTTCCCCCTTCATTGGAGGACCATGTATTTCTCTCTTAGGGTCCTTCTTGTTTCCTAGTTTCTCTGGCGGTGTGGGTTATAGGCTGGTAGTCCTTTGCTCTATGTCTAATATCTATATACAAGTGAGCACACACCATGATTGTCTTTTTGTGACTGGGTGACCTTATTCAGGATGGTTCTTCCAGGTCCATCCATTTGCTTGAGAATTTCAATATTTCATTGTTTTTTTTTTCCACCGAGTAATACTCCATTGTGTAAATGTACCTTGTTTTCTCCATCCATTCTTCAGTTGAGGGGTGTATAGGTTGCTTCCAAGTTCTGGTTGTTACAAATAATGCTGCTATGAACATGGTTGAACAGATGTTCTAGTTGTATGAATGTGCATCCTTTGGGTATATGCCCAAGAGTGGAATTGCAGAGTCTTGAGGTAGACTGATTCTCATTTTCCTAAGAAACCGCCATACTGATTTCCACAGTGGCTGCACAAGTTTGCACTCCCACCAGCAATGAAGGAGTGTTCCCCTTTATTCACATCCTTTCCAGCATAGACTGTCATTGGTGTTTTTTGATTTTAGCTATTCTGGTTGGTGTAAGATGATATCTCAGAGTTGTTTTGAGCTGCATTTCCCTGATGGCTAAGGATGTTGAGCACTTTATTAAGTGTCTTTCAGCCATTTTTGATTCCTCTATTGAGAATTCTCAATTTAGTTCTGAACCCCACTTTTTAATTGGATTATTTGGTGTTTTGATGACTAGATTCTTGAGTTCTTTGCAAATTTCGAAATCAGGCCTCTGTCAGATGTGGGGTTGGTGAAAATCTTTTTCCATTCTGTGGGATGCCATTTTGTCTTGGTGACTACGTCGTTTGCCTTACAGAAGCTTCTTAGTTTCAGGAGGTCCCTTGTACTAATTGTCAATCTCAGTGTCTGCGTTAGTGGAGTTATGTTCATGAAGAAATCTCCTGTACCAATTCATTCAAGGGTACTTCCCACTTTCTCTTCTAAGAGATTCAGTGTGGCTGGATTTATGTTGAGGTCTTTGATCCATTTGGACTTAAGTTTTGTGCATGGTGATAGATAAGGATCTATTTGCAGTCTTCTACAAGTCAGCATCCAGTTGTGCCAGCACCATTTGTTGAAGATGCTTTCTTTTTTCCATTGTATAATTTTAGCTTCTTTGTCAAATTCAGGTGTTTCTAAGTGTGTGGGTTAACATCAAGGTTTTCAATTTGATTCCATTGGTCTACCTGTCTACTTTTGTGCCAATACCAAGCTGTTTTTAGGACTATAGATCTATAATAGAGCTTGAAATCAGGGATAGTGGTGCCTCTGGAAGTTCCTTTATTGTACAGGGTTTTTTTTTGTGGCTATCCTGGATCTTTTGGTTTTCCATATAAAGTTGAGTATTGGTCTTTCAAGGTCTGTGAAGAATTGTGTTGGGATTTTGATGGGTATTGCATTGAATCTGTAGACTGCTTTTGGCAAGACTGCCATTTTTACTATGTTGATCCTACTTATCCAAGAGTATGGGAGATCTTTCCATTTTCTGGTGTCTTCTTTTCTTTCCATAATTTTTATTTAACTTTTTATGCATGTCACTTTCAGTTCCCTCTCCCTCCCCTCCTCCCCCACTCCCAATCCTCCGAACCCCTCATCCCCACTCCCTCCCCCCCTCTGCTCTCCAGCGTGGGCAAGTATTTCCATGAGAGATTTTCAGAGTCTGTCACATCATCCTGGGAAGGGCCTAGGTTCTTCCCCATGTGTCCAGGCTGAGAGAGCATCCCTCCATGTGGTATGGGTTCCCAGAATCCTTTTGTATGCCAGGAATAAATACTGCTCCACTCTCCCAGGTCCCACAGAGTGCCAAGGCCTCCTCTCTGTCACCCAGGTTCAGTGGGAGGGTGTCTGGATCTGTCCCATGCTGGCCCCTCAGTAATCAGTCTGGGGTCCATGTGTTCCCCCTTGTTTAGGTCAGCTGCCTCTGTGGGTTTTGCCAGCCCGATCTTGATTCCTTTGGTCATCACTCCTCTTTGCAACTGGGTTCCAGGAGTTCAATTCGGTTCCCAGCTGTGGGTGTTTGCCTCTGCCTCCATCAGCCACGGGATTAGAATTCTAGGATGGCATATAAGGCAGTCATCATTTCTGGTGTCTTCTTTAATATCTTTCTTTAAAGGCTCAATGTTCTTGCTATACAGGTATTTCACTTGTATGGTTAGTGTTATCCCAAGATATTTTATGTTATTTGTGGTTATTGTAAAGTGTGATGTTTCTCTTATTTCTTTCTCAGCCCATTTATCATCTGTATATAGTAGGGCTAGTGGTTTCTTAAAGTTAATCTTGTATCCTGCCACTTTGTTGAAGGTATTTATTAGCTGTAGGAGTTTCCATGTAGAATTTTTTTGGGTCATTTATCTGCAAATAGTGGAAGTTTGACTTCTTCCTTTCCAGTTTGTATACCCCTGATCTCCTTTTGTTGTCTGATTGCGCTAGCTAAAACTTCAAGTACAATATTGAAGAGATATGAAGAGAGTGGACAGCCTTGTCTTGTTCCTGATTTTAGAGGAATAGCTTTGAGTTTCTCTCCTTTTATTTTGATGTTGGCTGTTGGTTTTCTGTACATTGCTTTTTATTATGTTTAGGTATGTTCCTGTTATCCCTGATCTCTCCAAGAGCTTTGTCATGAAGGGGTGTTGCATTTTGTCACAGACTTTTTCAGCGTCTAGTGAGATGATCATGTGGTTTATCTTTTTCAGTTTGTTTATATGTTGGATTACATTGATAGATTTTTATATGTTGAACCATTCCTGCATCTCTGGGATGAAACCTACTTGATCATGGTGGATGATTTCTCTGGTGTGTTCTTGGATTCAATTTTCCAGTATTTTATTGATAATTTTTGTATCAGTATTCATGAGGGAGTTTGGTCTGTAGTTCTCTTTCTTAGTTGTGTCTTGGGTACCAAGGTAAGTGTTACCTCATAAAAATTGTGTGGAACATTTTGAGAATTGGTATTATCTCTTCCTTGAATTTCTGGTAGAATTATGCACTGAAGCCATCTGTCCCTGGGCTTTTTTTTAGTTGGGAGACTTTTGATGACTGCTTCTATTTCATTAGGAGTTATAGGTCTGTTTACGTTACTATCTGTTCTTGATTTAATCTTGGTAAGTGATATCTATCCAGAAAACTGTCCGTTTCTTATAAATTTTCAAAGTTTGTGGAGTACAGGTTTTCAAAGTATGACCTGATGGTTCTTTGAATTTCCTCAGTGTCTGTTGTTATGTCCCCCTTTTAATTTCTGATTTTGTTAATTTGTGTGCTCTCTATCTGTCTTTTGGTTATTTTGGTTAAAGATTTGTCTATATTGTTCATATTCTCAAAGAACAAACTCTTTGTTTCATTGATTCTATGTATTATTTTCTTTGTTTCTACTTTGTTGATTTAAGCTCCCAATTTGACTATTTCTTGGGTCTACTCCTGCTGGGTGAGTTTGCTTTTTTTTTGTTCTAGAGCTTTCAGTTGTACTGTTAATTCTCTAGTGTGATTATTTCCAGTTTATTCATGTGGGCACTTAGTGCTATGAATTTTCCTCTTAGCACTTCTTTCAAAGTGTTCCATTAGGCTCGACTTGGTGTGTCTTCATTCTCATTGAATTCTAAGAATTGTTTAATTTCTTTATTTTATTCCTTTCTTGACCCAGGAATTGTGCAATTGCACATTATTAAATTTCCACGAGTTTGTAGATTTTCTGCAGTTTGTGTTGTTGAATTCTAAAATTAAAGCATGTGTTCTGATAAGATACATGTGGTATTCAAATTTTTTTTGTATCTGTTGAGGTTTGCTATGTTACCGAGTATGTGGTCGATTTTAGAGAGGGTTCCATGTGGCACTGAGAAGAAGGTATATTCTTTTGTGTTCAGATGAAATGTTTTACAAATGCCTGTAAAACCTAATTGGGCCACAACTATCTGTTCCTTTGTTTCTTTGTTAACTTTCTGTCTGTTGGTCCTGTTTAGTGGTGAGAGTAAGGTGTTGAAATCTTCCACTATAAGTGTGTGGGGCCTTATGTGTGATTTACGTTTTAATAATGTTTCTTTTACGAACATGGGTGCCTTTGTGTTTGGGGCATAGATGTTCAGAATTGAAACTTCATCTTGGTGGATTTCTCCTGTGATGAGTATGAAGTGACCTCCTTCATCTCTTTTGATTGATTTCAGTTTAAAGTCTAATTTGTTAGATATTAGGATCGCTACCCCCACTTGTTTCTTGGGTGCATTTGACTGGAAAATCTTTTCCCAACCTTTAACTCTGAGGTAATGTCTGTCTTTGAGGGTGAGGTGTGTTTCTTGTATGTAGCAGAAGGATGGGTTCTGTCTTCAAATCCATTCTGTTAGCTTGTGTCTTTTTATGGGTGAGTTAAGACCATTAATATTGAGGGATATTAATGACCATTGATTACTCATTCTTCTTTGATTTAGAATGGTTGTTGTTGTTGGAATTATGTGTGGAATTCCACCCCTTTTTTCTTTTGCCTGTTGGTAAGGTGGGATTATCTAATGCCTATGTTTTTCTGGTTGTAGTTAACTTCCTTGGGTTGAAGTTCTCATTCCAGAACTTTCTGTAGGGTTGGGTTAGTGGATATGTATTGCTTGAATCTAGTTTTGTCATGGAATATCTTGTTTTCTCCATCTATAGTGATTGAAAGATTTGCTGGGTATAGCAGTCTGGTCTGGCATCCATGGTGTCTTAGTGTTGGTAGAATATCTATCCAGGACCTTCTGGCTTTCAGAGTTTCCATGGAGAAGACAGGTGTAATTCTGATAGGTTTGCCTTTATATGTTACTTGGCCTTTTTTCCTTAGCTGCTCTTAATATTCTTTCTTTATTCTGTGTATTTGGGGCCTTGATTATTATGTGGCGAGGGGACTTTTTTTGTGGCCCACTCTATTTGGTGTTCTGTAGGCTTCTTGTACCTTCATTGGCATGTCTTTCTTTAGGTTGGGAAAGTTTTCTTCCATGATTTTGTTGAATATATTTTCTGACCCTTTGAGGTGGTTTTCTTCACCTTCTTTTTTTCCCCCTCCATGCTTCCAATCTGCTCAGGAGATCCTGTCCCATTCCCCTTCTCCTGGGTACCATCCATATCTCTCTTAGGGTCCTCCCTGTTTCCCAGACTCTCTGGTTGTGGGATTGTAGGTTGGCACTCCCTTGCTCCATGTCTAAAGTTCACATATGAGCTAGTACATACCATGTTCATCTTTTGTGACTGGGTTACCTCACTTAGGATGGTTTCTTTTAGTGTCATCCATTTGCCTGCAAATTGTTTCTCTCATTGTCTGTGCTACTGTGTTATACTTAGGAAATGGTCTTCTGTGTCAAAGCATGCAAGGGTACTTCCCACTTTCTGTTCTGTGAGGTTCAGAATGCTGGATTTATGTTGAGGACTTTGACCTATTTTTGGACTTGAGTTTTGTGCTTGGGGATAAGTATGAATCTATCTGCAGTCTTCTACATACCAGCATACAGCTATACCAGCACTATTTTTCGAAGATGCTTTTTTTTCCTTTATATAATTTAAGCTTCTTTGTCAAACCTCACCTTCTTCTATACCTATTATTCTTACGTTTGGTCTTTTGATGTTGTCCCATATTTCCTGAATGTTTTGTGTTAGGGATTTGTTGGACTTAAGACTTTATTTGGTCAATGAATCTATTTCTCCTAGTATATCTTCAACACCTGAGATTCTCTCTTCCATCTCTTGTATTCTGTTGGTTATGCGTGCATCTGTTGTACCTGACTGTTTGCCCAGCTTTTCTATTTCCAGCCTTCCTTCAGACTGTGTTTTTTTTATTGTCTCTATTTCAGTTTTCAACCCTTGCACTGTTTGAATTGTTTCTTGCAGTTTTTGCTTTGTCTTTTCGTCCATTTGATGCATTTTTTGAATTTTTTGGTTTGTTTTTACTTCCATTTCTCGATTTTTTTGGTTTGCTTTTTCTTCCATTTCTTTCAGTTTTTGGTTTGTTTTTTCCTCCATTTCTTGCATTTTTGGTTTGTTTTTTCTTCCATTTCTTTGAGGGATTTTCCTATATCCTCCCTTAGGGCCTCTATCATTTTCATGAGGTTGTTTTTAAGGTCATTCTCTTCTGCTTCATTTACATTGGAATGTTGGAGTCTTCCTGGTGGGGAGTCTCTAGAATCTGGTGGTGTCATATTTGTTTTTCTGTTGCTGAGTGTGTTTTTGTATTGTCTCTTCTTCTAGTGGGTGCAGAAAGAGCCCCTTATTGGTCTGGTGGTTAAGGGAACAGAGTTCCCTTTTGGTGGGTGCAAGCAAGTCCAATACTCTGGTAGTTCTCCTCTTCCTAGTCCCTAGTCCTTGTCCTGTGGGTGGAGAAGAAGAACAGGTATCTGGGATGGGTAGGCTCCCACTGGGGGTCTGCAGGCACTTGTCCCTGGTCCTGTTGGTGGAATAGAAGACCAGGAATCTGGGGTGTGTGGGAGGGGAGGCTCTATAGCAGTCCCTAGGCAGTCCCCAGGAACTGAAAAGCAGGCCAAGATACAGGGCCCGGTTTACCTGGTCCCCTGGTCCCATTGGTGGAATAGAAGGCCAGGTTTCTGGCTGCTTGGCTCCTTCTGGGACGGGAGGCTCTGTGGTAGTCCCCAGGCAGTCCCTAGGCACTGGAAGGCAGGCCCGGATACAGGGCTCGGTTTACCTGGTCCCATTGGTGGAAAAGAAGACCAGGAATCTGGGGTATGGTGCATGGCTCCTGCCAGGAAGGGAGGCTCTGTAGCAGTCCCCAGGCCATCCCCAGGCACTGGAATGCAGGCCCAGGTACAGGTCCTGGTTTACCTGGTCCCTTGGTCCCGTTGGTGGAAGAGAAGGCCAGGTATCTGGGGTGCTTTGCTCCCACCGTGAGGGGAGGCTCTGTAGCAGTCCCCAGGCAGTCCTCAGGCACTGGAAGACAGGAGGTGTGTTTCTTGTATGTAGCAGAAGGATGGATTCTGTCTTCATATACATTCTGTTAGCTTGTGTCTTTATATAGGTGAGTTAAGACCATTGATATTGAGGGAAATTAATGACCATTGATTGTTAATTCTTGTTTGTTTTGGAATTGTTGTCGGTGGTGGTACTGTGTGTGGATTTCCTTTCTTTTTTTCTTTTGTTGTTTGGTAAAGTGGGATTGTATACTGCCTATGTTTTTGTGAGTGTAGTTAACTTCTTTGGGTTGGAGTTTTCCTTCCAGTACTTTGTGTAGGGCTGGATTTGTGGATATGTATTGTTTAAATCTGGTTTTGTCATGGACTATCTTGTTTTCTCCATCTATATGATTTAAGCTTTGCTGTGTATAATAGTCTGGGCTTGCATCATGGTCTCTTAGTGCTTGTAGAACATCTATCCAGGACTTTTTGGCCTTCAGAGTTTCCATGGAGAAGTCAGGTATAATTTTGATAGGTCTGCCTTCGTATGTTACTTGACTTTTTTCTTTTGCTGCTCTTAATATTTTTCTTTATTCTGAAGTTTGGTGTTTTTATTATTATGTGAATTTTTTGTGGTCCAGTCTATTTGGTTTTCTCTAAGCTTCTTGTACTTTCACAGGCATGTCCTTCTTTAGGTTGGGAAAGTTTTCTTCTATGATTTTGTTGAATGTTTTCTATACCCCTGAGCTGTATTTCTTTGCCTTCTTCTATACCTATTATTCTTAGGTTTGGCCTTTTCACAGTGTCCCATCTTTCCTGGATATTTTGTGTTAGATATTTGTTGGACTTGAGTTTTCTTTGGTCGATGACTGTGTTTCCTCTAGTGAGTCTTCAACACCTGGAATTTTCTCTTCCATCCCTTGTATTGTATTAGTTATACTTATATCTGTAGTTCGTGATCATTTACCCAGCTTTTCTATTTCCAGCATTACCTCATTCTGTGTTTTCTTTATTGTTTCTATTTCAGCTTTCCAGCCTTGAACTGTTTGAATTGTTTCCTTCACTTATTTAGTTGTTTTTTCTTGGCTTTCCTTACTTTCTTAAAGAGATTTGCTTATTTCTTGATTTTTTTGTCTTTTTCTCCATTTTCTGTATTTTTTGTTTGTTTTTTCTTCCATTTCTTTAAGGGATTTTCTCATTTCCTCTTTGAGGGTCTCTATCATCTTCATAAAGTTGTTTTGAAGGTCCTTGTCTTCTGCATCATCTGCATTGGAATGTTCAGTTCTTGCTGGTTTAGATTCCATAGATTCTAGTAGTGTGATATTGGTCTTTCTGTTGTTGGATGTATTCTTATACTGTCGTCTTCCCATCCCCTCTTCCAGTGAGTGCAGATGGGGTTTGTCCATCTCCTCTTGTCCCCTGGTGGGTGTAGGTAGGCCAAGTCTTCGATGTCGAACTCTGGGTGATCCTGCCTCTCCTGGTGTTCTCCTCACACAGAGGGCATAGGGAGTCAAGACTCAAGCTCTAGCTGAGGGCATGGTGTCCCAGATTTCCTGAATGTTTAGTGTTAAGGATTTTTTCTTTGAGTGATGAATCTATTTTCTCTATCATATCTTCAATGCCTGAAAGTCTCTCTTCCATCCTTGTATTCTGTTGCTTATGCTTACATTTGTATTTCTGATTGTTTACACAGATTTTTATTGCCTCTATTTCAGATTTCAAGTCTTGAATTGTTTTATTCACTTGTCTGATTGTTTTTTCTTGGTTTTCTTTAAGGGATTTGTCAATTTCTTCTATTTTTTGTTAGTCTTTTCTTCCATTTCTTTAAGGGAATTTTTATTCCTTCTTTAATGACCTCAATCATCCTTATAAAATTATTTTTAAGTCCTTTTCTTCTGCTTCATCTGCACTGGGATGGTAAGGTCTTGCTGTTGGAGCACCACTAGTTTCTGGTGGTACCATATTGCTCTTTATATTGTTGTTGAGTGTATTCTTACCTTGCTTTCTATGCATCTCTTTCTTTAATTGGTATAGGTGGAGCTTGTGCTTCAGGGGGTCTCTTTCTCCAATTGGTACAGTTGGAGGCTGTGGTTCCCTTGACCATTCCTTCACCTGCAAGCAGAACAGAACAGAGCCTCTGGTGAACACACCTTCTGGTGAAAGTAGGTCCAAGGTTCAGGTGGTTCCTCCTTGAGGTACAGGTGGGACTACAGCTCTGGTGGACTCTCCTCCCATTGGAGGCAGTGTCAGGGCTCTGGTGTATGCTCCTCTGGTGTAGGTGAGGCTCAGCGTCCAGTGGTCACTATAGCAGCCAGGTATCTTCAACTGAGAATTGGCAGTGGGTGCTGGCTGGGACACAGGTGATCTTTCCAAGAGGAACTTCTTGTGACATAGCTTCCAGAAGCCACGGCTGGAAACCACTGCTGTCATCTCACCCTGCGGTCACTCCCTCTTCCTGGGTCTGAGGCTCATGCCTCCCTCCGATGCTGCTGCTGCTTCCAGTTTGGAGGTTTGGGCCTCACACTGATGCTGCTCCAGGCCTGATGCTTGGGACTCCCTCTCTCTCTTCTTTTCTCCTAATTGAAAATATTACATTTTATTTGTTTTGTATGTGCATGTGTATATGTGTGCCAATGTGTATTGCCATGCATGTGTATAAATGTTAGAGGGTCAACTTGCAAGAGGCAGTTCTCTTCTTACACCATTTAAGGAGAACTTAACAGTCCTGAGAATCAAACTCAGGTTTTCAGGCTTAGCAGTAGGCACCTTTACCATATTATTGCCTTCTTAATTAATTAAGCCTTTAATCTTTTTTGAGATAGGATCTCTATATCCCAGGATGTTGTGTAGTGAACAATAACCTTGAAATTCTGACTACCCTGGATGCATAAGCTTTCATGCTGGGTTTGTGTAGTACTAGGGTTGGAATTCAATGCATGGTACATGCTAGGCAAGCATTCTACTAGCTGTGCTACCTCCAAGAAAGATTCTCTCTTTCAGCAGTTCATGAGAGTCATTTGTTTCTTGTGTGTGTTCACCTAGTTTCCTTCCTATCTACTATTCCATTATGTGAGTATACTACAATGTTCTCATCCATTATGCTGCTCATAGGCATTGCATTGCCTGTGATTTTTGGCTTTTATGAATAGTGTTTCTGTAAACATTCTGAAACTGGCCCTTTCAATGGATATTTGTGGACATTTCCACTACATTTAAAGTAAAGCATGGAATCATGGCCTTAGGAAATACTGATGTTCAACTTTAGTAGATACTGATGGTTTTCCAAAGTGCTGGAACTAATTCACCATTTTTCCTGCAATGCCCAACATTCCTGTCAGCACTTGGTACTGTTTGTAATTTTGATTCTAGCTATTCTGTGGCTGCACAGTGGCAAGGTATTATTATTTGCATTTCTTTAATATAGAAATGGGGCCCCTTCCTTTTTTTTACCCATTTGGATTTTTCCTTTTGTGTAGTGACTTATGTCCTTTACCTATTTATCCATTGAACCATCTGTTTCTTTTGAATAAGCTTTTATCTTACATTTATTGTGGTATTTTGCTTTGAAAGAACCTAGGTGTACCTACATAATCTTATTTAAATTTTGTTTGCATAATTTTCCCAATAGCATTAGGCTGTTTAATTTATGCGGAAAGAACCAAGAACCTTATTTTTATGCTCACTGTGTATTGGTTTCAAACTGATGTTGTAAGTAACTTGGCAAGGAAAACAAGAATTTTGAAAAATTTCACCACTTTAGCTGTGCTGATTGTGTGTGTGCTGCTTTAACATGATAAAGCTTAGCAGTTAGAACAAGTTCAGCCTCCATTCCATTCTGCTTTAGCAGACATTGTGTGAGCATTTTAGGTACATCATTTTCACTCTCTGTCCTGCAGATTGCTAGAGAAAGATTCGTTTGATCCCAATATGCAATTTTTGTTGTTTCATCTTCAGTCCAATCATTCTCATTACCCCCATCACTGAGCTTTTGTTTATAATGTCCTGTTTTTAATCTGTAATCCATTTCTAGATTTACAGGTGACAATTTCAAGCAATCTGAAAAATGTAAACAGTAATAGCTCAAAAGAGGTTGCCAAATACTAGCCATGGTTTTGGCTTTAGATTTTAACTCGTTTAACCCATATGAGGAAGGTAATGGTATCAGCTTCATTTTATACATGGTGAAGTTGAAACTTAGGAAAATTAATTTGGCAAAGACATGAAGGTGGTAAGTGGAAATACAGAACTTGAGCCCTGATGCTTATCTCTTGGTACCTTTACATGACATTATCAGATAGACATGGAAGACTTCTCACTACTAGATCATTCATTGATATTGCTCTCTCTCTCTCTCTCTCTCTCTCTCTCTCTCTCTCTCTCTCTGTGTGTGTGTGATCATTACTGGATCTTATCATGAAGTCCAAATGCCCTTGATGCCCAGGGTGACCCTAAATTTCCTATCTTCTTGTTTTGGCTTTCCAATTTCTGAGATTGCAGGCATTTGCAATTATCTGTGGCCACATTTCACATATTTCTCCTTTATTGATACCATTATTGGGTATAAGGAAACTCTGACTAAGTGGTTAATTTGTGTTGGTCGGGATGTTTCATGCATCCCAGTTGCTCCACAAGCTCAGATGGGCCATTTGCACTTTTCTGCCTCTTCCTTCTGTGGACCAGAGCCTGGCCTTTGGGTAGACTGTAACAAAAGCCAGGGCATCTCTTTGTCTATAGTCTCACATTTGCACTTGGGGTCTTTTGGATCTTAAACCCCATCAGTGCTTTCTATCCTGGGGATGAATGAGAGGTCTATATCTGTATTTTGAACATCAATCCAGATGATGACAAAGCTGTACTACAATTTCACATTTGCTGCTATCCCTAATGTAAATCTCAATGGGATAGCAAGCAATGTTTTGGCCCATACAAATGATGTTGGGGTTATTAAATATGATTTTCATTTAGAAAGAAGGTCCCCTGGGTGGCTCTTATCTTTGTTTTGGGAAACAAATTGGCCCTTCTCTAGCATTCTGAATATTAAAATAGAAGTGGATATGGAATTCTACTTTGGACCTCATCCAAAAGATTCAAGGCATACTAAGAACTAGTCTTGCCTACATGGTAGACCAGACCCCAAGCATATTGTTAATAAAGATTTGACTGTTCATTTGTGTCTTCCTATACCTGTGACTTCATGTATTTAAAAATAAACACTTTTTTCTTGTAGGATAACATGACAAATATTTTAAAATATCTGTCTTCGGAGAGGGAAAGAAAAAAGAAAAAGGGGAATGCTTTGGCATTTTGTTTCTTAGCAGTGGCCCTGATGGTCCCACTTAGAACTCCGCAAATATGAGCTTTTCTAAATTATGTTTAGTGGAAATTATTAAGTGGAGACCTTGAGAGTCAGACTCACTGTCTGGAATTTGCTCTCTAACCTGTAACATTTTTATAGAATGATTAGTCCTTCAGGATCCACTTTGTGAGACCACATTTTAAAAATGTTTATCTGGCAGAGGCCACTGAGCTTGGGCAACAAACAGAGGTCAGTGTGGGTGGCTAGTGTTATGAGACTGAAATCCAAGCAATGAGAGGCAAGCAATATACCAAGAGCTATGTTGGTTGTCTCTGGCTCTTGGGTCTTTCTTCTGCTTTAACTTTGAGTCTTTCCACTTCTGCCAATGTTTATCTCTCTTGCATGGCAGGAATGAGCTCAACAATGTAGTAGTCCAATAGCAATACCCCCCAACTCAAGATATCTTTCCTTCTCATCTGCTATGTCTTGGTCTTGATTCTGTCACTTTCTTTGCTTTCTTGGTCTTTTGGTGGAGGAAGACTTTATGATTTATTTAGTAATCAATCTAGAAGTTTTTGCTAGGTATTACAGTAAGAAAACGGGATTTCCTTGATATATACAATACAAATTAATTGATTCTATTATGAGGAATTGTGTATGGCCTTGTTTGACTTCCTTTAATTTATATTTTATGGAGACAGGGTTCACTATCAAGCCCTGGCTGGCCTTGAACTCTGTCTATAGACAAGGCTGATACTGAAGTTACAGAAATCTGCCTGTCTCTGCCTCCCAAGTGATGGGATTAAAAGCATGCACTACCACGTCTGGCCTACAATTTTTTAAAAAATCATCAAGATGAGACATTTTAAAAGAATATTTTTGTTTTCTTTTTGCTGTTATGCGATAAATGATTGCAATGTGAATGCCTCTTGTTCCTACTGACTCATGAGTACAGATGCTAGCAACCCTCGGTATCTCCCCATGACCCTTTTAATTCTGGGGTCTCCACTGCAATAGGCAGTGCACCTTCACCAATGGCCTCCCCTGGTCTCTCTCAGTACCATTTTTTCCAGATTCTCTTCATGATTCCTTCATATCCTGCAACTTTCATGTCACCAAAACCAGTAACACATGGGAGACTCTTACACACTACTAGCCTGAGATGCAGCTTTGGCCCACTATGGACCACAGGTTTTGTGTTGGTGAAATATTCCCAGAAGATTTCACCCCAGTGATGCTTGTCTCTTGTTAATCACAACTGATTCTCAGTACCAGCTAGCCAGTGTCAATTGTCCCAGCAAAGCAAAAGTTTCACTTCAGTGGTGCTGGTCTCCCCAGCTGACCAGAAACAGATTTCTTTTTTATGATACAGGGTTTCACTATGTAGCCCTGGCTGACTTGGAGTTCTCTACATAGGCCAGAGTGGCCTTGGATTTACATAGATCTGCCTACCTTTCTCTCCTAAGTGCTAAGATTAGAGGTGTGAGCCACCATGTCCAGCAAACTACAGACTCTTAAGAGAGGCCACATGAACAGCCCTGACAGTCTTTGAGGAATTTTCAAACTTCTCTCTGGAAGTTCCAAAGCCATGTGTCCATTATCTTCATTTTTCTCACTCTTATCTTCCAAGCTTTCACAAAGCAGCTCATTGAGCTATGAATAGTCAGTGGCTTTCCTAGTCCAAACACTTCTTCAATTCTCCCGAAATGAACATTGTCAGGTCTGTCACCTGATCTTCTTTCTTGGGTTTCTATTGATGTCATAAAACACCATGACCAAAAGCAACTTGGAGAAGAAAGGGTTTATTTCAGCTTACATTTTTTCCTCCTTTTTTAAATTTAAGTTAGAAACAAGCTTGTTTCACATGTCAATCCCAGATCCCTCTCCCTCCCCTCCTCCCCATCCCTCCCTATCAGGCCCTCCAGTCCCCCACCCAATCTCCACTCTGATCCCCAGAGAGGGTGAGGCCCTCCATGGTGGATCTCTAGAGTCTGTCATTTCATCCAGGGAAGGGCCTAGGCTCTCCCCCAAGATTCCAGGCTGAGAGAGCATCCCTCATTGTAGGATGGGCACTCAAAGTCTATTTGTATGCCAGGGATAAATACTACCCAAGGCCCCCATAGATTACCTAGGCCTTCAGCTTACATTTTATAGTCCACCATACAGGAAAGTCAGGCAGGAACCTGGAGGCAGGAGCTGGTGCAGAGACCATGGAGGGGTACTGCTTACTGGCTTGTTCCTCATGGCTTGCTCAGTCTGCTCTCTTATAGAACCCAGAATCACCTAACAGACTTGCTAACTTGATGGAGGTGTTTTCTCAATTGAAGTTCCCTCCTCCCAGATGGCTCTGATTTGTGTCAAGTTGACAAAAACATGTAATCACTATGTAAAAAGGATCCAGATTTACCACCTCAAAAAAGGCATCCATCTATCATGAGCTCCCTTCTCACAATTGTTTCTATCAGTCATTAGGGGAAAGGATCCTTTTGTAGCATCAGCCTTGTTTTCTCTCATGCTCCAAATCTTCCTTGTTGATAGTGTTTACGTAAAGTGCTGCTTCCTGGTACCTCCCCTTGTTTTCATGTTGCCTCTGGTACCCTTTTCAGTAACACAAAAGGGACTATCTTTTCATGTACTATTTGGTGTGAGTGTGTGTGTATTTGTGTACTTGTGTGCACATGCATATTGAGGCCAGAGGTTGGTATTGGACATCTTCAATGCCCTGCCTTTTATTTATCTTTTGAGACACAACTTCATATAGCCCAGGCAGTCCTTTAATTGACTTTGTGGACTCTTGATCTTGCTGTCTGTACCTTCCAAATGCCACAATTACAGGTGCTGTGCTTCTGTGTCTGGCCTTTTCTGTGCGTCTTGGCCCTCTACATTCAGGTCCCAGGAGACAAGCACTTTACTCAAGGAGTCATTTTTCCAGTCCTATTTTATGAGACAGACGTTTACTGTAGAACTGCCCAGGCTGTAGCCCAGGTTGACGTTGAATTCATGGTCATTCACTTACCTTTCCCTCCCAAATGCTGGGATTATAGCTGTGTGCCACCATGCTTGGCAAAGGGGCTATGTTGATGCTCACTGGTGCTTTCATTCTCAGGAGTCATGGTGGCTTTACAGGGTACAGAGCAGTTTTCCATTGTGTCTTGTCACTAGAGAGATGAAAATTTGCTTTTGTTCTTATCAAGTCATGCTTCCTAGAATCTTTATGGAGCATGGGCCTTTGTTTTCTCCTGTACCATCTGTCTCCCCTCTGCCTCCACACTTCTTCCCCCTTTCCCCTTCCGCTTTCCATTCCTCTCCCCTTCTCTCTTCCTTTTCTTCTTCCACTCCCCCCTCCTTTCCATCTTCTCCTTCTCTTTTCCCTCTCTCTTCCCTTCTGTTTTTGAGACAGCATCTCTCTCTGTTGTTCAGGCTAGCCTTAAACTTATGTGCTCAAGTGGTTTTTCTGCCTTTGTGTCCTGAGTAGTTGAGACTCCAGGTGTGTTACCGTTCCTGGTTCTGTACTTCTTCCTTTCAGTTCTGGGAATGTGGCTCAGTCCCTTGCTCTTCCTAGTCAAGTGTGCTACTGAGTTTCATCCCCAGATTCATTCATCTCTCTATTGACCTTATTTGGAAGATAGTACTAGGAGAGTCTCCATTTCCCCTCCCATGTCTCTGGTCTCTGATACTAGCACTGAACACACTTCCCCACTTTATTAAAAGAGGGAGTCAACACACACACACACACACACACACACACACACGGAAAGAGAGAGAGAGTGAGAGAGAGATAGAGAGAGAGAGAGAAAGAGATTGAGATTCCTTCTGAAGGGGTGGGCTGATTCCTCAAGACAGCCAATCTCAGATTGACCAGGCCCCATGCTGATCTGATCAGAGCTCTTTCAGGTTCCTGTGTCAAAACCTTGGTCCTTGAGAAGGTAATGAACACTGGAATGAACCCTGAGCACTTCTATTATACCTCCTCTGAGCTGCCAGCCTGGCTGCCCTGCCTGCCACTCTCACTCCCCTGATTATATTCCCTTTGTTTTGTCTCTGCTGTTCTTTGAATGCAGCAAACTTGGGTGAAATGCATTAGTGTTGGAGCTGTTATATGTTTTGTTTCAGTGAATGTTTTGCCACTTTCCTGTCCTTTAATCAGTGCATTTAAGAACCAAACACATCACACTGGAAATATTTTCAGCATGACTGTCATAATTTAGGTGATGCTGCCTTCATCGTATTGCCATGGGGGAAGGCAGGTTGGGATGTGGCAGTCCCTTGTATCTGGTTGTGTGTTAGAATCTCCTGGCGAAAAAGCAGGATGCAACAGAACATTCTCTAATTCCAGCATTCAGGAGGCTGAAGCAAGATGATTGGTATGGGTTGGAAGTTTGTCTAAGATACATAGTAAGACTCTGCCTTTAATATATACACGTTATATGTATACTCATGCTCGCGTGCACACATACACACAAACACACACAAACACACATTCACGCACGCACGCACACACACCCCAAAACAACATTTAATTTTTAAAAAGTCTTCTAGAGACTTGTAAAAACTGGTAAGGCTGAGCCTCACCCCTTCCAGAGCTTCTCATTTAACTAGTTTGGTTCCTGGTAAGGATTATGTGTCAGACCAAGTCTGATTTTTAATATACATTTTCTTAGCATATATTATTGTACAAAGTAATGGGTTTCATTATGACATCTCTACACATGCATGTAATGTACTTTGATCATATTCACCCCCTCTATTACCCTTTCTCATCCCTACTTCTCCTTTCCCCTTTCATATCCTTAATAGTCAGACTAAGTCTTGATGCTAAAGATGGAACATTGGCGGGAACCCTGACCTTTGATTCCAGGGACCACTTAAACTGTCAGAAATCACCACATATATCCTTGGGTTAGCATTGCCTCCTGATGTGTTTTGTCAAAAAAATGTGGGAACAACAAATAGCTGGTCTAGACTGAAACTGCTGGCATCCAATTTAGCATACTTAAAACCATTTCATAAACATGTTAGTTTTCCAGCTTTCATTCTCATTATCTTACCTCGTCAGTTCTCTCTTATTTTCTGTGGAGGAGAATATTCTCTGACAGCCCAAAAGAATGGAATGAAGATGAGGTTAGCAGGATTCATATGCACAAGAGTATGACATTTCTTGAGGATTTGTAAAGTTTAAATTAAGAACACACCTGCACAAATGTTAGTGATAGGCCCAAATACAATATAAATAGGTCATTAATGCAGTTTGCTATGGTGATTCTCACACAAGCAATCTGTAGAGGGGAATGGGAGATGTAGCTGTAGTGGCAACGTGAGTGCGTGCTTAGCATGCACAAGGCCCTGTGTTTGATCTCCAGCATTGCATATGAGCATTCAGGCACGCATGCATACTGACAAAAACAGCAACTCCTCAAACCCTGGAGATCTGGATAGGATAATGTTAGGCTAATGTGAGTGAAACTGTGATCAACATGCAAGCACAGAGAGAGCATGAGATGGTCCGTGTTGCAGCCGCTTGGTGGGTCTTCTTGATATGTACACGCACATGTTGACACGACAAGAGAAAGCATCCCAGCATTAACTCAGATTGTGAGATAATTATGACTTATTCATAGCACTGCAGGCCGATTACAATAATGATTACATTTCTCCAACAGTTTCCTCCCATCCTCCTTCCTGTCCCCAGGAAGCCGAAAGAACGTCACTTATTTATTTTCACCACACACCCATGGTTGAATTAAATCTGTTTCTTTAAGCCACAAAGGCATGAACCAAAGAGGGGGGAAACTAACTCAAATTCATGAAATAAGGCAGAATTAAAATGGACCTAAACTTATTTGCCTTAACCTGCATAGATTTTATAAGATCGTGGGAAAATCACAAATACTGTAAGTTCTTTTTAAACTGGTCAGAACCAAAGAGAAAGGGAACAAACAACACAAAAATAGGGGAACACGCAAGTTTGAAAGGTGTTTCAGCAGGATTTAGTTCAGGAAAATAGCTACCACATACCCCATGATTCAGGAATTCCATTCTGACTAGATGGCTAAGAGAAATTATGGCACATGCCCACCAAAAGATGCGTTGCAAAGTTATTTCAACCAGAATTATTCACAGCAGTCTCAAGTTGGAGACAACTTAAATGCATATTAATGTGAGAATGGGTAAGTAATTTGTAGTGTATGCATAAAATGAAATAATCCTCAGTTCAAAACAAGAAAACGAAGAAACAAATTATTGGTTTTCATAGGTATTATGGAAGAGGCCAGTCATAAACAGAAAACAAAGCTCCAAGTTCAGCAAAGCACAAACTGTATGGCTCATAAGTTCAAGAATGAGCAACAGTGCCAGGTGTGGTGGCACACCCCTGTGATCCCAGTACTACTAAGGCTGAGGTGGGCGGATCATGAGGTTGAGACTCTGCTCTAAAAATCTAACAAAATCAAACAGCAGCAGCAGTAGCAACAACAAAAGTAGCCAAAGCTAAAATACAGAATAATGGTTTTGTTTGTTTGAGACAGGGTCTCATGTAGATCAGTCTGGTCTCTATCAAGTGGTGCAAACAACGATGACCTTGAACTTTTGATCATCTTGCCTCCACATCCTAAGTGCTAGTATTATAGGAAGGTACCATCACTCCTAATCTATGAAGTGTTGGGGATCGAACCCAGACCTCAATGATGTTAGGAAAGCACTCTACCAGTCGAGCTATATTCATAGCTCTTAGGATTATTTTTATTATTCAAATATTGACTGAGATAAGATTTTCTGGATCATGAAAATAGGCTAGATTATGGTTTTATTGTGATAAGTCAGGTGTGTATAAATGTGTCAGAAACCATTGAGCTGAGCATAGGAAATGAAAGTACATTCTATCCTGAACCTCAATAAAAACAAAGACAAATCTAGAAAGAATAATAGGGAGAGGCATCCACAAGTAACAGTTTAAAAGTTATGATTTTATATAAGAAAAAAGGAAAGTTGGTTTTATTATTTGAACAGAACTCTTTTTATGTCAGTGACTCAAAATGGTTTTAATGTGCTGGTAAATCACTAGCCTTCAAAATGGTCATCTGGCAGGCAATTAGTAAGGTAAATCTATATTTTCGTTATCTCTCTATGAATGAGATAACATTTGATACTTTGTATTTCTTGTAAGGATAATCTGGCAGACCACCTAAATGAGATTTTGTGTATTCAGAGTGGTATGGCTGTATACTCCAGCAGCCATTTCAAAACTTTTATTTTTTTATAAATTTATTATTTTAGATGTTGAAACAATCAGAGAGATACTTTCTTAGCCTCATTTTGGAGTTTTGTTGCATGTAATTGATTGCATCTCTTGATGGGAGTTCCCTCAAAGAATTTGTGAGCATGTTTTTTTAACTGACACATCTACAAGTGACACAAATTACTATACACTTTTGGCTTTCAATGACTTAACTAGAAGAAATGGGAAACCAAGCACAACCCCCTAGGTTCTAACATACCTCCATTTTTTTTGGCTTATAGATAGTCATAGGAGTCTATAAGCAAAAACAGTGGGGGAGGGCTATGGCAGAGGCAAGTCAGATGTGTCTGCCAGAGATTTTGTCATTTTCTTTTGTTGGGCCAGACACTAATGGGCCAAGCAAGAAATTCTTTTCAAAAAGAGATAATGGACGGTACGTTGAATTTTGAACAAAGAAAACCACATTTCTCTACGGAGAATTAATGCACTCTTGCAATTAAATAGCCTTAGAATTTACCCAATTTAAAGGATAGATAAAATAAAAATAACTTAGATCTTTGAAATAATTGGATCATACCCATTGAGCTATTAAAAGAGGAGGGCCCCATACCCCTCTTATTTTCTTGGCATAAAATAAGCCAGGGTGGCCTCATGGGTCTTATCACTTTGTGCATGAAGAAGGCTTTGAACACAAGCTCTGTTTGAAAGCAGGATGAGAAGAAAAGCATTCATTAGACCATCTAACAAGATAGAAGAATTCCTGGTGAATGTGCAGGATTGTACATCAGTGACTCAAAACTGTTTTCATGTGCTAGTAAATTGCAAGCCCTCAAAATAACCATCTGGTAGACAAGTCTCATCTGAAAATGAGAAAGGAAAACTGAAAAGTCTGAAAAAACAAGAACAATAATTCGGTATTTCTAATTACCTGAAGGTGTGTAGTACAGTGTTTCCCATATTTAACAAGTATACAGATTTAAGTATTTATGACATTTAAGGCTGAAGCAGCAAGCACAGAGTCTACATGGGTCTTTCTACACCAGGTCCTCTATGTATAGTTATTAGCTTAATATTTTTATAGGGCTCCCAACTGTGAGAACTAGTAAGTCTGACTCTTGTGCCTGTTCTCGAGACTCTTTTCCTTCTGTTGGGTTGCTGCGTCCAAACTCAATATGATAGCTTTTATTCCTTCTTATTATATTTTATTTTGTCATGTTTGGTTGTTATCTCTTAGAAGCTTGTTCTTTTCTAATGAGAGACAGAAAGGGAGTGAATCCAGAGGTTAGAGGAGGTGAGGAGGAATTGGTTTGAGCAGAGGGAGGGGAAACTATAATTAGGATGTATTGTGTGAGAAAAGAATCTATTTCTAGTAAGGGAAATAAAATGAAAAAGGTTTCAAAATTCAACTAGAAATAAATAAATATAATTCTGTAAGTTTTTATCTTTTCCAATGTTTATACTCATGAAATTGGAAAATTGCCCTGTGACTACCCACATACCCAACTGTAGAGTCTACACTGAGCTCTCTGGTGCATTCGATCACCTATCTATCTGTTGTTACTCACCCATCAGTCCACCTCATTTTTCTGGTGCATCTTAATATAGGCTGCAAGCAGGGCACACTTTCATGAATCCTTTGGGCATTTATTTTTCATTTTTATGCAGAAGGTAATTTCGGAAGAATTAGGAGCTTTCTCTTCTCTCACTTATCCATGTCTTGGTTTGAGCTATTTGCCATGCAACTTATGCTAATAAGTAACATGTATTGAAAACATCTTGGATTCAAGGCACATCCTTTCTTTTGGTAATAAATCCTTGAGGCAGGTATTATTGGTCTTAGCTTATAGGTGACAGGACTGAGATATGATGAAATAACTTATTTGAGCAGTGGTAGAGCTGGGACTTTGAATTATGAGCCTAATTCCTGGCCCACCAATAACAATAACCAAGCGGTAGATATTATGCTCAGCGGGGAAGAGCCACTTTAAGTTTTACTCACTTGGTAAGGTTGACAGAGACTGTGCCTTGCTAATGCTTATCACTCTTTCCATTTCTTGTACATAAGAAGGAATTGTAATGTTTCAATAAAGATTTTTCTAAATAGAATCTAAGTAAACTTTCTGTTTGTGCATGTGTGGGTGAGTGAATGCGCACCCGTGTGTGTGCGCGCACGCGCATTTGTATGTTTGTTTGGTGAGAGATAATTTTCCCTTTGTTTTTGATCAATGTATAGCTGCAGTGTAAGTGCACCTACTCCCAAACTGTAGGAATAAACACTGACGTGTTGGGATGTTATTTGTCCTGTAGTTTTAATTTGAAAGTCCCTTTCATCAAAGTATGCCATTCATGCAGAAGGGTGCTCTCCTAACAAATTGACCACACCATTGTGTGACAAGAACAGATAGAATGTGACTTGGACATATATGAATGCCCAGCCACATATGTATGGCACTTCTGCAAAAGCCGTGATAGCTACTTCTTTGTTGTGCTTACATTTTAAGTGGGGACCAAAGTAAATATTGGTTACACAATCACTAGGTCTATTTATTAAATTGACAAATGGTATGCCAATAATATTTATAGATTAACATTACTTCAAATGAGACATACATGCTAGTCACAAGCAGATGTGAAAACTGAAACTCTCTAGGGTAGAACTAAACCCATGTTTTTATTCAGTTCCTATTTTTTTCCTTTGTCCTCATTTTTTTCTGTTCTTGACGTTCTCAATGTTATGTAAAACTGTTTTTACCCTTTTACTTTCTATATCTCGAAGAACGTTAATAAATAAAAGATGTGAAAACCAAATTGCTATTCAAATTCAATTGTTTCCAATTATACCAGCAACTAAACAGAACCCAGCAATTCACAGCTTCTGAGTGTGAAAGCAGCTCAATGTCATTCAATCTTCTGTAAAAGAAATATAGAGAGGAAAGGGGAAAAGGGGAAGAATTCAGAGACTGGAAAACATGACAACAGCTTAATACTGAGGACAGGCCTTAAGCAGGCTCTGGAATGTCATTGTCAAGATTCAGCACTCTCGGCCCGATTCCCAGTGTCCTCACATCAACAGTGTTTTGGGGGCCTCAGGCACTTCTTGCTTTCTATTCACTTTCTGTCTTCCTTTGATCAGTTGGCAATGTACAATACATTGCAGTGTATACTTATTTCAAGACCGATGACAACAGCTATAAATATTTCTCATGTAGGGAGGAAGGTAAATAAATGACAGGTGAGCTTCAGTATAGAGAGACTCTGAACCACCCCACAAACTTGAATGTGTCAAAAGGGTTCGGGAAATAAAGCAGTTGACAGCCTTTCTTTCTATAGAGGTTTTATTTAGTTAGTTACTTATTTCTTTTATTGTGTGTGCATGGTGGGGGGTACGTGTGCATGGCAGGGGTCAGTGGACAATTTCGTGGAATTGTTTCTCTCCTTCCACCTTTTTGCAGACTCTGGGGATCAAACTCAGGTGGTCAGACTTACTTCCTGGACAGCAAGGGCCTTTACCTTCTGAGCTCCTCTGCTGAGGTTTTAAGGAGAAAAATTTGAGTTAGTCATTTTGAAATGACTGTCAGATATAGTTCTCTGCAGATATGCAGGGGATGAATTGGGATGTCATTTTCCAAGGAAGTAAGGTAGCATTGATATTTTGATAAGGACAATTTGTTGTATCATTCAGACAGGACACAGATGGACAAGTGTCTGTACTGTTTCAAATGTTTTGTTGCTTGTGAGCGGTAAAGCCATCTATTGGCGCAGAAGACAGGGAAGAAGGGCTAGGCACAATTGCCTGCATACCACGTACGTTCCCCTCGGGTTTCAGTGCTTTACAAAAGTACTTCTTTGTCTTATTGTTCAAGTGTCTGCTTGTTAGCTTGCTTTTGCTGGATTCAGCTGGGCTAGCTTATGGCTCAGGACATACCCCATATCTGTGGGACTCGGGCTAAAGGGCAACAGTTTTCACGGGGCTTGTTTTTTATCTGGCAAATGCCAGAAGCATAGCAGTTGCTGGTGTAAGCTTTTCATGCCTCTTAAAATATCTGCTTGGATTGTCTTCTCCATTAATGTGCGCTCATTAATATGAGCACATGGCACATGGTGGAGGTCAGAGGGCGCTCTCAGGAGTTGGTTCTCTCCTTCAACCATGAGGTTCAGGGATTTAACTAGGGTTTTCAGTCTTGTGTGGCAAGTTTTTTCCCAGTGAGTCATACAACTGGTTCCTCTAGTCATATACTATTGGTTGAAACAAGTCACATGACTAGACTTCTAGCTAGCCAGTTGGTTGGAAAGATTTACTTTGCATACTTTATTGAAATATCAAATGGCAAAGGCTATGAATTTATAACACAATCACAGGGAAGGAAAAATGAACTAGGAAAATAGCCCAAATGACCCCTGGAGGCCTGTACTAGGGAAAGGCCTTAGAGTTAAGGCAGTGTGATTTTTACCTTTTCCCCATGTTGGAGGTGATCCAAAGCGGGTTGAGGGATATTTGTAAGTCGCATTCAAAGCACTCAGGAACACTAAGATGTAACGTATCTCTTTCATTTGTTTATAGTCTGGGGTTTGAACCTTGAACCTCACACATACTTGGTAAGTGCTTGTATCTCTAGTCTTTTTCTTACATTTGATACAGGGTCTTTTTTTAGTTGCTAAAGTGGCTATGTAGATCAGGCAGGCATTGGATTTTCAACTTTCTGTCTCTGCCTCCTGAGTAGCTGAGCTTACAGGCCTGCCTAAAATGAATACCTACAGCAATCCATACAGTGGACAGCGTGAATGAATCAGCAGGGTTTGGTAAGTCTTCAATCCTGGCCACATGGACAAATGCAGAGGAAGAGGGCACAGTGCTTTCTTTGTGCTCTTAGATAAGCTCTGAGATTTCAGGCCTGAGCCAGGCTGTGGAGGCCCCCTCCTCCTACACTGCCATCACATGTCATACATTTGTGTCTGCCATTTAAGATTATGACATAAAGGTGAATGTGTGCTGAGTCATCCCTGTGTGGGCAGTGTCTGCATCTCCAACTCACACAAGAGGCAGAGGAGCTTAGTTTGAGCCTTCTCTTCCAGGCTTGTGTTCATAATATACATTAGGCTGCTCTCTTCACTTCTTTGGAGAATGTGCCTTTGTGAAATGCTGTCCCCTGGGCATGACCTCCTGAAACCCCAGAAGCTGTGATTACTCCCATGAGAACCAAAGATTGAACAATTAATGTTCCATTCATCATGGATGGGGGAGGGAATCATGATGCCTTCCCTGCCTCTCCCTGGGGATGTAGAGGCAGTCAATAGTTGCTGGGGGTGGGGCTTGGGAGGCTCACAAGGCCATGCATCTTCCCTGACAATTTCTAGGTGTTTACAGTAGTGCAGGGGTGAGGTTCAAGAGGCTCTACTCCTACTGAGCATTTCTAGGTAGTTAACAGTTGCTAGTGGAGAGGGCCTCAAGAGGGATGCTTCACCTACACTGAACATTTTTAGTTGCTAGAAGAGAGGGGTCCACACAATTCTACCACCTATTGAGCATTAGTAGATAGACAGCTCCTAGACAGAAGTTACTCAAAAGAGATGCTCTGCTCCTCCTTGAGCGTTTACAGGCACTTGACAGTTGCTACTAGGGAAGGTCTCACAAGGTCTCCCCCCTCCCTCCTTGAGCATCTCTATATGGTTGCTGGGAGACAGATGTTCTCTCTCCACTCTTGTCTCTCCCTCTCTTCTCCATTCATTGATTTATGGACATCTAGGCTGATTCCCTTTCTTTGCTGTTGTGGATAGTGCAGCAAGAATCATCGGTGAGCAAGTATCTCTGTATCAGAACATGGACTCCTTTTGGTATAGGCCCAGGAACAACATAGTTGGGTCATATAATAGTTTTCTTTTCTTTTTTTTTTAGAGTTATGTGTTCTCACCTCTTCTATTGTTCGCAGCTATGTGCTATGCATCTAAATGACATCAGTCTACATTTTTTTCCTGCCTCACTTGGAATTTCTCTCTTTTAATTATTTATCTTTATTTATTTTTAAGTTTAAATTTAGATTAGAAACAAGGTTGCTTCACAAGTCAGTTCCAGGTCCCTCTCCCTTTCCCTCCCCTTCTCCCGTGCCCTCCCCCCAATCCCGCCATTATCCCCTCATTTCCCCAGGGAGGGTGAGGCCCTCCATGGGGGTGTCCATAGCCTGTCATTTCATCCAGGGCAGGGAATAGTTTTCTTTTTTACTTGTTTTGTAGAATTTCCATAGTGATTGCACTAGTTTGCACCCCCACCAACAGCGAATGAAGTTCCTATTTTCCACAGTTTCACCAGCATTTATTGTCCTTTTTTTCTTGACCATGGCCATTCTTACTGAGGTGAGATGGAGTCAAAGTGATTTTAATTTGTATTTTCCTGGGGGCAAAGGACATTGAGCCTTAGAAAAAGTATTTATCCATTTGTGTTTCTTCTTTTGACTTTTGAGAACTGTCTGCCCACTCTTTTATTGATTGACTGTTCTGTGGTTTTGGTGTTTAATTTTTTCAGTTCTTTATAGAGGTTAGATATCAACCCCCTGTCTGAGGTATGACTAGAAAAGATTTTCTCCTATTTTGTTGGCTGTTTGTTCACTTTCTTGATAATTTATTTTGTTGTATGGATACTATAATTTCACACAGCCCTGCTTTTGATTCTTAGGACTATTTCCTGTGCTACTGGAGTCATGTTCAGAAAATTCTTGCCTATACCTATGTTTCAAGTATATTTTGTGTGTTTTTCTCTAACAGTTTCGCCTCACCAGCAATGGGAAAGACCTATACAATGAGAACTTTAGGACCTTGAGAAAAGAAATTAAAGAAAATCACAAATGATAGAGGGACCTTCCATGTTTCTGGATTGGCAGAAATAATATTGTGAAAATAGCTATATTTCCCAAATTAATATACAAATTCATTAAAATTCTCATCAAAATTCCAATGTAGTTCTTCACAGGCCTAGGAGAAAACAATAAAAAGGCCATATGGAAATACAAAAGGCTTTGCATAGCTGAAGCAATCCTCAGTTCAAAGAGCACTGCTGCTGTTACCACAATACATGACTTCAGATTGTATACTACAGCTTGATAATGGTGTACAAACAGACATGCAGACTGGTACAGAGGACCCAGAAATAAACCCATTTGGCTATGGCCTCCTTATTTTTGACATAGGCATCAAGAACATGGGAGAAAAAGAGCCGGTACACAGCAGATGATGCTAGATACAAGCATTCAGAGCAAAAAAAAAAAAAAAAAAAAAAAGCTACACAGGGAAACCCTTCTCAACCTGCCTCCCCAATCCTGGTTCACCAAACTAAACTTGAGTGGAATAGTTTTTGTGGTTTAGTGGGTGCCCTATTTGGGGTAAAACAACATTTGCTCATTCAGGAGAAGTTCATAAGGGTAAAATCTTTTCTCCATTGATATGAGTATTTCAACCACAACTTGAATTCTTCCCCGTGGTGAGAAGTGACTGTGGGCAGGAAAGAACAGTGACTGCAAGTCACACGGGATCCTTCTGTAAAGAGACTGAAAAGCAGGACCAATCCATGAGCTTGCATGAGACTTGGAAATCTCCCTTGGATTCCTATTTGGAAAACACTTGGTTTGCCTAATGAACACATTCAAAGAAAGGTATTCCTGCCAGGTTTTCAGAAGTGGATAAATGACCTAATCTCTGCTTGGATCAGAACCAGGATCCAATCTGTCAGTAGAAAAATGGGCCTAGAAGAGTTTTACAGCAGCCATCCGTTTGCTTCCATGCTGCTTGCTAGGGCATCAAGTTCATCCTAGCCTTGCTGCTATCAAAATGGGCTTAGTGCCCCTCTCACGAAACTCAGCTGGGCTTTTTGGAAAGCCAATATACAGATAAAGAAATAGGCTCTTTCTGGAGGCAGTGAGTTTTAGAGGCAGGTACTGAAAAACAGTCATCAGTATATAGACTGGGACATCCCCTGCTTTGACTTGTTATTATTCAGTTTGAACTGGGTTATGATGTTCTGTAGTAAAACACTACTTTTAATTTTATGTGAACTCAAGGACTCCATGAAGACCAATAGAAGATATGGTGCTGGGATTGGTGGTCCATGCTTTTAATCCCAGCACCGGGGAGGTAGAGGCAAGAAGATTTCTGTGAGTTTGAGACCATCTTGGTCTACATAGCAAGTTCTAGGCTAGAATAGTCAGACTATATATGGAGACCCTGTGTCAAACATGGAAAGAAAAGAAAAAAAGCTGTGCGTGCGTGTGCGCACACGCGCGCGCGCACACACACACACACACACACACACACTTCTGACATTTGATTTTATGTGTCCACAGAACCCCTGAGGCTAAGACAGAAGATTAAGAGTACCTACCTAAAACTCTTCTATTATCAACACCTCCTTTTAGGATATTTGATGGGTAGAAAGACATCACATAGGGATAGGGACAGGACAAGATGTGGTTGCTAAGGCCCTAAGGTGGATTCAGTTATTCTCTGGCTCCCAGGAACTTGATGAGCCTGAGTTTCTTAATTTGTAACTTGTGGGGCATTGCAGCACCTTTCGGGGGGGGGGGGGTTGTTAAAAATGAGATGAGATCATTTTCCTAAGTTTTGAGAGGGTGGATTGCAGTGACAGGAATTGTTGTTATGAATACTGTTAATATGCTAGGGAACTGACAAATGTAAGGGCCCCCTGAGCATCTTACAGCACAAGTAGAAATAAAATAATGTTCTTAAGGTCCCTGCCTTCTATTAAGGTACTCAGTACACATACAGTTTTTAAAAAATAAATTTGGTGTTCATGGCATGTGACAGGCCCCCATCATCTCTAAACACTGCTGCCTAATTTTTTTGAAGAAAATTCAGGATAAATAGTAAGTGCTTAATAAAAATTAATCTTTTTGATTATAAGTATCACCACTGTTGTTATTATTACACCTGTCACTTCATAGCGTCTCCAGTGAAGCTTTAGTTTCAGGAGAAAGGGGTCCTTAACTGATGTTTTCAATGAAGAGAAGAATATTGCAAAGTCATTGTGGTAAGAAATACAAAAAATGAGCTCTTCCCTCACTGTATCCAACATTTACTCTACTCTAGATAGTCTGGAATGCAGAAGCATAGCTACTCCTTGGGGACAAATGACAGATCCTGTTTCTTTCTTTCTTTCTTTTTTTTTAGCTTGCTCATTGTTCCCTGTTTTATTTAGTTTTTCATATTTTTTGAGGTCACACTGGAAAATGATTTATTTTTTAAGGGTTTTCTAATACCTATAGAACAATGTGAGGTGCACTCTCACCCTGAACTCTTGGGGAAGGGTCTAGGCCCTGCCCTATATGAAATGACAGACTATGGACACCCCCATGGAGGGCCTCACCCTCCCTGGGGGAATGAGGGGATAATGGGGGGGGGGAGGGCACGGGAGGAGGGGAGGGAAAGGGAGAGGGACCTGGAACTGACTTGTGAAGCAACCTTGTTTCTTGTCTAAATTTAAACTGGAAAATAAAATAAAAAAACCCAAGTTAAGTTTTTTTATTAATTTAATTTTAAATAGCTCGCTCCACATGTCAATTCCAGTTCCCTCTCCCTCCCCGCCTCCTGCACCCCCCACCATCCCCCCAGCCTCCCACCCCATCCCCACTTCCTTCCACATAGGGGATATCTATAGTCTGTCAATTCACTCAGGGCAGGCTCCAGGCACTCCACTAAGAGTCCAGGCTGAGAGAACATCTCTCTTTGTGTTATGGATACACGAAGTCTGTATGCCAGGGATAAACACTGATCCACTGCCCAGGGCCATATAGGTTGCCCAGGCCTCCTCACTGACTCTCACATTCAGGGGGTCTGGATCAGTCTCATGCTGGCCTCCCAGCTGTCAGTCTGGGGTCCAAGAGCTCTCCCCTGTTCAGATCAGTTTTCTTTGCTGGTTTTGCCAGCAAAGATTCTTTGCCAATTTGCTCATTGCTCCTCTCTCTCTGTCGCTGGGTTCCATGGGTTCAGTTCAGTGTCTAACTGTGGGTGTTTGCCTCTGCTTCCATCAGTCACTGGATGAAGGTTCTAGGATGGCTATAGACATCAAGTTCATTATCAGGAATGGGCATTTAAGGTGGTCCCTCCACTATTGCTTAGCTTGCCAGTTGGTGTCACCCCTTTAGATCACTAGAGGTCTCACTGGTGCCAGGTCTGTCTTCTAACCTATGACTCCCTCTTCCCCCTGTCCTACCTCCCACTCAACCTTCCTGTTCCCCCATGACCTACTCTCTCTTCCTCTTCTCCCCCTCTCTTCTTCCCAGCTCCCACTCCTCCCCCACCCCTCGCCGTCTTCCCAATCTGTTCAGAAGATCTTGCCTCATTCCTCTTCTCTGGGGTACCATGCATATGTCTCTTAGGTTCTTTACTATTTATCAGACTCTCTGTCAGTGGAAGTGCAGACTGGCACTATCCTGATCCATGTCTAAAATCTATATATGAGTGAGTACATACCATGTTTGTCTTTTAGTGAATGGGTTACCTCACTCAGGTTGGTTTCTTCTAGTGTCATCCATTTACCTGCGAATTTTCAAGATTCCATCATTTTTTTCTGCTGAGTAATACTCCATTGTGTAACTGTACCACATTTTCTCTATCCACTCTTCAGTTGAGGGGCATCTAGGTTGCTTCCATGTTCTGGCTATTACAAATAATGCCGCTATGAACATAGTGGAAAATGTGTCATTGTTGTATGAATTTGCATCTTTTGGATATATGCCTAAGATTGGAAGTGCTGGGTCTTGTGGTAGATTGATTCCCATTTTCCTGAGGAATCTCCATACTGATTTCCAAAGTGGGTGTACGAGTTGGCACTCCCACCAGCAGTGGAGGAGTGTTCCCCTTTCTCCACATCCTCTCCAGCATAAATTGTCTTCGGTGTTTCTGATTTTAGCCATCTAACAGGAGTAAGATGGTATCTCAAAGTTGTTTTGATTTGCATTTCCCGGATGGCTAAGGATGTTGAGCACTTTCTTAAGTGTCTCTTGGCCATTTTAGCCTCCTCTATTGAGAATTCTCTGTTTAGTTCTGTACCCCACCTCTTAATTGGATCCTTTGGTGTTTTGGAGACTTGCTTCTTGAGTTCTTTGTAAATTTTGGAGATTAGCCCTCTGTCAGATGTGGGGTCAGTGAATATCTTTTCCCATTCTGTGGACTGCCTTTTTGTCTTGTTGACTGTGTCCTTTGCCTTATGGAAGCTTCTTAGTTTCAGGAGGTCCCATTTGTTAATTGTCAATCTCAGTGTCTGTGCTACTGGTGTTATGTTCAGGAAGTGGTCTCCTGCACCAATTCGTTGAAGAGTATCTCCCACTGTCTCTTCTAAGAGTTTCAGTGTGGCTGGATTTATGTTGAGGTCTTTGATCCATTTGGACTTAAGTTTTGTGTAAAGCAATAGACATGGATCTATCTGCAGTCTTCTGCATGCCAATACCCAGTTATGCCAGCACCATTTGTTGAAGATACTTTATTTTTTCCATTGTATAGTTTTAGCTTTTTTGTCAAAAATCAAGTGTTCATAGGTGTGTGCGTTAAAATCAGGGTTTTCAATTCGGTTCCATTGGTCCACCTGTCTATTTTTGTGCCAATACCAAGCTGTTTTCAGGACTATAGCTCTATAATAGAGCTTGAAGTCAGGTATGGTGATGCCTCCTGATGTTCCTTTATTGTATAGGATTGTTTTGGCTATCCTGGGCCTTTTGTTTTTCCATATAAAGTTGATTATTTGAAACATTGTGCTAGAATTTTGATAGGGATTGCACTGAATCTGTATACTGCTTTTTGCAAGATTACCATTTTTATTATGTTGATCCTACCAATCCAAGAGCATGGGAAATCTTTCCATTTCTTTGATTTCTTTCTTTAAAGACTCAAAGTTCATGTCACTCTCAGTTCCCTCTCCCTCCCCTCCTCCCCACCCCCCCAATTCTCCCAACCCCTCACCCCCACTCCATCCCCCCCTCCCCTCCCCAGGGAGAGCAAGGGCTTCCATGAGGGATTTTCAGACTCTGTTACATCATCCCGGGAAGTACTTAGGTTCTTTCCCGTGTGTCCAGGCTGAGAGAGCATTCCTCCACGTGGTATGGGTTCCCAGAGTCCTTCTGTATGCCAGGAATAAATACTGCTCCATTGTCCAAGGTCCCACAGATTGCCAAGGCCTCCTCTCTGTCACCCAGGTTCGGTGGGAGGGTGTCTGGATCAGTCCCATGCTGGTCTCTCAGTCATCAGTCTGGGGTCCATGTGTTCCCCCTTGTTTAGGTCAGCTGCTTCTGTGGGTTTCGCCAGCCTCCATATCCTGTTTCTATAGTTTTTGCTGGAACAGCCCATGACAAAACGAGAAAGTGTGTTGTCAGATGTCCCCCACTGCTGGATTGGGCTAACTCTAGCTTCTCCTGGCCAAAATTACCGTGTGTTTAAGGTCTCTTTTCCCTTCCTTCAATGATGTTAGGCCCATAGGCCCTTATTTCTCTTGAAGGTGAAAACGACTAAACACAGATAAAAGTGTGAGAATGCATCTTGCTTATATTGTTACTGGAATTAAAGTTCAAGATCATGTCTTTAAACCTGGTGGAGCCTCAACAAAGATGAGTGAGGTAAAGGAATTGAAGCCAGTTGAATATCTGTTTATGGGAAGAAGGAATTTTGAGGGATTGGGAAGGCCTTTTAAGCACCCTTGAAATCTCACTGTTTTCTCTTGCCCCAAACATTCTGGTTGTGGACTTTGAATACTACCCTATTACTGCTGTATTTTTGAACTTGGAATTGTATTCTTACTCCCACACCGTGTTGCTAGGGTAGTCCAGATTCCTAGCACAGTAAGCTTTTCTCAAGGTGTGAGAGAGTGTGACTGAAGGCACTGTTCTGGTTAGTCATTACTCTCAAACATGGCCCCTTCAATCAATAACCATTAGTCTTTTCGCTCAGGCTTTTGCTATCTGCACCAGGGTCAGTGGTGCAGTTCCTCTGCCAGCTGTCCCGTTTACTTGTCTGGCTGCAGTCTGTTGGTGAGTTGACTGAAGACTGGGTTTAACTGGGAATAATGGGATGCCTAGCTTCTTCTCTCTTTCTACACAGCCTTGTATTCTCTTTCTCCTATGGTGCGTCTCCATGTTATCTTTCCAGCAGGGCAACTAGACTCTCCCATGGTGGGTTGGGGAGCACATGAACATGCATCAGGCCTTCTTTACTCTAAGTTTTGAGTTGTGCACAGCTATCATTTCTTATGCGTTTCATCAATTACAGTACAATATGAGAGCAGCTGAGATTTCTTTTCCATATGCGTGGACTCTATGGCAGTGTATATAACACCCAATGCTTCACTGGGACTGCACCTATGCACTGCATTGCTGTAGACACCTTAGGCTCTTCTGCTGGGAGTAGAGCTAAAGTTTTCCAAAGCCATGGGGCAGGAGCCAAGATAAGAATTCTTTTACTGTCTTGGTTATAACCAAGAAACCTCTGGAAACTTTTAGATGGAGGAGCATTAGAGGTAAAATATCCAGCATAGCAACTTCCAATGATGGGTCAAAGTCTGGCCTCAAATGGTACAAAGCCTGTGTGTACAGCTTAATTTCTGAGTAACCCTACTTAATATGGCGTTGGGATGAGCTGCGTGGAAACTTTCTGCTCTAACAAGTAAGTCATGTTGTACCTTTACTTATGAGGTCTTTTAGTCTATTTTATTCTTCTTTAGTTTTAAGATTTATTTTATGTGTGGGATTATTTCGTGTGTACCACATGCACACCTGGTGCTTACATAAGTTAGAAGGAGGTAAGTGTTAGATTCCCTGGGAAGTAGCTAAACAGAATTGTGTGTCACTGTGTGGGTGCTGAGAACTGAATCTAGGTCCCTTTCCATGGGCAAAAAAATGTTCTTAACCACTGAATAAATGTCTCAAGCCCCCTTGTTAGAAATTTTTGTTTGCATTTGTCCTTACTGTATATATTTAATGTCTATGACAGGCCAACATATCGGCGTGTTTGTCACCCTCCAATTACCTCTTTTTAAGAAAGTTGCAAGTATACCTAAAAACTTTTTTAAGGTAGAATCTTTTTCTAGAGCCCTGGCTGGCCTAGTACTCATTACATGTGCCAATCTATCAGTTTTAGTCTGTCTGGTGTTTGAATTATAGGCATGAGCCACCAAGCTTGACTTGTGAACATTTTAAATGATTTATTTCATTTTTATGTATATATGCTACATGCACATTGGTGTCCTCAGACACCAGAAAATGACATTAGATTCCCTGGAGCTAGAGTTATATGTGGTTGTGAGCCACCTTATATGGGTTCTGGGAACCAAACTTGGGTCTTCTGGAGGGGAAACAAGTGCTCTTAACATCTCTTCAGCTCCACTTAACCCTCTTTTTACTTTTTGTTTCAAGACAGGCTCTCACTACATTGCTCAGACTAGCTTTGAACTCACTCCATAGCCCAGAGAGGCTTTGAGCTTTTGATCCTCCTGCCTCAGTCTCCAGTGTAGCTAGGATTACAGGCCTGAGCCACCAGGCCCAGCTGAAGCTCCTTGTTTTTATGGCTGAGTAATATGCTGACACATACATTTGCGTATAATGCTATAATGAGTACAGGGATGCAGCCGTCCAAAAGGAAGATGTTTAGTATGACTCCAGTCTTCAACTTTTAAGTCTTGCTATGTGATATATCCTGGAGGGGAATGTGCATCCTAGTGAAGACTGTGTAATGTGTCCTTGGGTGAAAGTTCTGAGTGTCTATTAGATCCACGAGGCCTGTGTATTGTTCACAGTTACTTTCATGTTGTGTATGGTAAGATAACTCTATACATGAATATACTTTACAATGATCAAGCCAGAGTTATCAACATTTCTATATCCTCAAACATTTATGATTTCTATGTTTGTGAAACCCCAGACTCATCTTACTATTTTGAAATGAGGATTATTGTAGATTGTAGCCACTTTACTGTGCTACATAGATCATCAGAATTAATTCCTCCTATCCAACTGTATTCTGGTAGCTGCTATCTGGTTTTCTCCATCTCCTCCCCTCCCCTTTCTAGTCTAATGACCACAATTCAGCCCTCTTCTATGAAAGTAACTTTTTTAGCTTTTGTAAATATGTAAGAATATACACTGTTTGTCTTTTTGCGTTCAATTATCTCCCAGTTCTAGCCACATTGTCATAAATGGCAGCATTCTGCGTTCCATTGTGCATATATTATATTTCTTTGTCCATTTATGTCAGTGGATCTTTCCTTTCAGTTCACTGTCAAGCAAATCCTTTCATTTCACATACATCCACTTCATTAAGCACACTTTCTAGAAATGAATCTTGTTCTCTTATTTGGAACACGATTCCTGGATCCTTCCTTTTCCTTACCTCTCTGGGATGGTTTCTGTGCATACGATAAGAAAAATCCCTTCCTAATTTTGTCAGACTGATGTTATGTAAGAGTTGGGCCTGCCAGTCAGCTTTGGTAGGTGTGTCTCAAGTCTTTGTGTTTTTTTAAACTGTTCTTGGGAGACAAGGGTATCTCCCAAGGGTATCTCCTATCAGTATTCTGAGACAGATCTGTCAAGAGGGATGTGGAAAAACCGGCTCTGCCACATATTTCTGTTCCTTGCACCCTCATGGAGATACTGTAAATTGGCTTTATCTCCCACTTGCTCCGGAAAGTACCTGTACGCATTCTGGTTGAGTACTATGCACCTGGAGACTCAGGGGATACCCTGGAAGAAGGGGAAAAAGGAATGTTCGAGTCAGAGGATGGGCTAGAGTGTGGTAGAACTGTCTTCCAGGTACCACATGACCATTTCCTGGTTGAACTCTGAGCAGCTGTGGTGAAATGCACACTGCTGGGCCTGTCAGCATTCTTTCATGGAGAGGAAAAAGGGCTCATGGGCCCGTCTTCTTCTTGATGATTTACAGTTAATTGTTTCTAGGCCCCAACTGACTGGGGGTGGGGCCTCATAAGGCCTCAACTCTCCTCGAAAATGTATAAGCAGTTGGTTTTTTGGGAAGTGAGAGATATTTTCTTCACTGTTGCAGCCTCTGGTAAACTGTCCATGTTGCTGTAAGTAATCCCTCACCTGTGCTCCTGTAAGCAACTCTAATGAAATTCGTTGGGACACACACACACACACACAGATGTAAAAGTAGTGCAGCAGATAAAGGTATTTGTCATAGAAGCCTGATGACCTGTGTTCAATTCCTGAAATACACATAAAGAGGGAAGGAGAGAAACAATGACTCCACAGAGTTGTTCCCTGGCCTCCACACATGTGATGTGGCATGCATCCCTATCCTGCACACATACACACACAATAATAATAAACACTAAATTAATTTTCAGAAAGTAGAAGGACTAGTTGGGAAGAAGAACAGTGGAATGGGAGAGGGACTGGAGAAGGAATTGGGAGACGAATATGATCAAAATGCGTTATATGCATATATGAAAATGCTACAATGAAACACATTATTGCACAGAATTAATGTATAATGATCAAAAACTTAACAAAAATCATAAATGTGACATAATTTCACAGGTATTTTAAAAACATCATTCCAAAATGGAAATTATGTTTCTATGATTAGCGCATTAACTCTTAGAACCACGGCGATGTTACATATAAACTCTTCTTACAAAGTGCATAATGAAGGCAAGGGGATGTGTGGAAGTCCTACGACATAAGTAGTGGTAACAAAGGCATCTACTACACAGTCAATAAATAACTTAGTTCCTTGTCTAGATGGGGAAGTCAAGAACTAAGCAAATGAGTTTGAAAAGCATTATTTTGATTTTCTAAAGCAAAACCCCCAAACAACTAAATATTATACTCCAGTTCATAAATTTGCTTTTCACATGAATATGTATTAACAATGTGGAACTACTTTATGCATATACCTGGGTTTGAGCAAGAAGATAACAGACTGTAGAGAATGAGAAGCCATGATCACCATGGGCCTGCATCAAAATTAGATGGCCAGCATAAGCTAATATTCTTAATACAAATTCAGATATAATTTTGGTGTTGTGAATACACTGGACAATATATATGCATATATTGTTGAAGTCTGTATTTTGAGGGAGCTTAGATTTAATGACAATTCAGCACTAATGAATGCATATCTATCAATATATCATTATTCAATGAGAAGAATATGATTTCCTTGGAGTTATTGTTGATTCTGGAGCAAGTGCTGAAGAAAACAAGGTTATCCTGGAGTATCTGTGGTCTCAGAAAATACTGAAATGCTCATGAAGTGAAAGGAACATGTAGAAAGAACACAAGATCTAGTATTATAAGATCCCCAAGTGGCCCAAATATGTGACACACTGAATAACAATAAACAATGAAAGTTAGATACTAGAATCCATAGAATAAATCAATACCCTTGAATCTATAGTGATAGTAATTAGTTAATGGGAGAGAAGTGTCCCCCTTACAGTAAATTTACAGATAACAAATATGGAAAGAATGAAGGTGATTGTCAATTAGTCACCATTGGACATACATCATAAGCAAGAAACAAGTATGGATGTAAAAATCATTGGGCAGAGCATGGTATGAAACTAGATACTCGCATGGTTTTGCGGCATTTTCCCATAAGACATATATTGAATAAAAGGAAATAATGATGTCTGGAGAGTTGAGAAAGCTAGCCTTAACCGAGTGATAAAGTTGATATACCAATAAGACACATTGATATCATTATGCTAAGAGGATACCACTTCTGTATTTATTTTGCCTAAAATGCTTTTATTTACCTTTATTTATTATGCTCATGCATGATGTGGGGGAAGGGCATGTGCCACAATATACATGGAGGTCAGAGGATAACTTTGTAAAGTTGGTTGTGACCTTTATGTGAACCCTCTCACTGGACTGTAACATGATTTTATTCCATCTGATCATGAAAAAAACCAGACAAATCCTATTCACTGGACATTCAACAAATCTCTGAACCAATATTCCTCAAAAATGTGAAGGGCATGAAAAGCAAGGAGACACTATAAACTGTTAAAGAGTGGGAGAGACTGAGCAGACATGAAAATTAAATGAAATAACAGTCCTAGATTAGAACCTGCATCACAAATGTGTCCTGTGCTAGGGGACAAATAGGTGAAAACCAACATCATGTCTGAAATCCAATGTTGTAGTAATGTGTGGATGCCCCTTGCCTCTTAAGAGATTATATCTTGAACTCACTGTAAATTGAAAATATTGTAAGCTCAGGATGAACTTCTTAGAGCAACTAGACATCCAGCTTGAGCACAGTATATTATGGGGAATCCAGTGTTTCCAGGCATGACAGCATTGCTCACTGCTGCTCTCCAGGATCGGGAGAGAATATTTACTTATCATTCGCTTGGGCAAAGGTCAAACGTGAAGAGCTAAAGTGTGGCCTGTAGTGAACGTATACTGTGTTTGCACCATTGTGAAGTTGACAAATCCCAAGTGAGAAAAAGACCTAAGGTCGTGATTCTCCATGTAAGTCTTAGCTGTGATACATGAAATAAGGTTAGTGCTAATTAGGCAAGTACTGACAGCATAGGCAAGTCCCTAGTTTCCTTCAGCAGCAGCCTGAGTTCTTGTGCTCCTGAAAGAGCAGAATCTAGACTGGGCACAGTGGTAGATCAAGAAGTCTATCACTTAATTAGAGCAAGTGAGGAAGCAAGAACCCCACTCTTTGGAAAAATAGGCCAAGCTAAAAAGCAATGCAGCCTTCACTTCTAGGAAACAGGCATGGTTTTCACAGAAGCCCATTTTATCCAGAATTCAGTTTGTTATAAGTAAGTGTATAAGATATATATGTAGTTGCTGAAGGACACCTACAGTTGAAAGGTTTACTGGGGGAAGAGTAACAGCACTCTGTGCATGCTTCCCTGGAGAGGAAGACTTGAAGTTGTTTCACTGTGACCCAGTTAGTGAGTACTCTTAGTCACTGTCCCTGTATCTTGTTTTTTGGGGGGGTATTCTGAGGTGGCACTGGAATCTATCACTGCCTTTCTATCTTGATCAACAGTTGGTCATTGTCATTATCCTCACAGCCTGTTTCAGGCCGTGAGTGGGTCCACCCATTGTTCTTTATGTCTTGTCTTTGGGGTTCAGCTGGTCATTCTTGCCTGAAGTTAATTTGCTGCCTAACATGTCCATTCAGAGTATCCAGCTGAAGGATAGATGGCAACTCTGTGCTCTTTCGCAGAGTTATCGTAAGTCTAAATTAAATTCAAGTTAAAACACTAAAAGTGAAGGGATACATGGAGCATGAAGTGTGTGGTCGCTCGAGGTCTGAAGTTAGAACCCATTTGGAGTTTATTTCCAACCATCTAGGTGAAAAAAAAATGATGTTGTTTTGCTGAAAAGTGCTGGAAATCAAGGGCTGCACTACGGATTCTGTGTGTATCTGGAGTGTGGAACTAACAGGACTCACTGTTGTACTGGTTGTAGGAGGTAGAGAAAGAGAGGAGTTGAGGCCATATGGAGACCTCTGAGAATGCACTCCCCTTCTGTTTTTTAAAATAATTTATTTAACTTTTTACACATGTTATTCCCAGTTCCCTCTCCCTCCCTTCTCCCCCGGCCCCCCAATCTCCCCAGCCCCCTACCCCACTCTATTTCCCCCCTCCGCTCCCCAGGGAGGGTAAGGTCTTCCATGAGGGATTTTCAGAGTCTGTCATATCATCCAGGGCAGGGCCTAGGTCCTCCCCCATGTGTCCAGACTGAGATAGCATCCCTCCATGTGGAATGGGCTCCCAAAGTTCATTTATGTTCCACAAATAAATACTGATCTACTCTCCAAGGTCCCACAGATTGCCAAGGCCTCCACTGTGACACCCAGATTGGGGGGGTGTCTGGATAAGTCCCATGCTGGCCTCTTAGTCATAAGTCTGGGGTTCATGCCTTCCCCCCTTGTTTAGGTCAGCTTCCTCTAAGACATTTAAAAAACAAACAAAAATTACTCTCAGAACAGGGTACCTTTACATTAAGTAATAGTGATGAAGTTTTGAGAGATGAGGAATCAGCGAGTTGAGGACCTAGAGAGAATTGGTCCTGTTGGACTGCAAATGTCCAGTAACAATTCAGTTATCATCTTTGATACCCTCAATGAACAGTGGGAATAATATAGAAATAAGAAAGTGTGAACTGAGAAAACAATGGATGGTCAAGTGGGAAAGGAACTTGTCATCAGCAATGGTGTCACTGGCCTGCAATGTTGAAATGTATTATATGACCCCTAATAGAAAAATTTTTCCAAATCCTAGGCTAGGCATTTGGGAGGAAAGACAGGTGCTGTGTGCACATAAGAGCCTAGCATGCTGTAGGACAACTAAGACGGTGAGATAGAAGATGGAGAAAGTGGACATTGAGAGTCGATTTCAATCCACAATTCACTTAGGAACCATTCCCGCCTGAAATCTCAGTCCACTGGCATCACTTTGTAATGCCTACCTTTATTTCCAGGATAATCTCCCTGTGATGGAAGCAAGACATCCATCCCCACTGTTGAACCTGTCACGTTGTATTTATTTGCTCCTTATGCCTATTTTTGGCCCCCTTCTTATTTCTTTTCTATAAATTTCCCCTCCTTTGTTCAGTCTTAGTCTTTCTCCGTTAGATACTCACCCGATTCTGACAGCGTGATTACTTAATGCTCACCTGCCAAATTAACTGACTTATTTTACCAACTGGGTGGATATACAATACCCTGACACTTGCTATTTGAGTATTTTACTGATTTTTTTGTATGTCCATGATGAATAAATAATGATGCAAGTATTCAAATATTGGTAATTGGCCTGTTTTGTATTAAAATATGCACCATGGTATATATTATCTTTCTCACTGTTTGACTTCAGTTCAGTGAAAATTAATAGGTTAATATTAAAATTAGCAATGCCTTCCATTTCTCTTTGCTTTCTAGACCCCTTTTCTATTTCTTTAAGTTGGAGTGTTTACAGCAAAAGAGGGAAAGGTATTTAGTTAAATGAACAATGTATAACAGAATAGTTCAATTCTTTGAAAAGACAATACATTTTAGTGGTTTCCAAACATTGCAGTTTTTCAGTTTAATTTTTGGTTTTTTAAATGTGTGTAAGTATTTTGCCTACATGAATATCTGTACACCACACGTGTATCTGGTGCCTATGGAGGCTAGATGATGGTGTCAGATGCCTTGGAACTAGAGTTCCAAATAGTAGTGAGCACATGATGGGTGCTGGTAATATCTCTCACCCAACATTGTGGTTTTGAAATGGCCCTTGCATTTAGTAGCACCAAGCACATGTTAAGGCAGTCATCTGGCAGTGCTGTTTGTTATTTAACTACAAGATTGAATTGTATGTCCTAACATAAAACATTTTCATCACTAAAATGCATGTAACTATTCTTTGTTTACCTTCCTCCTTCTCTGTCATTTTTACTTATCCCCTCACCCCTTTTTGTTTTGTTTGTTTTTTCAAGACAGGATTTTTTCTTTGTAGCCCTGGCTGTCCTAGAAATCACTTTGTAGACCAGGCTGGCCTTGAACTCACAGAGATCCACCAGCCTGTGCCTCCTGAGTGCTGGGATCAAAGGCGTGTGCCTCCATGCCTGGCTACTTCCTTCCCTTTTATCATCACACACTCCTCACCCTTCCCTTTCCTGTAATGTATATCTTCAAATTTACATGTTCCCCTGTAGAATATGTAGTTGAGTGGTAGAGCATTTGCCTAACACACAACTGAGGTCTTGAGTTTAATTTTTGCCAAAGTAACATTTACATTAATGATGTATTACAAAGAACACATTCTCCACTTAATTTTTTTTTACTTGGGACCGTGTCATTAATATCAATCCATGTTGATTTGTGTCCAGCTGCTTTGTGGTTTCAGACTTCACTGTGCATGTTAGATTTCACTTCCAGAATCCCCTAGGACCAATGGTCAGGTTGTTCTGTGTTTTCTTTGAAAACTTTTAAAACATTCTTACAACTTTTATTGATTCCTTGTGGATTTCACATCATGCATTCTGATCCCACTTATCTCCCTGTCCTCTGCCCTTGCAGCCTCCCCCCAAAACAAAACCAAATTTAAAAGAAAAACCAAAAAAAAAACCAAATCAAACCAAACCAAATCAAGCAAAAGTAGGAGAATCTTGTCGTGGAAGCTGGAGTGTGGCTCAGTGAGTCACACAGCTCACCCTTTAGTCCATTCATCTTCACTTGCAAGTGTCCATTGCCAGGAGTCATTGGTCTGGTTTGAGGCCTCTGGCTTCTGCTACACTGTCGACAATGGGCTCTCACTGGGGCTCCTTTTGGATATCCTGTTGTTGTCCTGTGTCATGGAGATCCTGCAGTTTTAGATCTGCAAGTCTGGCTCCTTTATCTGCTCCAACAGTTCATACATGAGGTGGATGTTGGGGTGGGCCAACTCATAGCCCTGGTTCTGGGCCTGGGTGGTAGCTGAGTTGGTCAACTTTTCAGCTTTTCCTCATTGTCACTACCCAGGTGAGCTCTCCAGCACTAGCCCAGCTAGCTCACCCAATGTTTTCTTATCACACATAATGCTCCTTTTCAATGTCTCATTTGGGTCTGTATTGGGAATATAATCTGGGATATATTCCCAGATTGAGCTTTATTATAACTGTGCGTGCGTCATGTGTGAGTGTGTGTGTGTGTGTGTGTGTGTGTGTGTACACACCTGAAGTAAAATACTATGTATTATTCATTATTCTTGAAAATCCACAGTAAGATTGGGTGCCATTGTTTGTGACAGATAAAAATTAGGATCATACTAGCTTTTCTTCTGGAGCTCAGTCTGTACTTTTTTTAACTATTAGCAAAAAATAGTTTCTACAGGGTGAGTGAGGTGGCTAAGCAGGTGGGTTTGAGCCCCAGGATCTACACGCTAGAGTGGGGAACTGACTCCTGCAAGTTGTCCTCTGACCGTCACACACATGCAAGCACACAGTAAATATATAAGCGTAATTTAAAAATATGCACCAAACTGGGAGGTGGTGGCACCCACTTTTAATCCCAGTACTCAGGAGGCAGAGGCAGGCGGATCTAGGTGAGTTTGAGACCAGCCTGGTTTACAGAGCGAGTTCCTGGACAGCCAGGACTGTTATGTAGAGAAACCCTGTCTTGAAAAACAAAAACAAACAACAACAAAATAGGTACCATAAAGTATTTGATATGTGCCAGAAACTAAGTTAGATACTCTAAATTTAAAAAAATTGTATCTTCTTCACAGAGATGTTACAAAGAAGCTGTTAGTGTAATGACTTCTGTTGTAAGACTGTGAAAACCTAGGTTGAAAGGTTTTTAGTGGCTAGTACATTTCAGATGGGATGAGAATTGGGTCTGTTTCATGCAATCCCAATGCCATGATACCTCCCTGTCATCCCTTCAGCTCAAAGGACTTTTTGAATATTTGGCACCCTCCTGCCATTTCTCTGTGTACTGTGGGTGCTAGGGCATTGACTTAATGGTTTGAGGGTGAGGCGTGCACAGAGCAGATTGAGCAATGCTACAGGGCCGAACAGCTTGCTGCTGTAGCCCTGTGCCTCTGTGTTCAACACATCATGTGAGCATCTTAGCATCCTGCTTTAGCTCAGTTACTGCAATGGTTAGCTTTAGGTGTCAACTGCACTAGATTAAATAATACCCGGGAACCTGGAAAAGCATCACTTTGGGGTGTCCCTGAGAGGGTGCTTCTAGTGGAGATTAGTGTGGGAATTTGAATAAACTAACAGATATCTGTTCTCAGTGTGTATGGATGTCATTCAAATGGCCAGAATCCTGGAAAAGAACAAAAATAGAAATGTTTCTCTACCTTACTGTTTCTTTTGGCTGATGTTTCAGAGGATCTGTTTTTTTATTTAAAACATATTTTATTTTTACTTATGTGAATGTGTGTCTATCTGTGTGTGGGTACATGTAAGTACGGATGTCTGTGGAGGCTAGAGAGGGTGTCCAGTCACCTAGAGCTGGAATTACAGGTGGTGTGAACCATTAAATGTGGGCTCAGAGAACTGAACTCAGGTCCTTTATAAGAGCAGTAGGACCTCTTAATCACTCTGGAGTGCTGGAACAATTTTATAAAAGTGTGTGTGTGTGTGTGTGTGTGTGTGTGTGTGTGTGTGTGTGCAGATAGAGTTCAGAGAGAAACTATGTGGAGTTGATTTTCTCCTTCCATCATTACATGGGTTCTGGGGCTCAAACTCAGGTCGTCAGGTTGACAGCATATACATTTGCCTTCGGAGGCTGCTACCTGACCTTCAGAGGGACTCTTCCTCACAACTCCCTTCTTCACTCTTCACAGCACAGAGCAACAGCATCCAATGGCGAGCACCCCCACCTTTTAGAGCAGCAGCATCCAATGGCACCTCCCACCTTTTGGAGGTTACATACTTTTAGAAAATCAAGAGACAAGGCTGTGTATGTGACTCAATGGCAGAGCACATACCTAATATTTTGGAGGCCCAGATTCCAATCTACACAGCTCTAAAAAGAACCCTTTCTCCAAAGAATCTAAGGCACACAGATTTTTACATACATATTTTGGAGAGTGGTTTTGGAGTTTTTAAAACCCATCTATAGATCCAGTTCTACCTGATGGGGCATAAGAAGGTAAGAGGTCCGGGTTGCCAAGATGGTTCAGGGGTTAAAAGCACTGGTCACTCTTCCAAGGGACCCAGGTTCAATTCCCAATACCCACATTGCGTTTCACAACTGTCTGTGCCTCCAGTTCCAGGAGATCTGTATCTTTACACAGACATACATATGGGCAAAATCCCAATGTATATAAAAAATAAATCTTAAAAAATCGCCAGACACCAGACTGGTGACTGAGTGGCCAGCATGGGACTGATCCAGACCCCATGAATGTGGGTGTCAGTGAGAAGGCCTCAGCAATCTATGGGGCCTCAGAGGCCTCAGATAGTAGATCAGTGTTTACCCCTGGCATACAAATGGACTTTAGAAGCCCATTCCACATGGAGGGATGCTCTCTCAGCCTGGACACATTGGGGAGGGCCTAGGCCCTGCCTGGGATGATATGACAGACTTTGAAGATACCCATGGAAGGCCACACCCTCCTTGGGAAGCGAAGGGGGATGAAGTGAGGGAGTTGGGGGGGCTGGTGAGGGATGGGGGAGGAGGGAAAGGAGAGGGAGCCGGGATTGACATGTGAAGCAAGCTTGTTTCTAATTTAAATAAAAAAGCAGTGGTGGTGCACACCTTTAATCCCAGCACTTAGCGGGCAGAGGCCAGCAGATCGCTGTGAGTTCAAGGCCAGCCTGGTCTACAGAGTGAGTGCTGGGGCTACACAGAGAAAACCTGTCTCGAAAAACAAAAAAATGTAAGAGGTCTAAGTTATTCTAAACCAGCTGTTTTCAACCTGTGGGTCATGACCCCTTTGGAGGTATCTCACGTCAGATAGCCTGCATATCAGATATTTGCGTTATGATTCATAACAGTGGCAAAATTACAGTTATGAAGTAGCAACAAAATCAATTTATGGTTGGAGGTCACCACAACATGAGGAACTGTAATAAAGAATCACTGAACTAGGAAGGCTGAGAACCTTTAAACTGTCATCAACTAGTTACGTTACTTTGGTCTAACCAGTGAACTTCTGTGTGCCTCAGTTTCCTTATCAGTCAGAGAAAGGGGCTTGCCACACATTAGTCTTGGCAGTCCAGCTCTATATAATTGTATCCTGATGCCCCTGTCTACTTTTATGAGAAGGAACTTGAGTTTAATTTCAAAAAAAGCTTGAAATATTTTTTTCAAGGGAACCGTCTGCAAGTGGATAGGTCTAAAGACATTATGCTGTCTTTTGTTAACACAAACATGCATCGGAGAGCCTATTATGTGCCCAGGTCTGTGCGAAACACTGGTGTTCATAGACAAATAAGGCTCCGTCCTTGCTTCCCAGACTGGGGGAGGTTTCAGTGCATTTACACATACATATTCTGTTTTGAGAAGGGAGAAAAAGGCCAAGTTATGTGAGTTTCCCTGGGCCTGAATAAAAACCTGCTTAAATGGTCTCTATTCAAGCTTTTCCTGGCAGCTATGCTTCTAATTCAGCTCCCTCCTTCAGGGGGAAAAGCTAATGTATGGAGAACCAAGCTTCTTTGCTATTCTGCAACTCTGTGCTTGCCAGAGACCAGATTTTAATTCTTAAAGGGACCAGGCCTTTCTTCTCAGAAGCCTTCAAAAACACCTCTCAAAAATGCAGTTCACAAGCAGTCAGGCCATGGTTCTCACCCCCACATTGCTCTCCAGACTTCCAAGATGAAGGAGAGAGTCCTGCAGAGTTGAACTGGTTTGTGAGGGTTACAGTGGAGCACTGAGACCTTCTCATTTTTATTTACTTATTTGATAATCTGCTACTTATTTTATTTTTCCTCCTTTGTTCAGTCTTAGTCTTTCTCCCTTTGATACTCACCTGATTGTGACAGCATGATTACTTAATGCTTACCTGCCAAATTAACTGACTTATTTTACCAACTGGGTGGATATACAATACCTTGACACTTGCTATTTGAGTATTTTACCGACTGTAAAAAAAATGTCCCTGGTGATATCTTATCCAAAGGCAAACCCCAGGGCTCCCTTTATTTATTTATTTTTAAACAACAGCCCACATTTGTTGCTCTGGAATTTATAAACCACGTTTGGTATAATACATATTCTACTCTAAGATAAGATGAACTGGTATTCTCCTTCCAGTTATAAAATATACATAAATACGTATGTATGTACATATATGTACATTCCAGTTGAATTTGTAGAAATTGCTCTGCTATCCCCTAAGAGGAATATGGTTTTGTTCACAGACCTGTATTGGGCCAATTAAGTTAATTTTTTGTTTGACATTTTAATTATATACAGTCAGCAATGAACAAATAAAATATTTTCCAAATACCAAATAACTGTCTTCTTTTGTGAGAAGTGAGATTAGTTATTTTTTTATTATTTTGTCTTCTAGAAATTAAGACACTGCCCACCTCTAGCATATAAATTTTTTCTAATAATTAGTACAAAGGAGTAAAAGAAAAAACTAAAATAAGAAATACATAAGAAAAAGGTAAAATAAAATGTTTCTTCATTTTGTTCCAACAAACTTTGAGTCTTGAAACATATCTTGGATTGTAGGAGAGTGGCATGTATTCCTAGGATAGAGTTATACATTCTAACTAACATTTGTAACCTCCTCTGAAAAGATAGGATTTGGGCCTCAGAAAAGATCAAGCTACATGAATTGCCCTAGGCCAGTATGAAAAATCTCTAAATTACTTCCTTGCCATAAATGATACTGTCATAGTTACTGTCTATTGCTGTGAAGAGATGGTATGGTCAAGGCAGCTTATAACAGAAAATATTTAATTAGGGGCTGGCTTACAGTTTCAATGGCTTAGTCCAGTATCACTATGGCAGGAAGTATGGTGGCAGGCATGACAACATGGTGCTGGAGAAGGATTGGAGAGCTATGTTGTCATCTGTAGGCAGTGAGAGAGAGAGAGAGGAGAAGGAGGGATGGAGATAAGGAGAGAGAGAGAGAGAGAGAGAGAGAGAGAGAGAGAGAGAGAGAGAGAGAGAGAGAGAGAGAGAGAGAGACTTGGCTTGTTATGGGCTTTTGAAACCACAAAGCCTACCCCCAGTGACACATGTCCTGTAACAAGCCAAACCTCCAAGTTCTTTCTAAATATTCCACCAACTGAGAATCAAACATTCAAAGACATGAGTCCCTGGGGGTCATTTTTACTCAAACCACCACAGATACTTGGGGCCATTGTAGTTGTTTTTTTTTATTTTGTGGAGGAGCTCGCCACCCAGCTTCCAAATAAATTCACAGAGACTTATTCTTACTTATGAATGTCCAACCTTAGCTTGGCTTGTTTCTAGCCAGCTTTTCTAACTTGAGTCATCCTGTTTCTCTTCTACATTTTGCTTCTGTGCTTTTTGCCTCTCTTTATTTTATATATCTTTCTCCTTTCTTACTCTGTGACTGGCTGTGTGGCTGGCCCCAGCATCCTCCTCTCCTTCTTTTCTCACTCTTCCTTTCTCTTCTTCTCCTCCTATTTATTCTCTCTGCCTGCCATCCCTGCCTATCCTTTCTCCTGCCTAACTATTGGCCATTCAGATCTTTATTAGGCCAATCAGTAACAGAGCTTCTCATAGTAAAACAAATGCAACATAAAAGAAAGCAACAAGTCTTTCACTCATTAAACAAATGTTCCACAGCATAAACAAATGTAACATATCTTTAACTAATATTCCATTTGTGTTTGGGCTTTTACAAACAAAGAAGGAAAGGGATTAAAACAAAAAGAGTACAGTAATCTGAAGAGAGTCTGGAAGCTAGGTTGGATGCTTTCTTGAGGTACAATGAAGATGATGCTTAAAAGGCATTTGGTGACTCTGGGGACATCTTGCTAGGTATTATTGACCCGTGATTTAAAGCACAAAATGTTTAACAAATGCATGTAGTTTATTTTCCACTAGACCCATAGGCTTTGTCTTTATTGATTTTGATTTTGTAAAAATAATTTCATTTCCTAAACTTGTCTAACAGTGATTCTCAAAGTGGGGTGCTCACCAGATCTTTTTAGGGGAAATACAAATAAAACTATTTTCATGCTAACAGTATAGAATTATTTTCTTTGTAAAGTTTTTCTCTCCTAATTTCATCGTTCCCACTCTATATACTTTTTGATTCCTTTACATGTATAATATTGGGCTCATTAGCATTTCACCATGGTGTGTGGAAGGAGTCCATGACCCACTCCTCCATCTGGAGGGTACATAAGTAGTTAAGAGTTGCTAGGGGGAAGGGCTCACAGGCTCTCACCCCTCTGTTAGGAACTATTGGCAGTTAATAGTTGCTGGGAGAAGGAAAGGCATTTTCTTCAGTGGTGTAGCCACTGGTAATTTGTGCATGTTTCCATGAATAATCTTCCATCCATGATAAGCAAATCTAGTGAAATTGACTGTGTCACCTCACCCCCATAGAAGACAAGAGAAAAAGTAGAAAGAGAAGTATTTTGGAAGAAAAGAGATCAGCAAAAGGAGGAGTTGGACATGAAATGGTAATAAGGGGTGAATATGATCAAATAACAATGTCATAATGGAAACCCTTATTGTGCAAAATTAATATACACTGCTAAAGTACAGTTGGTATTTGCTTTACAAGCATGATGATATGAGTCCAATCCCAAGGACCCACATAAAATAAGCCAGGTGTGGTGACATATGCTTGTAACACCTGCACTGGGAAGGAAGAGGCAGGTAGATCTTTGAGGCTTGCTAGTCACCCAGTCTATCCTACTTTGTGAGTTTGAGGACAGTGAACAACCCTGTGTCAAAGCATGGTGGGGACAAGGAGATGGCTCACTTGTTAAATTGTCTGCCTTGCAAACAAGATGACTAAGTTCAGGTTCCTAGAACCCATATAAGAACCTGGGGGGCGGTTGGGATAGGGTAGTCACTGGGGTTAACGGGGAGGTGAGGACAGCAGAACTTTCAAGTTCATTGGCTAGGCAGATTAGTTGAAGTGATGTACTTCTCATTGAAAGACTCAAAAATAAAGGTGTAGAACCATTCTGTCACTGACATGTACACACACCCACAAACACACGTGCTTACACCTGCAATAATAAGTACATGCATCACACACATCACACGCATACACAGAAAATGTAGATGGCACCTGGGAATGGACAACTCCATATGTACATGCACACACATACACCTGAACTTGCACACAGGCACACATGTCAATAAAGTATTCAAAAAGAAAAGAAATCCCCCCTTTTGGAGTCTACAGTAGTGGTTTCCAGAAGTTCCATGGTATGCAATGCTGCTAGAGACTGAAGGCAGAGGCAGATAATAAAAGCAGCTGTTGTTCATCAAACTACACATTAAACAGATTTGCAAAAATGTAGAACAGGCCACTCCTCCCTATGTTTGTGATTTGTAAAATACAGGCATTTTGTGAAATACTGTCCTCTGGGCATCATGCCTGTTGCACACATGAGCTCACAGTAGCAGTGGTTATCTATGCTAGACCTATACAAGATTAAACTAGTTAAAAATTTAGGCTATGGAGGGTTCTCCTGTGCTCAGGGGGACACTCATGCACTCACTTACAATAGGGCAGGGTACTCACCACGTCTCCAGTGGCACAAACTGTGGCCGTTGTCTGACACAAATATAGTGAGTGCAGGAGTGAAAACACTGAAAGGGTCACCTTCCACGATGGCTTTCAAAAATGAGGTCGCTGACATGAATCATGAACACAGATAAAGTCACTGAATCTCTGATATTTGAGTGGCTGCATATCACAACTCTGCTGAGTTAGCTGAGGCTCATCACTGACAAGCAAATCATGAATCATTGAAAAGATGGTGAAAGTGAGGATTACTGCAAATGAATCATTTTCCAAATCAAATGTTTGAATATTGCTTTAATACTGCTGCTCTGTTCATCTTGTCTCATCACTTTCAAAATGTGAAGTTTATCTTGAAGATTTGGGCCTCTCATATCTAGTATCCTGAATGGTAACATGGAATAGTTGTGTCCATTGGGCTATCTGTAATACGTTTCACACACATTCATCTAATACTGTTTTTTACCTTGAATATAAACAACATATATCCAGGGAGGCGTTGGTGCTCTGAGAAATCGCCTTGTTGAGCTGACGCTTGGTTGATGGTCCCATATATCGCGCCTCTTTGAAGGTCGCTAAGGCATGGTTGAATTACTCACACATATGGCTACATGCTTTGAATGCAGAGTGTCTGATTTCATACTATCCATTTTTATTATTTTATGAATATTATTAGGCTCTAATTGAACTGGTCTTTCAATACTGAGTTTGTAAGTCTCGAACCATCGATATCGCCCATGGTCGCTTTTCATGAGTTTTATCACTGTATATTTTGCTACAATATAACATCCATTTATAAAAGTATTGAATGCTTTAATTGAATCCTGAAGTTGTCAAGAAGATAAATGATGGCATAAGTATTACGCGAGCTGATGCTGAGTTGAAGTTTAGATGAGATGACGCATCACATCTACGCTGGAAGGCCCACATCCAGGATGAATGATCATCAATGCATAGTAAACACATTGCAAATGAATATTAATGACTGCACAAATACGCCGATACATTGTTAATAAGATACACTATTTACATGAGAAGTTCATGCATCCAAATCCGTTTCATCAGTGGTAAACTTTCTATGATGAACCATTCATATTTACTGCTTTCGTGGCCTCAGTAATATTTAAATGCTCAAGAGGCGTCCACTTTCGCTTAAAGAACTTCGTTCATAATATCTCATATCGCTCAACCACCCGCTGTGATGAGGCAAATACGCTTATAAAATCTGAAGTATCTAATTCAAGACTCTTTCTGAATTTACACAAACCACAACTGAATTTGTCTGTCCACAACTTTCTGTTTTTTTGCTGGCAAATTGTTGGTGTGATATTGAATCATCTGTCAACAATTCAAGAATCTTATGTTTCCTCAAACTCCTTTCTGTTCCAGACACTTTATTTGATTTGTCACTGTTCGATCCTTTTCCATTCGTCACTGAATTGGAATATTTAATCATTGTTACAAAGGTGAAGTTAGTGGCATTTATCATTTGTTCTGTTTTTTGCATATTTTGTTGCTTCTGGAAGATAAACAGTATTTGGCCAATTGTTTAGTGCAATTATCTGTGATCATCTCGAATTCATAACTGCTGTGTATTTGTTAATTAACTTAAAAAGGTGCTAGCTTCAGAAAATAACTGTTAATGGTGTTGATGGAACTGTAAAATTTTGACATTTGAGCAGGCTCTCCTAATTATATTTCCTTTACTCTGATCTTATATATTTTGTTCTTCCTATTCTTAAGTGAGAGCTGTGTCTAGTTCTGAATGATTTAAATAAGACTAAGGAGTGTTTAGAAGGAGATTTCATACAAGAAAAGTGTCAATTAATTGAGACTGTTTAACTTGAAGAAGAGGACTTAACAGAAATCTCCAAGTTTAGAGTGCTTTATTTTGCAAAGGACAGAATCCAGCTGTCCTTCAGCTCAATGAGACTAGGATAAGAGGACCCAGACTTAAAGTGTCATCAGAGGGATTTACTTAAGATGCATTGAACGTAGTTACACACAGCAAAAGCTAGTAGATCCTGGACTGGGCTCCTGGAGGCAGCTGTGGACTTTCCCTGCAGCTGTAGGAATTTGACAGAGTTTTTATGTTGATCAGTTGTAGGCAGAAACTAGGCAACAGCTTCCTGACTGATTTAGACTTTGGCACTTTGATATTTTCCAGTTTTCATTGCAACATCTGAAAAGGGCAGGTAGTCTTTTTGTAAAATTATATCTGAATGTGATAGTCCAGAATGAAAGAAAAAAACAGACCACAAATGCATAGGATTCATGTAAAGGCGTGCTTTCTGCCTGCCTGTCTGTCTGATTCTTTTCTTTTCCCTACAGTTTATAGTCTACTCAGCAGGCTCACAGTATAGTCTGTGTATCTATCTGTCTGTCTGTCTGTCTGTCTATCATCTATCTATCATTTGAGAATTCCATATATGAATTGACCTTTTAACCAAATATGAAGTTTTAACCAACTCAAACACCCACTCCCTCTCCTCTACCTCCTCCCATACCTTTCTCCACCACTTTTCTCTCCCAACGTCATCTACTCTTTTTAAAAAGCACTGAGTCCTCTTAGAGGGGCAAGTATGTGGATGGTGTAGACAGCATCATTCACTAGAAAATGGCACCTATCTGGGGCTGGGTTCTTGAAGAAAACGCCTTGTCCAGCACCCCAGCTGAGGAGCTATTTTTACTTATTTTAACTCTATTACACCAAATATATATTTTAGTTGTGTGTGTGTGTGTGTGTGTGTGTGTGTGTGTTGAGTTTAATTGGGGATACTCACAGGATCCTGGATGAGGAGCTGCTTGCAGGACCATGGCAACTTAACAGGGGCTATACCACTGAACAAAATGTCTCTTTCTCTCCCACCTATCAGTAACTGCTTATAAATGTTTAAGGACGGGTAGGGCCTCCTGCTTGCTTCCCCCTAGCAACTGTTAACTGCCAGTAAGTCCCCTGGGGGGCAGGTGGGCCTTGTGAGCCCTTCCTTCCACTCCATAGAGGAATTTGACAGGCTCACTGTCATGGAGGACTTGCACAGATAACCACAGTGCTGAGAATTTAAGAGCACAAGGCCTAGGCTGAGGTGAGGAGTCAGTGGGTGAAAGTGCTTGTTCGTCAAGTGTGGGGACCTGAGTTTGTCTCCTCTCCTAGAGACCATGTAAAGTTGGAAGAAGAAAAAAGTCACTCCAAAAAGCTGTCCTCTGACCTCCACATGTATTGCCCCCCCACCTCATGCACATATGTAATAAGAAACAAATAAAAAAGCCAACCAAAAATGAATACAACTGTCATGCCATGAGTAAGTGTGCATAAAACATGCTCTTCTTCTGCCTGGTTCTTCCTTTCTTTTATCCCTTCCTTCCGCAAAGTCCCTGAGCCTTGGGGGGGGGGGTGATAACAGATGTCACACACAGGGTCGAGCACTCCACAGTCTCGTATTCTTAGCATTTGCTCTGCAGTAACCCCTACCCACTGCAAAATTAAGCTGACAGCAGCCCTAATTTATGGCAAAGTGAAGGCCATTTGACAGCCCTGTCATACCCGTTTAGCAAGACGACAACAGTAAGCTTTTCTACTAGGACCTAGGTCCTCCCCAGCCATGGGCTTTGGACCAGGCTTATGGTACCAGATGTGAATTCTCTCCTGTGGAGCAGGCCTCAAATCTAATCCGAAAGCATCTGGTTACTCCCACAGCAGTCATGCTACTGTTGTAGCAGTGGCCGCGTCTTGCCTAGAAGGTGGGTATTATAGCATGTGGGGTGCACAGCTGGGTGAGACCTTTGTTGACTTTTCTCCTCTAACAGCCTGCATAGCAACTTCTGGCACTGTGAAAGCTTGTCAGCAGGGAGGAAGCTTCCAGCTCAGTTCCAGTCTAATTTATCCATGTCCTGCCATCAAATATGGGGCGGCTTAATAGTACCTTACCATCTGGTTCTGGTGGGCAACCAACAGCAATGGCTATAACCTGTATTGTTTTCTCAGCAGCTTTTTTGACCAACAACTCACAGGGAGGTAGCCCGCCCTTGGCACTTTTTTAGTGACTAACCTTATGGCTTTTGGGATCAGCTTTAATCACAGACATAAGATATCTCGTTTTCAACTCTTTTATATTAGCTTACAAAGCAGCGCATTTCCTTGTGGTTTTTCATGCACTTTTAGTTTTGGTTGATCCTTTCCCATTCCTTTGCTTTTGACATAGAATCTTGCTATGTAGTCGAGGCTGACCTCGAACAGTCAGTTCTTCCTATCGTGTCTCCTTATTGCTGGTATTACAGGTGTTTGCCGCCATGCCTGCACAAGTACACTCATATTGTGTAACAATCACCACCATCTGTTTCCAGCATTTTTTTGATTAAGCTCGAACTCTGACATAGTCTACATGTACTAACTCCTCACTACATCTTCCTTCCAGGCCCTTGTTACTTCTTTTTCTCTTTGTAGCTTATGGTGTTGCAAGATAGTCTTTGGAAAAGGCATAGCACATTGCCCATTTTTCCTTGCCTCAATCTCCACTGTTTCTGTCCAGTGCAATTAGAACACAGTCTCAACAACTGGAGCAGCTGGAGAGATGGCTCAGCAGTTAGGAGTTCTCGTTGGTCTTTCAAAGGACCTGGGGTTAGTTCCCAGTTCCTACTTGATAGCTCACAACTTTCTGTAATTCCAGTCCCAGGGAATCTGATGACACCTTCTTCTGGCTTCTAAAGGCACCAGGAATGCTCAAGGTGCATAGACATACATGCAAGCAAAACACATGATAAATAAGCTTTTTTTAAAAAAAAAACTCATTGTAGTTCCACCTTCTTCTGTAAACTTGATCACTGTAACCCATTATTTTGCCTTGATGTTTTGTATCACCCAGTGATTTTGAGCACATTCTTATGTCTGGGCCTATTCCTTTGCTGGACTGGAGTTTCTCTCAGCTTCTTTCTTTTCAATACTGATTCAACTGTGAAATGACCTATTGAGAGGCCTTCTTGACAATGAAAGGTAAAGAACCATCATCAATCAGTCTTCTCTTTCTCATGTGCTATTTCCTGTTTCTTTCCACCACTTAACAGCCACTTGGAGTTATTTCTTCTTCCTTTATGATATATGTAGAAGTGACACATATGGCTGTGATTCCAGTACTCCAGAGGCAGGGGCAGCAAGTATGAGGTCACACTTAGCTACATAGTGAGTTTGAGGACAGTTAGGGCTGCACAATGTCTCAAAAAAGCCCACTAAAATGACATAGAGTGTTTGTGCTTTTCACCCCTCCACTTTCGTCTTCCTGCTTGAGTGATTGCCACCATGGCAGCAATGACTGCCTCTGGACTTGCTCTGCCCTCAGTGGTATTTTCACCACCCAGAGGGATCTTACAAACAGCAGTCAGATCATGTGAGTCTCTATTTCTCTCCTGAGACGGCCCATAGAGAACTTTGTAACCATAGCTGATGCGGCTCCTCCATTTCACCCATTTTGTCTTCACAACCCTGGCCTTTTTACTGGTTCTTCATCAAGTCAAAGCTGCTCTTGACTTATTCTTTTTAACATCCTGTAGCATTCATTCATTCATCTATCATATTTACTGCTTCCTCATTATCAGTAGTATATTTGGCTATATTACTATGATTTTTGTATCTACTTTATTCCGTACAATGTATACAAATACTTAGAACAGTAGCTGCCATATTGTTGACACATAAGAATTGAGTTGTGTCTCCCCCAAAGGTATATTGAAGTCCTAATCTCTGGTCACTGGGAATGTGGCCTTAGCTGTAAATAAGGGGCTTTTTGTAATCAGATTAGGATAAGGTTATTATAGTAGCCCTTAGTCTAATAGGGACCAGTGTCCTGATAAAGAACAATAGTGTGTAATGACAGAGCAACACAGGCAATTTTATGCTGAAAACTATATTCATGTGATTTGCTTTGTATTTTATTGATATGGACCCAATTTAACAAAGAGCATCATTATCTCGGAACAATTCACGTTGCTGCTTTTTCCTTGCCAGCATGCCTGGCCTATCATCATCATTATTATTATTATTACACTTGCAAGACAGGTGCAGTAAATAGGTGCCAATGAGATTATGGATCACACAAAAGTCTTGTCAACAGTAAAACAAAAGTAGAATGCAGCACCTGTCACTTCAGGCTGAAAGTACTTTCAGATCCAGCTGAAATATTAACTGAGCTGGTTAGTAATTGGTTAGTTACCACTCGACTCATTCAGTCAAATCTCTTTTGTGTGTAGACACCATCTAGGAATCCCCGATTTCAATTTATCCTCCCACTGGCACTATTGTTATCCTAGGTTTTATGAAGAATGCTTGTGAACGAGTGATAGGTTCTCATGTCACCAAGTCCAGGAAAGAGAGAGACAAAAGGAACAGCTAAATCGATTCTATTTGGTCCTATTGCTTAGCTAGAAGTGGGCAGCGTCACTGAGAATTATCAGGGGCAAGAAGAACATGGCTCTTGAGCCACTACTGATACAATCTTGGCCAAATAATCTGCATTCACTCATGTTCAAATAGGTAGTGAAAGAAGTGCTCCAGCACTTTGTGTGGTTGTTTTTAATCACAGATGAAACAGTATTTGTTCCAGTGATTTGTAAGATGTAACACATTATGCAAAGCTAGTTATAATTACAACTTAGGGTTATCATATGGACATAGCGCAGGAAAAGTATTTATAGTGAATTTCATGGTAGTTTAGGATAATTGAGTAATTTCAAATGAATATGCATCAACAACCTTGTGACTTCATGGTGATTAGGGCTCAGAGTAATCTTAGGTTTTAAAGGGGTACTTAGAAATCATGGAGCAAATGCTCCCTCATTTCCAGATGAAGAAATATATACTGTGTCCTTTGCCATGAGCTGTACAGCTTAGGGATTCACCTAACTAGGGCAACAGAGAATGAAGAAACAATAGACACAAACAGGGAAAAGCTAGGGTGTGATGGACTGCTTTCACTCTGATGGAGATGTGCCAATAGTAACCCAGAAACTCATCTTGTTTGTTTTATACATCTGAATAGAGGAGTAGGTTTATTGTATACTGAACGAAAAGGTGGCTTTGCCTAGTCTTGCTTGGTAGGGAGTAATTGTAGAGGATACATCTCAGACTGTAAACGTCTGGGAGGAGGAACTTCTAAGGACATGTTCTGCACACACTGACCAGGGAATGCTTTGTCATGCCCATGGATCTAAGTCATTGTCATGACCATGTCAGCACACATTCACTCAGGACTTCATCCATTCTTCACATCACTCACTAGCGGCTTCCTCAAATCCTCAGAATTTTTTGTCCAGTGTGTTTGTGGTTTCTCTTAGTGGAGAAGACGGAGCGCATTTCTCCAAACCATTGATGTTGATTTGACTATGGACTTGCTTTGGCCAATGGAATGTTCTCTGGTAAGATACTCCACTGCCCTTCAGATGCTTCTGATGGTTTAGCTTGTTTTTCACCTTTGTTTATAGAAAAGCATACTTCCTGTAGTCACTGATCTAATGAGAATAAGAAGTATACCACAGACGTGGACTCCATCTATAAACCGAGTCAACTCCAGCCGGTTTGCAGCTTTGGGGACACTCCAGGTGATCGATCAGATCTATAAATAAGGAAAATAATTTATCCATTGTATAAGGCCATTGAAATTGGAATTGTTGGTTACCCATTATTAGCACAGCAGAAACATGACTAATATATAGTGAAATAACTCATGTTGTGGCACAGAAAAAAGGGATCAATATAAAATCGCCTTCTTTGACTTTATTTTTAAGTCAGTTGCTATGAATTTCTCCCTTCCTTCTTTCCTCCCTCCCTCCATAGTCACAAGAAGATGCCCCCACCAGGATTAGTCTACTGATGCCACAGTCCTTGATGTTCATGGTCCTCTTTCCTCCTTGTTCCCTGGCGGGGGGTGCTCTTGTTCTTTCCAACTTCAGCCAGCATGTCTAGAACCTCATACATGCATACTATCCTACCATGGATCCTTATTCCAGCATCCCTCAAAATACATTTTTTGAATAGTATCTGAGGCACTTGCACTAGTGGAATAGCAAATTTTCTTGTTCTCATTTTATGTCCTACATGAGTTATTTTTTAATTTAATTTTATTTATGTGTATGGATATTTTTCTTGCTTATATGTGTGCTACATGCATGCCTGGTGCCTGGTGCCTGGTGCCTGCAGAGGCCAGAACAGGATTTCAGGATTTCAGATCCACTGGAACTGGACTTACAGAAAATTGTGAACTTCCATGTGGGTGCTAGGAATTGAACCTGGGTTCTTAAGAAAAGCATCCAGTGTGTGTGTGTGTGTGTGTGTGTGTGTGTGTGTGTGTGTTTGTATGTGTGTGTGTGTCCCTGGTCAACTGTGGTTTGGGATAAGGAGGAAAGAAACTTAAAGCAGAATTTAAATTGCACTCAGTGCCAGAAAAAGTATGATAATAGTTATATTATATTGGTTATTTATTCCTGTGCAACATATTACCTTAAAACTTAGAAATTTGGAAGGCTCATAATTCAGGGCAGTTCATTCCTGATCTCTGTGCCATTAGCTAGGGTGGCTGTGGTGTGAGGATTTAGCTCCATGATGACTGTTTCACTCACATGCTCAGCACACAGGCAAGGACGGATGCCTGTCAGCTGAAAGCTCAGCTGATTCTGCCATCTGAAGTGCCTACATATGGTCTCTCCTAGTGTTTTGAGCCTCTAATGCCATGGTGGCTGGGTTCCCAGAGAAAGCATCTCAAGAGAGCATTCTAAGAGACAGAAAAAACTGCCAAAGTTTCAGTGTGTGGACAGTAAATGGGTAACTTGTTACCTCTGCTCTATTCTGTTAGTCAGAGTGGTCCTGGAGCTTTCTGAGATTCAAGAGGAGTGAACCCACAGACTCCCTATTGTGAGGATAAGTAGCAAAGCATTTGAAGCCATCTTTTTAAAAATTTGTTTCCTTTTATTGAAAATGGATTTTTCTCACCTGACATATCCTGATTACAGTTTTCCCTCTCTCTACTCCTCCCAGTCGCTCCTCACCTCTCCTTCTGCTCAGATTCACTCCCTTTATGACAATCAGGCTTCTAAGGGATAACAATAAAATATATTATAATAAAATAAACAAAAACTAGCATATTGGAATTGGACAAAAAAAAACAAATAGAAGGAAAAAAGCCCAAGACAAGGCAGGAGAATCAGAGACCCACTCTTTTGCACATTCAGGAATCCCATAAAAATGTGAAGCTGGAAGCCATAATATACAGGCAGAGGGCCTGGTGAAGACCCGTGCATGCTATGCTGCCTCAGCACCTGTGAGTTCGTTTGGATTTGCTCAATTGATTTAGAAGGCCTTGTTTTCTTGGCGTCGCCCATCTTTCTGGTTCTTACACTCTTTTCTCCTTTTCTGAGGGATTCCCTGAGTCCTGAGGGAGGGATTTGATGGAGACATCCCATTCAGGGCTGAGTGTTCCAAGGCCTCTCATTCTCTGTACATTGTCTGGCTGTGGGTCTCTATATTTGTTCCCATCTACTGCAAGAGGAAGCTTGCGGCCATCTTATATTGCACCTATGTGGGTCCTTTCATTTTTCTTGAAGGGTATTAAGGAATAAATGAAGGCTAGAGATAGAGTTCTGTTGTAGAGTATTTGATTAACATGCCTAAGGTGCTGGGTTCCAGCCCCAGAGCTCCTGAAGAGGGAGAAGGAAGAGGAGAAGGAAGAAAAAGAGGAGGAGGGAGGAAAGGAGGAGGAAGGGGAGGAGACAAAAGATCTGAGATGAGAGAGTCATTCCTTTTTTTTTTTAGTTCTGTCAAATGAAAGCTTGGTGTAATGATAGTGCTTTCCAAACTTGTCAGATAAATTCAAGTTGCTTTCTGGTTACTTCAGTATGTACCGTTATATTTAAAGCATGAATAAATAGCATGATAACAAGAGCTTTTTATATACGTGACTTCACTCTAAGTATGTATTATACATTGATTCATAGGATCCTTATTAAAAAAGTCATGAGGCACATTATTTATCAAACTTAGTTTCATATGAGAAAATTAAGGCACAGGGAGGTCAAATTGCATGCACAAGCCACACAGCTAATGAATGGCACACACTAGGGCTAACACTGCAACTGTCTGTTCCCTAAAAGGAAATTATCTGCTTGACCTCTCCATCTCTCTGTTAACAAGAAGGAAAATGGACAGGCACAGGAATCGTGAATTTCCTGCTGAGAAATACTAGATGTGCATAAAATACCTGAATTATGTCCTTATTTCAGCCATGATCCAGAAATGGACACATGGAAACATGTTCTTCTCTCTACAGGTGATTTTTAGGGTTGCTGTTTCAGGAAAACACTGTTTTTGTTCCCCATCCTTTGTCAACTTGAGTTTGGTCTAAATTAATAATGTATTTATTGACACCAAATTCATTTTTATCGATGTCATCTTTTGGGCAAATTTAATTGTTCAGTATAAAGGAGGGAGAGGCAGCAGGGTGTGTGTGTGTGTGTGTGTGTGTGTGTGTGTGTGTGTGTGTTTGTGCGCGTGCGCACATGCGTGCAGGCTTGTATAAATTTGATTCTTACTGTGAGGAATGTTTCAATAGGCAAATATAATTCAACCTTTGTAAAATCCCATTTCTGAATTGTTTCTGACTGATCTTTAATTTATGTACTGGCACAATTTGTATACTTCATATTTATTAACAATTCCCACCACAGTTTTCCATCCCCTTGCTGTTAGGAAATTTTAGGATTTCAGGACAGCTGGCCACCTTTGCTGAGGCCCCAAAGTGCTTTTTTTGTGATTACAAAGAAAACTGGTGTGTGGCCAGAATGGGCAGCGACAGGTGGAAGGCTCAAAGGTCACTCTTTGTGCAGGTTCCCACCAGGAGTGCACACTCTCTACTTTTGTTATGTTAACCTCTTAATTACCCATAGTCAGCCCTGGGTAGTGAAGAAGGAAATTAACTAAATTGACTTAGGAGGTCCTAGCACAGTCATTTGGGACCAGGGGGCTGGATCTGTATAAATTTCTGATCTGGGTATAAACCTGAAGTAGACTTCAGAGGATTCCAGAAATTCTGAAATAACCCAAAGGTTTGGGGATCATTTCTCAGGGCACAGCTGTGGGCAGCATTCATTAAATAGACAGGTTTGCACAACCTTCCTAAATGACCAAAAAATATTTGGATTCTTCTTGTTCTTGGGTAATGCATTGTTTGCTTAAGAGTTGGGTGTGCTAACAGGGATAGTGTGTGTGTGTGTGTGTGTGTGTGTGTGTGTGTGTGTGTGTAAGTGATGCGATTTATTGCTTAGCAAAGGATTAACCTGGCTAACCTTCAAATTTTAGCCTTAAGCTAGTATTCTGGTTGTTAATGAACATTTTTCTGGTTGCCTTAAAACTTTTGTTTTTACATTTTAAAATTTATTTATTTGTGTGTGTGTGTGTGTGTGTGTGTGTGTGCCATAGTATAAATGTAGAGGTGAGAGGACAACTTGTGGAAGTAATTTCTCTCCTTCCACTGTCTAGGACCTGGGCACTTAAATAGGTCACCTGGTTGGCCAACGGAGCTTTTACCCACTGTGCTGTCTCAATACCCCCTATTTTTCTGGTTCTCTTAAATTCAATCCCATAATGAATTTATTCTTTAATAAAGTATTTGAGATTAATGACTTCTATTAAAGCAGAACAAATGCATATACTACCCCATGGAGACATTTTCAAATAGCCAATTTTCCTAAATTAACAAGGATTTATTTGTATTATTAGTTAGGACTGTGTTCCACTACACACACACACACACATATACACACAAACACACACACACAAACACACACACAGATACACAATAATATGCAATATTTCTATGTGAGTCTAAGTTTAAAAAAATCTTACGAAGTCTTAGTTTTTTATCTCATAAATTTCAGATAAAAACATTTTTGTGCAATGCTGGGATAAGTTATAATCTTAAATTATAAACAGTTTATTTATAAATCTTTAAACTACAAATAGAATATTTGCTTGTATTGAACACAACTTAATTATAATTTTAAATTACATACACTATCTGTGTATATATATATATATTTCTTAAATTCGACAGCCATGATGGTGCATACCTTTAATCCCAGCACTCAGGAGGCAGAGGCGGGCAGATCTTTGTGAGTTTGAGGCCAACCTGGTCTACAAAGTGAGTTCTAGGACATCCAGAATTGTTACACAGAGAAAACCTTTCTTGAAAACCAAAAGCAAACAAACAAAACCAAATACTAAACAACAACAAAACAAACAAACAAACAAACAAGAAACTCTCAAATTCCAAACATTTGGGGGATGTAGGTAGTTTTTGTTTTCATAAGTAGGTATTTCTCTAAGAAGTATTAACATGCATAGGCTGGGAAAATTATAATTAACAGGAAACTTCCAAATTTAAAAAATATTTACAATATCAGATTTGTCTTCATTTTAAAAATGAAGAAATTGAAGTACAAAGGTATTTAGTAATATGTTCTAAGAGCAGGGATTCAGGAGAAGGGTAGCAAAATTAACATATAAAAGAAGGCAGCTGGCAGAAAGACTTGAAACCTCTCCCTATCAGGGGGATAAGTGAAGAATACAGTCTGTGGATGGAAATCCAAGGTCTCCAAATATGGGAAATGTGGGTGGATGCTATGTGTAATACAAGATAAGCAACAATGGTAGATAAAGGAAGGAAGTTGGCACACATAATTCCTTATGGAAGAATGGCATTTATTAGGAAAAAAGGTCTTTGGTGCCATGTTTATGCTTGGAGGTAGGAGGGAGAGCATTGGACAGAACAACATAGTGTATGGAGATCTTAACATGGTGGGTCCTTAAGGGGAAGAGAGGCTTGCCATTAAAGCCTGGAGGAGAGCGCTTCATTGAAAATGAGAATATGAATGAGAGGGAGAGAGCAATGGAGGGAGGGAGAGGAAGAGAGAGAGACATGAACATGTGCACAAACATACACACAGAGAGGAGAGACAGAGAGACAGAGAGAGAGAGAGAGAGAGAGAGGGAGAGAGGGAGGGAGAGAGGGAGGGAGAGGAAGAGAGAGAGACATGAACATGTGCACAAACATACACACAGAGAGGAGAGACAGAGAGAGAGAGACAGAGAGAGAGAGACAGAGAGAGAGGGAGGGAGGAGACAGAGAGATAACATGAGGTTAGTAGGGAGGCCAGAAGAGCTTCAAGGGGGCAGCCTTCAAAGAAATCTTCCCAGCAGTTCTCAGATATCTTGGATTTAATCTCTTTAACAAAGGAAAGGTCCAACTTTTCCTGACATTTTAGGGGTAGTGGGAAGTGTCATATCAAGCTCTAACAAAGCATGCTTGACAAAGAACATGGAGGAACCAGGTATTACTGATTAGGACATATATCAAGGTCTACGGTTAGGTCAGAGCACAAACAGCTTCTTAATTTTCTGTCCCAGAGAGAAGTGTGGCCTGATTGAGGCTACGGAATCTGCCCTAAAGGTTCAGGTCTATGTTCCAACACTGTGTAAATGACCCATATAAACCATTTCTTTCAGGGCTGTGTCACTTTGAGTTTGTATCTTTTCCCAGCTATCTGGCCTACTGCCTTTCTTATGAATGCTAGCTCTCACTTTTCATCACCAGCCCTATGTCCCTGGCCTACTTCTTTCTTAAGAGGCACATCAGCACAGAAATTTCAATGGGTACCTTCTGAACTGCAATCCAGGGCCTATAATAGCAGTGACTCATCTTAGGTCACAAAGCAAATAAAAGCTAGAGGTTTTCATATTGAATAGTCTTACCTGTTTTTCTGTTCAATTTATCAATTTCCACTGTATTTTATTGATAGACATACTGACTCCAAAGTGTAAGGCAGAAAATAAATGTCAGAGAATTCAGTACGAGTTCATTTCATATGTTACCTGGAGAAAGCATTTCTTCATAGAGGTGAGGTAACATACATTTGTAATCCTAGTATTGGGGAAGCTGAGGCAGGAAGATCTTAAGTTGGAGTTTGGCCTGTGCTACATACTGTCACCCTGTCTGTAACCCAAATCAAAACCCAAATGACAGTGAGTGGGAGCTTTTGTACCTTTTGGCTTCTGCTATGCTTAGTTGCTAGTTAGCTGGAGCACCCATCATCTTGACACCACATATATTACTACTATGAGCATAGTGAGTGAGCGAATCAATTAGGAAAGCTAAAGAAAATAAATTGTCCAGGAGACAACTTCCTAAATACAGCACCAGTAGCACAGACAGTGAGAGCAACAATCAATAGATGGGACCTCCTGAAACTGAAAAGCTTCTGTAAGGCAAAGGACACTGTCAATAAGACAAAAACAGCTCTCTACAGAAAGGGAAAATCTTCACCAACCCCACATCTGACAGAGGACTGATCTCCAAAATATATAAAGAACTCAAGAAACTAGAATCAAAATACCAAATAAATCCAACTAAAAATGGGGTACAGATCTAAAGAGAGAATTCTCAACAGAAGAATGTCAAATGGCCAAAAAACAATTAAGGAAATGCTCAACATTCTGAATCACCAGGGAAATGCAAATCAAAATGACTGTGAGATACCATCTTATACCTGTCAGAATGACTAAGATCAATGACAGTTTATGCTGGAGATGAGGTGGAGAAAAGGGAACACTCCTCCACTGCTGGTGGGAGTACAAACTCATACAGCCACTTTGGAAACCAGTATAACTGTTTCTCAAAAAACTGGCAATCAATCAACCTCAAGACCCAGCTATACCACTGTTGGGCATATACGAAAAAGATGCTCAATCATACCACAAGGATGCTTGCTCAACAATGCATAACAGCATTATTCATAATAACTAGAACCTTGAAACAACCTAGATGCCCTCAAATGAAGAATGGATGAAGAAAATGTGGTACATTTACACAATGGAATATTAGTGGAAAAAAATGACATCATGAAATTTGCAGGCAAATGGATGGTAACCAAGACCCAGAAAGACAAATGTGGTATGCATTAACTAGTAAGTGGATATTAGTTGTAAAACAAAGGATAACCAGACTACAGGTTACAACCCTAGAGAAGCTAGGTAACAAGGAGGACCCTAACAGTAGCCACGGATCACCCTGGGAAGAAGAAATAAATGAGTTCTCCTGGGTAAACTGAGGTTGGGGGTGAACTGGAGGTTGGTAAAGGGGAAGGGCTGGAGGATGAGACTATGAGGGAATGGGATAGTAGAGTTGGGGGAAGGACAGAGTGAGAGAGCAATGAAAGAGCTATCTTGACAGAGAAAGCCATTGTGCGTTTAGGGCGAAACCTAGTGCTAGTGAAATATCCAGGAATCCACAAGGATGGTCCCAGCTAAGACTCCTAGCAATAGTGGAGAGGGTGCCTGAATTGACCTTCTCCTGCAATCAGATTGGTGACTAAACTAACTGTCATCATAGAGCCTTCATCCATTAACTGATGGAAGCAGATGCAGAGATTCACAGCCAGGCACCAGGTTGAGCTCTGGCAGTCCAGTTGAAGTAAAGTGAGGGAGAAGGGATTATATGAGCAAGAGGGTTAAGAGCATGATGGGGAACCCACAGAGAGAGCTGACCAGAACTCATGGGAGTTCACTGACTCTAAACTGACAACTGGGGAGCCTTCATGAGACTGAACTAGGCCCTGTGCATGTGGGTGACAGTTATGTAGCCAGTCTTTATCACAACCCCTTTGGCCGCACTGCAGTAAGCAGTATGTCCAAGACATCCCTGGAGTGTCTAGTGTCCTCATCCACACCACCATCATTGCTCTCTCCCTTCTTCCCACCCCTACCTAATAGGGAGTTACCTTTCTCCATACAATCCTGACCATATCTTTTTCTCTGTCTTTTCCATGGTTCCTTATTTCTTGACAGCATTCACTGTCTCATTCCAATTCACTTTTCCATGTTCTTCTACAAGGTCCTGAATGTATGTATGCATTCTGTTTCAACCACACAAAGCCATTCCTAGACCTACAAACACTCCCATACATAGTCAAAACTCATGTTTTCTTACAAACACACTTTCTTGTGCTGTATATTTGTGCTGTCAAGAAATAAGACTGGGAGGTTTGGGCCTTTGTTTTAGGCCTATTGGTTGAAATGGGGAGTTTTGGAATAAGATGCAGACTAGGAAATGGACTGTAAAAGACAGTTTTGCTATGCTGGTTGTGAAGTGTCTGAAATGGAGAGGCCGAATTGGCCAGTGGTATGTTGTAGCTCAGGAGAAAAATGAGCATTAAAAGTAGAGACTTAGGATTCATCACATATAGAGGGCAATAAACCTTCATGAACAGTGTGGTCACGTACAGGGAGATCAGCTACAATTGAGTAAAGATCGGATTTGAGCAAGGAAAGGAAGTTGCCTGGTGGGCAAGGAAGAGAATCCCAAAGGAATACACAGTTGCCAAAGCCCAGTAATTCAGGGAGTCTGAGGAGAACAAACACTGTTAAGAGATCTTAGGATTTAGCATTTAGGGAGCCATGGGTGACCAAGTCAGTTAGAAAACTGGTTTCAAATAATTTATGAAACGCATACCCAGATGTTAGGCATTTCTTAATAGTTCATCAGACAGATTCCTAACTAGACTGCCTATGTCTAGGTCATGGGACAGGAGTGATTGTTATTAGTCTTTTTGTTGGGTTTTTGGTGTATGCATATTTAAAATGGCCTCCAGTGACCATGGAGTGTTTTGATAATCAAAAAGGAAAATGGTAAAAATACTTATCAAAGGCAGGCATCAACGGCCTTGGTGAGAAGAGTTTGGGTGGAATGATGGAAAGCAAACATTGTATTCTGATGGGCAGAGGAGATAAATGGGGCTGAAAAATGAGAATGGATTAGACTCACTTCCTGTTGGTGGCAAAGGCACAAAAGAACAAAATAGCCTGAATAAGTAGCAGGGGTTTTTCTTTCATAATAGCAGTTCTCAAACCTTCCGCTGTCAGGACACATTTCCACTTGGAAAATTGGTTAAGGAATCCTGGGAGCTCTTGTCTATATGAATAACATCTGTTAAAACATATTTTAATTTATATACAGAATTTTAAAAATTGATTACCCTAAAAATAGTACACTCATTACATCTTCATAATAGCTAAGACAACTGTTGGTTAACATAAAAAGTATTAGTGAAAAGAATAGTTTTTTTCATTTCTACAAATCACTTTTAATGTCTGTCTTAGCCAAAGATAACTGGATTATTATATTTATACTTTTACATCCAATCTGTTACCATACATTGTCTTAGCCAAATAAATAAGAACTATGTGAGCTGACACAGATGTGGAGACCCCCCTGAAAGTGGTTTGGAGACCCAGGCTCTGGTAGGAATTCTTGCACCATGCTTTGAGGTTCACTAGTTTAGTTTTGGAGGAGATTTGAAGCTACTTTCTAATTGCACATAAGGAAGTAACAGTGAGGCAGAGAAGTAAAACCTAGAGAAGGGGCATAACTATTAGTATATACCAAATGTAGATAGAGCGGCAACATTCTTCTCGAGAGAGCAGGTAGGATAGAGCTGTAAATGTGGGTACTTATAGTTGTAAATGTGTGTACTTTCCTCTTCCATGTTGTTTTTTTTTTAAGTCAGGGCATCACTTTTTAAAAGACTGGCCGCAAATTTTCTATGCAGCCAAGAAAAAACCTTGAACCTCTAATCCTCTTGATTCAACCTCAAGAGAGTTTTGGATTGCAGGCATGTGCTACCATGGCTAGTTTATGCCGTCATGAGGATTGAACCCAGGGCTTTGTGTATGCTGGGAAAGTATTCTACCACATGTGCTACATCTCCAACCTTTAAGGTTTCTGTAGTCTTCTGTAGGCACATTGCAAAAGCAGCCGTTCACCATGGGAGGATGTAAGGGTTCCTGCATCTCTCATGGAATCCAAGGCATTCTTAAGCTGTATATAGCCACCTAGGAGCTTTCTCTGACAGAGTTCTGTCAAAATGAGCCAAGGTAACATAAATATCAAGACTACTGTTTTTTTGTATATATTTTTATTTTTAAATTTAAATTTAAATTAGAAACAAGGTTGCTTCACATGTCAATTCCAGGTCCCTCTCCCTTTCCCTCCCTTCCTCCCATGCCCTCCCACCAACCCCTCCAATATCCCCTCATTTCCCCAGGGAGGGTGAGGCCCTCCATGGGGGTGTCCATAGTCTGTCAAGACTACTTTTGATTGAAGACTTGTAAGAATGTCCTGAGCCTGAGATCTATGCGGGCACAATTGTGGCAATAATGGACAGGTGTGTGTGTGTGTGTGTGTGTGTGTGTGTGTGTGTATGAGAGAGAGAGAGAGAGAGAGAGAGAGAGGGAGGGAGGGAGGGAGAGAGAGAGAGAGAGAGAGAGAGAGAGAGAGAGAGAGAGAGAGAGAGAGAGAGAGAGAGAGAGAGAGAGAGAATAGCGTGTGGTGGTCAGAGGACAACTTGCAGAAGATAGTTCTCTCTTTCCACATATGGGTCCCCAGGATCAAAGTTAGGTCATCAGCCTTGGTAACAGGTGACTTTACCTGCTCAGCCATTTTGCCAGACCTTTCCTTGTTTTTTTGTTTTTTTTTTTTTTGGTTTTTCGAGACAGGGTTTCTTTGTATTGCTTTGGAGGCTGTCCTGTAGCTCCTGCAGACCAGGTTGGCCTCGAAGTCACAGAGATCCATCTGCCTCTGCCTCCGGATTGCTGGGATTAAAAGTGTGAGCCACCAATGCCCAGCTCCTTTCCTTGTTTTAACAAGGGATGCTAGTTAAGTAGTCATATGTACATATGAACCATACATTTGAATCTTTAGTGTCTGTAGCACTAATTTACTGTACCATTAAAGGGGATGTCCTTTAATGTATATAAGGTGAGCTGGTCTCTGCCTGCATCTGTACTGTACTAGATTTTGTATATTTATATTAGGGGAGCTTGGGGATACATTCATGTGCATTGGTTCATGAAAGGTGGAATCCTTATTTTGTTTATCAACACTGTTTTTGGTGTTCATGAATTTCTTAAAATACTCCCAAGATTAAAGAAATGTAGAAGAAGAGTGGTGGTGGTGCACAACTTTAATCCCAGCACTTGGGAGACAGAAGCAGCTGGATCTCTGTTACTTTGAGGCTAGCCTGGTCTACAGAGTAAGTTCTAGGACATCCAGGGCTACAAAGAGAACCCTGTCTTGAAACAAACAAACAAACAAACAAACAAACAAACCAGAAATATAGAAGCAAAAAGGTAAGCCAATAATATAACTGCAGAAGAAAATTTAGTGTGAGAGTTAGAGATGTTGGCCCTGCCCCAACCTATTGGGTCAGACTTTGTTGACTCCTCATGGGAGCCCTTACTCGAGAGTTTATTGGCAGGTGAACTGGGGGAGAGTTGAGGAGGGTGCCGGAGGAGGGGTAGGAGGGAGAACTGTGGTTGGAATGTAAAATGAAATATAAAAGACTAAATAAATTATAAAAAGGAAGTGTAAATATTTTATACAGATTTTTTGTCCGTTTGATTAAAACAAATTTAACTTGTTTAATCAAAGCCATTTCGGATGAGTGATTTAAAAATATGCTCAGTTTTGAGACAGGTTTTCTCAGTGTAGCCCTGTCTGTCCTGGAACTCTCTGTGTAGATCAGGCTGGTCTCTAACTCAGCAATGTGCTTGCCTCTGCCTCCTGAGTACTGGGATCAAAGGTGTGCACCACTACTGCCCAGCCCCTTTATATATTTGATTTTAGTTGAGTTTGGGTACTTGGGAGGAATTTATTTACCTTGTAGCATTACTAGGATTTTACTGTACACACACACACACAGACACACGTACTCATACACATATTTGTAGCCCTAGTTTTGGTGGTAGAGCTCTTGTCTAGCACACTGAAGACCCTGGGCTCTATTCCCAGGGCTACAAATATGTGTTACAGATAACATTTGTTTTTCTTTTGAGCTCTTCTTTGGTTTAGGAATAAGTTAGACGTGTTTTTGTTAGTTTCTAACTTTTCAAAGATTTCCTTTCTGTCATTGTTATTCATTTATAGTTTTGACTCCATTATATTTACAGAACACACTCATGCAGTCCAGTATTTGTTGAAGTTTCTTTTAAGGTTTAAGACAGTCTATCTTGGTTAATATCTTACGGGAACTTGGAAAAATGTGTACTCTGTTGCTGTTGGGTAAATGTTTAAATCTTCTTTATTCTTACTGATTTTGTGTTGCTAACAGAAGGAGAGGTATTGAGATCTCATAGTTGTAGATTTGTATGTACATTCTTTCAGATCTATGATTTTTTTACTTAACATATTTTTGTTTGTATGTTTTCTGAGACAGGTTTTCTCTGTGTAGTTCTGATTGTCCTGAAACTCACTTTGTAGACCTAGCTTGCCTCAAACTCACAGAGATCTGCCTGCCTCTTCCTCCTGAGTAGTGAAATTAAAGACATGCACCTACTGCCTGGCTTGCTTCACATATTTTGAATTGGTGTTATTTAATGTATACACACTTGCAACTGTTATTTCTAATTGGTGGGTTAATCTTCCAAAATTTATAGGTTGAAGGCAGGGTTCAAAATGAAGCACTACTGGGATATAATTAGATCATGAATGCTATGATTATTTGTGGGTTTTTAATTCCATGCGTTATGAGCAGGTGATAGAAACATTGAGAGATGGGGCCTAGTATTATGTGAAAAAATTCCCAGGTAGATGTGTATAAGTATCTTCTTACATTAGAGAACCATGAGCAGATCGAAGATAAACTTGGTGAATCAGTGAGTTTACTGGGATTACTTATTGGAATATGGATAAAGGATTACTTACAGGAGCAGAAATGACAGAAAGGCAGATGTATCACTAAAGCCCACCCCAGCATGGGGGATGACTCATGAAAGCTGAAAACCTAGAACTCACCGAACAAATTACAGGCAGCTTAACAGCCTTCCATCTTTATTTTAGAGCATCCTGTGTCACAATGAGCTTCCCTCCAAGCTGGAATGTTTTCTCAGGACAGGGTTTCTATGTATTGCTTTGGAGCCTGTCCTGGAACTTGCTCTGAAGACCAGGCTGGCCTCGAACTCACAGAGATCCACCTGCCTCTTCTTCTCGATTAAAGGTGTGTGCCACCACTGCTTGGCCAAGGTAGATTGTTTTGTCTTGGAGGATATTGCTACACAGCACCTAGTTAATGGAAAAGTTTTGTGAAACATGCCCTTGAAGACTGTATTTTAATCCCAGCCTCTTAAAGGCCCCTTTCTCTTTACTTCCTGGCGACCAGGGGTGAATGATTAGGTTCGATCGTGTATTCCTTGTCCCATTGTTGTGCTTCATCAAATGCCCAGAAAAAATGGAGCCAAGTGACAAAAGACAGAATCTTTGGAAACTATGACCAAAATAAATCTTTCCTCCTTTTAAATTGTTTTTCTCAGCTATTTTGCCACAGTGACAGAAAGCTAACACAGTTTTTATAGTTTTGATTTGCTTATAGATTTGAATTTAAGGAGATTTTCTTGCTTATAAAAGTTTTTCACTCTGACACTGCTTGTCTGTAACTTTTAATAGATCACTTTAGACCAATTTATTTTTAATGTACTTCCCAGGCTGTAAGTCTTCCATTTATTCCTGTACTCTTTCTGTTTCAGGTTCCCCTTTTCTTTGTTCCCTTTTGGGGGGGTTATATGAACAATTTTAGCTTTTTACCCTGTCTTTTTATAAAATTTATTTAAATTAGAAACAATCCTATTTTACATATCAACCCCAGGTCCCTTTCCCTCCCATCCTCCCACACCCTGCACTGATCCCCCCATCCCATCTCCCATCCACTCCCCAGGGAGGGTGAGGCCTTCCATGGGGGATCATCAAGTCATTTGGGGGCAGTACCAAGACCCTCCCCTGTGTATCTAGGCTAAGAGAGTATCCCTCCATGGGAAATGGGCTCCTGAAGTCCCTTCATGCACTAGGGATACATCCTGGTTCCACTGCCAGAGGTCCCATAGACTTCCCAGTGTTCCTAGCTGACACCCACTTCCAGGGGGCCTGGTTTGGTCCTATGTTGGTAACCCAGCTGTCAGTCTGGGGTCCATAAATTCCCACTTTCTCAGGTCAGGTATTTCTGTGGGTTTTCCTATCGTGGTCTTGACCCCTTTGTTGGTCATTCCTCCCTTTCTGAAACTGAATTCCAGGAGTTTGGCTCAGTGCTTGGATGTGCATCTCGGCTTCTCCATCTGCTACTGAATGAAGGCTCTAGGATGGCATTTAAGGTAGTCATCAATCTCAATAGGGGAAGGGCATTTAAGGTAACCTCTCCACTATTGCTTAGGGTCCTAGTTGGGGTCATCCTTGTGGATCTCTGTTTAATTCCCTAGTGCCAGATTTCTCCTTAAATCTATAGTGGCTCCCTCTATGATGTGTCCCTTTTCTTGTTCTCCTCTATTCATCTCCCCATTCATTCTTCCTGCTCCCTCATGTTCTCCTCCCCCTTCCTCTTCTCCCCTCCTCTTTCTCCTACCTCCTTCCCCCTCCCCATGCTCCCAATTTGTTCAGGGTCTCTTGTCCCTTTCTGCTTCACTAGGGGACCCTGTATATCTCTCTTATGGTCTTCCTTGTTTCCTAGCTCCTCTGGCAGTGTGGATTGTAGGCTGGCAATCCTTTACTCTATGTCTAAAACCCATATGTGAGTGACTACATACCTCACTCAGGATGGTTTCTTCTAGTTCCATCCATTTGCCTGCGAATTTCAAGATTTCATTGTTTTTTTTTTTCAATTGAGTAGTACTCCATTGTGTAAATGTACCACATTTTCTGTATCCATTCTTTGATTGAGGGGCATCTAGGTTGCTTCCAGATTCTGGCTACTACAAATAATGCTGCAATGAACATAGTTGAACAGACATCCTTGTTGTATGAATGTGCATCCTTTGGGTATATTCCCAAGAGTGGAATTGCAGGATCTTGAGGTAGACTGGTTCCCATTTTCTGGAGAAACCACCATACTGATTTCCAAAATGGCTGTACAAGTTTGCACTCCCACCAGCAACTGAGAAAATTTCCCCTTTCTTCACATCCTCTCCAGCAGAAACTGTCAACTCAAGAAGCTAGTCAGCAAAGCATTGTACCTTGTATGTATAGTCTTTGAATGTATTTCTTCATATATACTAATATAATACCAAATTCTGCTTTTATTAACAAACAGATTTGTCAATAGTTGTATTCTATCTAGATTTCTTTACTTTTCTCACTCTTAAATATCATTTTCTTTAGTTAATTGTGTTATTGTATTAGATTCACTTATTATATAGGAAAAATAGGACAAACTTGGGACGATAAGAATATTTTGTTGTAGGTTTCTGTATTTCTGCCCTCTTTCATTGTATTTTTTCTTCCTTTTCATCTTTTAGTTTCAGATGTTCCTCTGGCCACTCTTCAAGTATAGCTTTGCTTCTGAGAACTTATTTTTTCCTGTGAGAGTGCTTTTATTTCCCCTTCATTTTTATAGTTTTTATTAGTTATAAAATTCATAGTCAACATGGGTTTTCTTTCTTTTGGTCTAGCATTTTAAAAATATTATGCCATTTTATTTTGGTCTCCCTGGATTCAGATGAGAAATTTCTACCCTTTGAATTGATTTTCGTTGAAAATGACAGTTCTCTTAAGATGATTTCATTAATACTTGCCATCATGTTTTAGAAACGGAATTATTATGTTCCTTAGCATAAATTCATTTGGGTTTATCTTATTGACTTTTTCCCCAAGTCTTGAATATGTACATTTATATTCTTCTCCAAATTTGGTAAGTTTTCATCTGTTATTTTTTTGGATTCCCTTTCCATTCTGTGTTTACACTCTTCTCCTCTCTCCCACTGTCTTCCTTCCTCCCCCACTTCTTTTTTTCCTGTGTAATACAAATTGAGTGAGCTCCATTGTTATGACTTCAGGTTCACTGATTATTTCCTTTCTCTTCCCCATTCTGCTGTCAAGCTCATTTATTTCAGTTTAAAAAATGATATTACCATCATGTTGCATGCTAGGGCTCAAACCCAGGACTCCCACATAATCGGCTGTAATTTTTGGCTCTGCAATTTCATTTGGTTCCATTTTATACCTTCAATTTATTTACTGCTATTTTCTACCTTTTCATGTTTCTCAAGAGAATTTTTTACAACATGTTAAGAATTCTTATTAAATTTGCTTTAAAATTCTTGTCGGATGATCGTAACCTCTGATTCATTCTGGTATTAGTATCAGTTGATAGTCCTGCTTGATTCAAACTGTCATTTTCTTGTTTTCTACATGATGGGCTATTTTTCTTTTGGCTTTTTTGACTCACAGTTTCTCTGTGTAGCCCTGGCTATCGTGAATGGAAACTCACTCAAGGATGGCCTTGAACTCACAGAGGTATCCACCTGCCTTCGTCTCCTGAGTGCTGGTCTTAAAGGCATGAGCCACCACTGGCCAGCTGATGGACGATTTTTAATCCATCATGGGTATTTTGGTAATTGTGTTAGAAGACTGTTAGTCTTATCTACTTACGAACACAATCTCCCTTTTTTATATGTATTGTGAAGTTTTTTCAGTGTTGTAGGATTTTAAAATGCTGCATATATATTGGAATACATTTCAAAACTACTGAAAGCAATTTTAAGGAATTTCTAGACATGAAGAAGTCCATAGTCATTAAAGAAATTTACTTACTAGTAAAAAAATGACCATTACTGTGTGTCCAATACTTTACTGATTTCACCAAACAAAATGCAGAAGTTTTATAAATTAAGTCCACCAAACTTTAGAGGAGTATGCAATATCTATCCTATAAAAACTATTCTAGAGAATAGAAATCACAGGAGAATTCTCTAGTCCATTTTACATGGCTGATGAGAAGTGATGGGAAGCGATCTTTACAGAAAATAAAGCACATGGTATGTTTTGTTTGTTTCTCAGGTGATACATTAATCCCCTCTCATTCTGTCTGCTTGAAATGTTAATTGAAATCATGGAACTCATGGAATTGTGCTGCAGTCTCTTTTTTGGGCAACTGGGGAGACTTGGTCTGACCAATGAATAGTTATTCTATCCCTGTAGACCTAATGCTTACACAAACAAAGAAATGTCATGGTTCCTCAGGACCATGGTGTCTTCTACAAAACTTAGTATCTACTAGCTGGGGTTTATTAGCATCTTTTCCCCCTATCTTGGTGGCTCCTATCTTCAGTTAACCAAGTGGCTCTGCATTAGCTATTATCAGTCTATGATTGTGGGTAAAACAAACATGCTTTTTGTTGTATGAGACTCAGTGGTTAAGACAGTTGATTTTTTTGTTTCAGCAAATACATTAAGATAAAATATAGCTCAGAGAATATAAAGAGTTAAATAAAAATTAGAATTAGTAAAAACCAAAATAAGACAAAAGTAGGATTGAGGAAACAATCAGTAAACTAGAAAATAGAATTGGGGGTGGAGGCTGTAGAGGCATTGCAGTGCATAAGAGCACTTGTTGCTCTTCTAGAGGACATGGATTGAGTTCCCAGCACCCACGTAGTGGCTCACAGCTATCCATACCTCCAGTTCCATGGGATCAAACTCTCTTTTCTGATCTCCACAGGTACAGGCACATACCTAGCACACATACGTACACACAGACAAAACACTCCATACACAAGTAAATCTTAAAGGAAATAGAATTTAAAAATTTCATTCAAACAACAAACAGAAAGTAGATTAGAGATCGAGAAATGACCCCAAATCCTCTGGCTAACGGAAGCTCTCGAGGGGACAGAGGAACATGGGATGTTCAGCACAGTGCTGGAAAAGTCTCCAGATTTCGCAATGACACAAACCCACAGGCCCAAGAGGCAGAGAGAACCCAAAACTTGAAAAATGTCAACAAATCCACGGTAAGACACATTTTAGTCAAACTTCCATAGAGAAATGACATGATAGAGAAACAAAGCTTTGGATGACAGAAATCATGGCAGCTGGAAACAAATGGTCAAATTTTCAAGCACTGAAGGGGAAAGATTTGCCAACCACACACTCAAACAAACCAAAGAAAAAAACATAGCATAAGAAAAACCAAGTAAGAACAAGAGCAATAACACAAGAACCTATCCTTTAGAAATGAAAACATTCTCGGACTAAGAAAAACAATAAAATGATTTGCACATAACAGACAAATCCCTAAAAGTGGCTTATAAAATTCTTTAAACAGAAAGAAAATGAAAGAATCTTAAAGTATCAGGAAGAAAGAATATAAATATATAAAGTATAATAGATTTCCTTTTTCCTGTTGAGTTTTATTAATTCTATTTGACAGTTAAAGCAAAATATATGGAAATTTTATATGATTCTTAATGTTATAAGGAAATAGTTCAGGTAATTATGTCATGAGTACTGCATGATAAAGGGACTTAAAGGGGGGTAGTTTCTAGATTTCACTTCCATTGGTAAAATTTCAACACTAATAGACTAATCACTTATGAATGTAATACTCAGAGCATGTAATACCTACAGCAAATGCTTAAACTTGATGCATTCTATAACTTCATAGGGCATTATTCTAAGTAACAAAAGATACTTTAAAGGGTCACATATTGTATGATTCCGTATATATATTCATTTAAAACATTCTTTTAAAATTTATTTGGCTTTATTTTATGTGTTGGTGTGAAGGTATCAGATCCCCTGGAACTGGAGTTACAGATAGTTTTGAGCTGCCATGTGGGTGCTGGGAATTGAACTCGTGTCCTCTAGAAGAACAGCTGTTAACTGCTTAGCCATCTTTCCAGCCCCTATAAAGCATTCTTAAGGATTTATTATTATTATTATTATTATTATTATTGCGTGTGCGTGAGAGAGACAGGGAGAGAGACAGAGAGAGACATAGAGAGGTGTACCTGTGGAGATTAGAAGAGCATGTTGGCGTACAGGAGCTGGTGTTACAGGCAGTTGTGAGCTACCTGATAGAGTTGCTTGGAACTGACCCAGCGTGTCCTTGCAAGATCAGGAAATACTCTTAACCACTGAGCCCTCTCTCCCCACTTCTATACAACAAAATGACACCAAGTAACAACAATTAAGGAAGAAGAGGCCATGCATTTGAGAGGGACTGAAGGGAGCATGGAAAGGGGTAGAGGGAGGAAAAAGATGGGGGGATGTGATATACTTTAATTAAAAAGGTTTTAAAAGGACACAGTAATTAATGGAGAGCAAATCAGTGACTGCCAAGGACTGGGAATAGCGAATGGATAGGACTCTAAAAGGGAACACAGTGAGGGTCTTTGTGGTGACGGAACAGATTGTGTCTTCATTTCAGCATGTTTACACGAATTGACAGATGTGATAAGATCGCACAAAGCTATAGAACGGTGGTTCTCAACCTTCCTAACCTTTAGCATAGATTCTCATGTTGTGGTGACCCCAACCATAAAATTATTTCGCTGCTACTTCATAACTGTAATTTTGCTACTGTTATGAACTGTAATGCAAATATCTGTGATTTCTGATGGTCTTAGCTTATTGTGAGGGTCACCTGACCCCAAAGGGTTGTAACTATAGGTTGACAACCACTGCTAAAGATATATGTTAAGCCGATGTCTATTTTCTGCTTTTAATATTATTATAGGTATATAGGATGTAACCGTTGTGATAGAGTGTACCAGACTGCAACTCTTTGCAACTTCCTAGAAAACTTTTGTTGTTTTAAAATTAAAGGAAAATTAATTAAAAGGGAAAAGCTTTGAGGAAAATATTTTTGGTTTTATTTTAATCTTATTTAATAATGTTTTACAAAATGGACCATATTGTTTTATTTTCCCCCACTGTAAAATTTGAGGATCACATAGCAATGTTAGATGATAAGAGCAAGTTAAAAAAAGATTTCTTTTCTCTCTTAAATGTGATTTTGCCATCTGACTCACCATGGTTGAGAAGGTATTGGTATTTGGTAGCAAAGAAGGCTGTGACTGTCCCCTCCATAACTTATTACAACTGGATTACTCCTGCTCTGTGGAGTTACTTTTCAGTAAGAATAGTAGAGGAGTCAAAACCTCACTGTGCCTGTCTTACTCAGTGTCCTAGTTTTATGAGATTATTGCCTGTAGCCAGGGGTGTAGCAGATGCTGTAGAATTAAATTCTCCCTATCCAATGTTGTAACCTTGACTAACTGAACTTGGATTAACTGCAAGTTTTTTCTTGTGACTATCATGCTTTCTTGTAATTAATCAAATTTTCCGGAAGCTCTATCTGTACAACTAACTAGACTAGATCTCTGTGCAGATGTGGAAACTGAAATTACTATGGGAATCTTGATTGTGTTACTGATTTGCATCGTGCTAATGATTTTTATGTTAATGGCACTGGGAGGCCAAAGGACTGTATGGCAGGAGAATCTGTTTGCTGTTTCCTGTTTCCTGTTCCCAGTTCTGCAACGGTCAATTTCACTTTCTTTTTGGGGGAGTTTTTTCATTCTTTTGGTTATGGTCAGAATTTAATTACAGCTATTGTCTATTTGGAAGGTTATTTTGACCTCTCTGCTACTATTGAGGTGTTCCTATTACCTCAAATAGCAAACCTTTAATTAGAATATTAGTGTTTCAGTATTCTATCATGGTAGAACTATAGTAGATACCAAACTAAAATTAAAAATGGAATAATGCTGTCAAATACATTGTATATGACACACTGGACACTTAGTTTGATACAATAGAAATACTAAAGATATTTTGTGTGACTTGATGTCATCTTAATGCACACAATAGAGGAAATTTGGGGACCATCTGTTGAAAAAGTTTCTACAAACTAGAGTAAAGCCGACGTTAAAAAACTCATCCTGCTATTTGCTTTTTCTATAACCCCAATGTTCATCTTGAGGAAGTTTCTAATTAAATATTATTATAGATGTAAGAATAAAAATGAGATGACTTTTAGCATATTTCTGTGTACCCCCAGGCTAAATGACACTGAAGCCACTACCAGGTATCATGGTAAAGCAAACACACTTAGAAACGATTTCTGCCTTATAGTATTCATGGCATTGAATAATCCCCTACCCTTGAAATATGGGCTAAGTTTATTGACTCAGTTACAGTGAACAGAATATGGCAAGAGCAATGGGTTAGTAACTTGCAATGCTAAGCTAGAAAAAGATTATGGCTTTGTGTCTTGGGCACAGTCTCTTGTACTGCTCATTTTGAGATGTATTAGTCAGCCCAGATGCTCTAACAAAATGCAACAGACTAGGCAGGTGAAACCACAGCAGTTAGCTTTCTCATAGTTTCGGAGGCAGGAAGTTCCAGGTCAAGGTCACAAGCAGTTTGTTTTCTGGTAAGGGTTGTAGGTGACTGCCATCTTGTAGGATCTTTTATTTATTTATTTATTGGTGTGTTTTTTTTTTTTTTTGGTTTTTACGAGACAGGGTTTCTCTGTATTGTTTTGGAGGCTATCGGTCCAGCCTGGCCTCGAATTTACAGAGATCCACCTGCCTCTGCCTCCCGAGTGCTGGGATTAAAGACGTGTGCCACCACCGCCCGGCTTGGTGTGTTCTATAAGGGGGAAGAAGGAAGGAGGAGAGAGGAATGGAGAGAAAGAGGGGGTGAGAGAAGGAAGTGGAAGTGGGTGAAGAAAGGAGAGAGGGAGAGAGAGAGAGAGAAAGAGAGAGAGAGAGACTCTTCAGTATCCTTTCTTATAAGCACATTAAAACCTTATCAGATGTGGGCTCTACCCTGCACCCACTTAACTTGACTTCTTTAGAGGGATTAGGGGTTCAACACAGGACATGTGAACACAAGCATTCAATCCACAGCATAGGATGCAACCATGTAGAGGTTCCCACTATGAGCTTAGAAACAGATCTTTTGTGGTTTAACCAATAGCCATGTGAATGATCTGGGACGTAAATTCTCCAGTAGTTGGACCCTTGATCAACTTCACCTCTGGCCACCCATCTGATTGCAGCCTCCTGAGGCACTGAAACCCGGCCACCAGATTAGCTGCTCTTGGATTGCAGCTGATAGATCGTAGAAACTTCGTAACAGTTTGTCATTTTCAGCGGCTCCACGTCATATTACATATAACAACACATAATGAATACACATGTCATTTAGTATTTGGGTCCTCAATTACCATTTAGAAGTAGGAGAGCACTTATTAGCAAGGAGTAGAAGAACAGGACATGTGAAAAAGAACCAACAGCTTTCCTTTGGGGTGCAATCTTTGTTCCAGAAAGAATTTTTGTATTCTGATCCTATCCTGATAGCTATAAGGTTTTTCTTTGACTCAGGGAATTGGGCATCTTGTGGAAGCTACCTGTAAGCCTCATGATTCTTCAGGTGCATTCAGAATAGATTGTATGGACATATCTGCTACTACAAGATTTTGCATGCAGAAATTCTTTGTTACTATAGGATTTTGAGGATGTAACTGTCACTGATTGTGAGTCTGTGTATTCTTCTAAAAAACAAACCATCACCACACGATCTATAGGGATTGACGTTTGATAGACAGCAGAAGGTAGAGGTTGCCAAAGAAACCATTTACATTTACTGTGCCACCAACTAATTCTCAAATTTCCTCAAATGTATGTCTATCAGAGGATCTTTTGCCTTGAGCCTCAAGGCCCAGCTCCATTGGCATGCGGGAGTAGTTACATTCGTAGCCAATTAGCAGGGTGGCACACACTCCGCCAAGAAGCCCTAGTCTCTATAGAGCCGGTATAGAGAGTGAAATTAACTGAGACAAATACCTGTTAATCCCCGGTTCTTGGCTGGCATGGAATGCCTACTGTGCAGTGCTAATAGTTCTGGGAAATCCCAATTCCCAGTGTCAAGAGTTGAACAGACTAAGTCTGTTAAATGAAGAAATTTACAGCACATTAGCTTTGATCAAGAAATTCTAGGTGCAAGTCTCTTAAACAAATGAAGGCTGCTTGGGAATACAGGTCACTCTTTCTGGGAAGCCGTCCTTTGAGGGAGTTTATCTCCACTTTCTTTCCCATGCCAGAGCCCGGAGCAGAAGAGTGGCAGTTTGAGTGGCCGAAGGGGCCGTAGCACAGTCTTATTTAATCATGAGGCGAGAACTGTGTGACTATACCAGAGTCCAGTCAATGGGAACTAAGATGCGGTTTATTTGAAAACGTGAAATCTCTAACAAAAACCGCAGGAGCCCTTACAGCTCCCAGGGAAGGTTTGTTCATACTTATATGTGTCAGCCGCGCCCTCTGCTGGCTATGTTAAGCCATGTCCCTGTTCTCCTCCCTTTCTGAGAAAATCATGTATTTTCCCATCTGAATTATGTTTTTAGTTTCATTCTATCATCCCGTTGCTGTCTATGCAAAGAATGAGGCAAGCAGAATTTAAATCGTGTCTTGTGCCATACTTCCTGTCACTCAAAGCTCTGCATAGCAGTTCTCAGAGAAAGGAGATGAATTTGGCAGTTCCTGGAGACACAACATGAACGTTCAGATTCTGCTTCTTTGGCTGAGTCCAGGTTTCTTTTTCTTTTTTGGTATATCTTTTAATATTTGTTCCACTGTGGAAGGCATAAAAATCTCCTTTTAGTACCAAGAAATGCTTTGAACTCAGACAAGCTTTGAATTATTGCTTTAAAAATGTAAGAGAGCTTGGCCATTGCCTTCAAGCTCCAGGTAAAGGCAGAGAGGAGAGAGAGAGAGAGAGAGAGAGAGAGAGAGAGAGAGAGAGAGAGAGAGAGAGAGAGAGAGAGAGAGAGAGAGAGAGAGAGAGAGAGAGAGAGAGAGAGAGAGAGAGAGAGAGAGAGAGAATAAAGAAATGACAGTGAGGGGAAGGGGAGGGTGGGGATGAGGATGAGGTCAGTGAAGGGGAGGACAGGTGACATTATGCTCCAGGGTCATGCTTCCTTGCCTGTAGAAAGAAAGATAATTTACATTTTGACGAGTCTGGGAAAAGAAACCAGAAGTTCCACAATTTGCTAAGCGCTTCTCTGCACAAGGCACTACCAATTTCTTTCTTCCAAACAGTGAAGAAAGAAGTATCCATTTCAGGGACAGCAGAGGAGCAAAATGCAGCTCTGTATACTGGGCTGAGTTAAGCCTGCCATGAGGAGCCGAGGTAGTAGATGGAGCTGTAGAATTTCATTTCTGGAAAGGCATATTCGAAATGGCCAGGGTAAAAATGAAACTGTATTATCCTAATCCCTGTAGACATTGACATACAAAATTGAACCTTCTCCGCCTCCCTCTCTGCACAGAGGCTCACATTGTTTGGTATAGTTGGCAGAACTAAGATGCATGACAAGTAACACAGGTGCTTTTATAATTAGGATTAAGTCACAATTAGCATTGTCATCCAGCTGGTCTGTTTGGCTAACCCTCTCTCCCTCAGTCAGCTTTAGGTGATGAAAGCATTCCCTAATAACGATGGTCACTGTATACTCATTCCGATAATCCCGATTCATAAAAGTCAAATCTATAGCAGAGAAGTTTCTACTGATGTTAGGCCATAGAAAACTTGCTTTCAGGCTGAGGCCATGCGTGGGGGTGTTAAGCTTTTGCAACAATGGATTCCAGCTACTCATGTTTACCAAGGGCTAGGGATCAGGACCTGTGCTGTTATTCTACAATAAAATATTATGGTGATTGCATGGGGACGCTCCACAGACAAGTTAAATCTGCAATTTGTATGCCATATAATATTGCTGAAACCTTTTAGCTGCTGTGAGCCCTGAGTAATAAAAACTTAAGTGTTTTCCTTGCCATTTTGATTTTAAAGACTGTATTTTGGCATTTTCCCCCATATGTGCAATATATTCAGGTTAGTGATTGTACGGTAAACCAAACCTCATAATCTGAGAATTGTTCCTTTTATACCGAAGTGTTTACCAATAAGTTACTATGGCAATAGTCAAAAGCACAAGTTGTGGAGTCAAACAGATCTGCATTTGACATTAATAGATGTGTGGTGATCTTAGTTAGGTTTCTGGATTTTAGTTTCTTTAACTATAAAATGATTATGGTTACAGTACCTATTATGGCTTTGTAAGAATTTATTTGTGTATAAAAAATTTAGCCCAGTTCTTGACCCATGCAATTTCCAGAAATAATAGCTGGGTACATAAAATGGACTAGAATCTTGGGATGAAATCAGAATAAATCATTGTTTTGTGTCTCCCATTGTTCCTTCCCATTTTTAATTGGAAAAAACTTATTTTCCAACTATGCATAAAGCTTCAGTTAAGTCCCATGAGTTCCTGGCAACACGGAGGAAAAACCATTTTTAAGGTGACTGTAATTCACAAACCCAGTTTCAAGCCAATTAATATTGTTAGCTGCCAGGTATTCGAAGCCTGAGTTAGAGCTAACTTTGTTTTCCCCACTGTTAGTTTTTCCCGAGTCCTTTGCTCAGGCTTTCTGACTCATTTGGATTTGAAACGTGACAAAAGAGAGAAGCAAGGAGGATCCATTTCAGACTGATTTGGTCCAAATGTTTCATCGGATGAGCACAGAGCACTTTTGTGGATTCTATGCCTCGTTCTTTGGTTTGAGCCAGAGTCTCTATTCCTTTTCCTTCTCTGACTGGGTGACACACACAGCCTCTCAGTCCTGGAAGGCTCTGCAGTCGGCAGGCTGCCGTCGTGGGCAGTGTCGACATATGGTCGCTGGGATTTACACACATTTGAACTGTCAGTGGAGGGGAGTGTATTTACTTCCTACACACAGCCTTTTAATCTGATGTGTCCAGCTACATTGACTTTCTAAAGTGTGTCAACTACCAGTTCAGTGTGTGCCATCTGCCACTGAGCGCACATTAAGCTCTTCAAGTGGTGCCTGTGGAGGCCATGTCACCTGGCTTGGGGAGAGGAGTCAAATCTCCCCATCTCCTGTCCCCTTAGAGATCACAACTGTGAAATTCAGAATGTAGCCTTCTTTGGAGGGGAAAATGTGTCCTTTTATATGTTCTCATATTTCCTAACACAAACCCCTTTTTATGTGTGTGCAAGCATGTGTGATATATGTGTGTGTGTATGTGTGTTCAAATGTGTGTGGGGTAGAGTCCAGAGGTTGGCATTGGGTGTCTGCCTTAATTATTCTCTACCTTAAACATTGAAACAGAGTTTCTCACTTAAACCCAGAGTTTGCTGACTGGGGCTATTCCAGTTGGCCAGCTTGCTATACTGGGATTACAGTCAGGCCAGGCCACCATTTGAATGGGTGCTGGGAATTTAAACTCCAGTCCTTGAATTTGCACAACTGAGTCATCTCCACAGTCCTTCAACCTCTTCATTTATAATATTGACATGGAAGAAATATTGAGCTGGATTGATTCTCTTACTATAAACTCTTCCCGTAGTACTTTGTCGCAAATGTTCCTTTGGATCTGAAGTCCTGGGTTCTCAGGTTAAAATCTGCAGTTAGTCGTTTTACAGAGGTTGTGATGTTTGAATTGTTTATGCTTTCCTCTCATATAGTTACCACTGTGACCAAGTGATATATGTTTAAAAGCAGAGTCAGAGACTTGTTCATTCTGAGAAACTGACGTTCTAAGTAGTGAGTCTAAATCATTTCTCCTAGCACTATTGATCGTAGAGTTGTTTAATGTCAGTCTCAGAGAAAATTATGTCTAACATATCATTAATATGCTGTATATTCTAGTTTTGTAAAACTTGAAAGTCTTAGAAATATGGACACATACAAAAATGTCTTAAAAGGTGTTCATTACAGTGTTATTTATAATAATGAAACATGAGGACAATGTCAATGTCTAAATGTAGGCTAGGGTATTTTTGAATTGAACAATGGAGTATTAAGCCATTCTTAAAATGATATTCTAGAAGAATATTTATTGCCTTGAATGATGCTCATTGTTCATAATACATTGTTACTAAAATGAAAATATGGGAAATAAGAAATATCCGCATATAATCTTGTTTTGGTAAAAACATGCAAACTGTATTTACAAAAAAGACCATACAGGTATCCACTAAAGTGTAAGCAGTGCTTTTCTGTGTGATCATATCTTTCGATAATATGTTTAAAGTATAGATATATATTATTTATTCCTATGCATGCCACTATGTAAAAATAATACTTAGTTACTTCCATGATGACATGCATATAGTTCCCAGGCTAAAATGACACTGTGAGCAAACAGATAGCATCATAAAGATGCTGGTCTTGCTGTGGGTGTCTCTAGGTAGCCTTCAATATCAAGATGTAGGATCTGTTTCTAGGTTCCAGCATCTTAGATAGAACTTTTGTTTTGTTATGCATTTTTGAGATGGAGTTTCTCTGTGTAACTCTGGCTGTCCTGTAACTCACTCTGTAGACCAGGCTGGATTTGAACCCTGAGATCCACTTACCTCTGCCTCTTAGGCATTGGGATTAAAGGTGTGTGCCACGACTTTCTAAGGGGTCTTGATTTGTAGAATTCATTGTAGGGTGTTTCTAGTTGTATGTAGGAACAGAGACTGCCCTGATCATGTGTAGTATTTCACAAGTCAATGTCTGATCCTTGATTTTCAGCTCAAGTGAAGCAGAGCCTGAGAATTTAGTAAATTCTTTTATCATTTGCCCAAGCTTAGTTCTGCAGCTTATGGAAACTAAAGCTACTATGATTCTTTGCCAGCTGTCTCTAGCACCTAAGCTCTAGAGGATATGAGGGAGGTGATGAATAAGATAGGTTTGTGGGAGAAGGAAGATGGTGACATGTAACAAGCCTTTCTGTGTATATTAATATCACATGGCTCATTCACCAAAGCCCTTCAAGTTTTCACTCAGGGAAGAGCTCAAGACTGGTGATAACAGGATATCTAGGACTGGGGATTTGTAGAATTTCAAACCTTTCAGGGATTTTGAACTGGGGAATTGCATGGCTGTGGCTTTTTTTTTTTTGATGGTCATTTTGAATTGAAGGGGACAAGATGAAGTCATGAAGATCTGTTAGGAGGTTGTGGTAAGTCAAAGGCCTGGATATAAGTGATGGGAGCACAGATGGGAAGCAAGAGAGCAGAGTGAAGTAACATGGGGCATAGGACTGATGAGACTTGGCTATGGCCTTTGGGTTCTGAACGTAGGTTATGGATATAGGAAGACTTCATGGTGAATTATGTGAAAGGAAACATGTTAACTTGGGTAAATGTAAATTATAGTGTGAGTTTCACTCAATCTTTTGAAAATGTGGAGTGACTGCCACTTAGCAGGCATTGGGTAAATATTTGTTTACTCTCTGAATGAATTTTAGCCTAATAATGGAATGTAACTGGGCTGTTCATATAAATAAATTGTACAGCATAATTGTAACTTAGCTATAAAACCCAAAGGGCTATTTAAAAAAAGCAAATCCCCTTTTCATCACAGTGGGTTTGTGTGCTGCCTTAGCTGGTCAATGTAGGAGGGTCCTTTGAAGCTGAGGTAGTGATACCCGTGGGTGGGTGACAGGGAACCACGCTAAAAAGAGCTTGTTGAACTGACCACATTCTTGGCTCACATTTAGTCTCATCCTTTTGTAGTCATATTCTGCCAGCAGTTCTCTGTGAAAATGTAATCATCTCTCTGAAACTGGCTTTGTGTGTGTGTGTGTGTGTGTGTGTGTGTGTGTGTGTGTGTGTGTGTGTGTGTGTGTGTGTAAGGCGGTGGGATAGAGAAATAGATGAACTTTCTGGGATGCCATTTCAACCAAGTAAAGCAACACTTTTGCCCATAGACATGTAATTTAAAGAGGGTTCTTCCCTTCTTTCTGCAGAGCTGCATGTGAATTAAAGTTTGCAAAATAGAGGAATGAGTGATTTGGGTTGATATGTCACATCTCCAAGTGGGAATTCATGGCGTTGTCACTAGGTATCTAAGTTGAAGGCAGAATGATGTATCTCAATTGTATATATTTATCAAGCTAACCAGGTAACTATCAAACTGATGGGATTGATGACCTTTTCTGTGTACACACACTCCATGTGTGTCAGCCTCAAGGAATAGATGTGTACTTTTAAACAAATGAGGGAGGATTTATTTACAGCAGCTGGAGGAGAGTAATGAGTTCAGTGTTTGGAGGACTACTGACTTTCTACAAGGAGCTCCAAATACAAAATGGGCTCAATTAAAACATTAATCCAGCTGTAAGCTCTAGTATTGAATATAAAAAGAAACAAATTGACAAGGTGGCTTGTTTTTGAACAAAGCAACTGGCCCATGATGATATTATTTTGATGTATCTGGAATTATCATAATAGCAAAGTCCAACAATAAATAGAAAAGTGAATGGCAGTGAGAATCCAACAGAGACCGTTTCCCTGAGAATAGGAGTCAGAACATGCACCATTGTATTCACAGTATCATTAAAATATGAATAAACAGCAGCAACTTTTTATTATACAGTGAAAGAGCCTCCTACAGGGCACTGAAAATTGAGTGGTGTGTGTTTAATAAATTAAAACCAACAAGAAATGGCTATTTACCGGGATGCAGGAAGGACTCAGATAATAATGGAGGTTTCGCCAGGGATGTAAATGGAAATCACTTATTATTAGGTGGGATTTTAAAGGTTTAAAATTTTAATTATATGGCAAAAGTTGGGAGGGGAGGAGAGGGAACAGTGAGAGAGGAGATTGTAGAATTTAGCTGGCATTAAATTATGAAGAGCTGTATTACAGTATGTTAAGATATTTGGGCTTTATCTGGAGGGAATTTATTATGGGATTCTAAACAGGAGACAAAATGATTTGTTTGTCTTACTATGCAGCCTAATAACTGAAAACAACAGACTTTTACTATTTATCATGAATATGTGGAGAGTTTAGGCTTGTTTTTAGTGTATGCTAGTTCAACTGGGGCTAGTCAGTCCTTCATCTATTCTGAATATCAGGTGACATGGCTGGAATCTCTCTCCAATATGGTATTTCAGGCTTGTTCCCATGATGACTGAAAGATCACAAGCAGCAAGAGAGGACAAACCTTTCTTGTAACTCTGCTTGTGGCCTGATTGCTAATTTCCCTTTGGTCAAAGCTAAGCTCACATTCAGAGCAGAGAAGTAAACTACCACTTAATGAAATGAACTAACAAAATTGTGGTCATAGTTGTTTTGACCTATCACAATTAGTTTACCATTGTAAACTAATGGACTAGACTGGACTAGAATATGGTAGATCTTTGGGAAGCAGAAGTTATAGTAACCTAAGAGAACATCAAGAATACATAGAAGCAATATAAATAAGGAGGTAATGAAGGCTCAATAACTATTTAGCAGATGGAATTAAAAGACCCTGTTGACTGTGGATGGGAGGAGATGGATTGGGAGTACAATTGGAATCAAGGGTGTTACTCATGCATTTGGGATTTAGATTCTGAGTAGAATTAGATTTCCAATAATCCTGTGGAAATCTTCTTTTATTCTTCTCTCATGCCTTACATCCAGACTGAAGTTTCCCCTCCCTCCATTCCTCCAAGTTCCCTCCCTACACCTTCTCTCTACCCCAGATCCACTCCTCCTCTGTTTCTCTTCAAAAGGGGCACAGACCTTCCAGGGATACCCACCAAACATGGCTTAACAAGACATGGTACAAGTCCTCATATCAAAGCTGGCAAGGCAACCCTGTAAGAGGAAAAGGGCCCCAAGTACAGGCAAAAGAATCAGAGACACCCCTATTCCCACTGTTAGGAGTCCCTGAAAAAACTCTAAGTTACACAAACATAAGATATATTCAGAGCACTTATCTCAGACTCATACAGGGTCCATGTTTGTTGCTTCTGTCTTTGTGAACCCTTATGAGCCTTGCCTTGCTGATTATGTGGGCCATGTTCTTGTGTTAATAGCCAACATCAAATTAAATGGAGAGAAACTTAAGGCAATTCCACTAGCCAACATCAAATTAAATGGAGAGAAACTTAAGGCAATTCCACTAATATTAGGAACAACACATGGTGTCCACTCTCCATGTCTATTCAATATAGTAATTGAAGTTCTAGCTAGCGCAACAAGGCAACGAATGGAAGGAAATCCAGGGGATATAAACTGGAAAAGAAGAAGTCAAAGTATCACTAACTGCAGATGATATGATAGTATACATAAGTGACCCCAAAAATTCTACCAGGAAGCTCCTACAGCTGATAAACACCTTCATCAAAATGACTTGATACAAAATTAACTCACAGAAATCAGTAGCCCTCCTATATTCAAATGACAAATGGGCCAAGGAAGAAATCAGGGGAATAACACCCTTCACAATAATCACAAATGATATAAAATATCTTGGTGTAACTCTAACCAAGCAAATGAAAGACCTGTTTGATAAGAGCTTCAAGTCTTTGAAGACAGAAATTGAAGAAGCTATCAGAAGAGGAAAGATTTGTGGGGATTCTTTATCCATACATTTATCCATTTATAGCTGGGTTGGACTAGACTAGTTAATCTCTGCTTGACTCTACAGCTAAATGTAAGTGAATATGAGATACAGACCATATGACAGAAGATGCAAACTAGTCTAACATATTCAAATACAATGATTTTCCTAGTTATTTCCTAGTCCTGTGTATATTTTCTGTGGCCTGGGGATGATAACTATAGATAATAACTATAGGTGATATCTGCAGATAACTGGTTCAATTAATCAACTTTGAATTTCCTCTATACTTAAGTTATAGGCTAAGTAATGGGGACAATTTGAAGGGACATAAACCTTTGCCATGATCCCATTTGTATTGGGGAATTAGTCAGATTTATAGCACCTAGAAGATTTGTCATTATTTGTGACTCTGTGGGAATGACAGTAAAGTCTTCAGAAGGCCTTGTGGGAAGAAACAGGATCCAGAGTTCTGCCTTTCCCATTAGAACTGAAGGTATAGAATGCATACTCTGGAAAGTGAATCAATTTTAAGTTTGTTTTTTTCCCCTTAGATAAAGCTGATATTTTTGGGCTGGATTATGTTCACAAGAGAGTCATGAATAAAAAACTTCCAATAAGTTTCTTTCTGTGTAGTGATGGTTTAATATAACTTCTTCTCATATACCTAAATCCTATATAAAAGACTTATTTAATAGTATTAAAATGTCTTTTCCTTATAGCACTTGTTTGTTTTAGTGAAAATATAGTTGCTCACTCTTTTATATAAATTACACAAAATGAATCAGAGGACTGTAGCACCTTTATGGATAATTCAGTTTTTCACAACTCAGGTTTTAAACTATTTCCCATTTGGTTTTTCTAGATAGTTTTTTGTAAGGTTAGCATTTGGTTCAAGCTTTCCATGTGGGACTAGAGAGGTAGCTTAGTGGTTAAGAGCACTTGTTCTTACAGAGGTCTTGGATTTGATTTCTAGCAGCCACATGATGGTTCATAATGGAACTCCAGTTCCAGGGAATCTGATGCTTCTTTCCGACCTCTTCAGGCACCAGGCAGGCACATGGATCACAGACACACATGCAGGCAAACACACACACACACACACACACACACACACACACACACACACACACACACACACCTTTTTTCTTAAAACAAGTACAATTTAATGGAAACATCAATGACAAAATATTTCTGTGACCAAGGTGAAGATGTACAAATTATTAAAAAATTTTCAAGGTTGTGAAGGAATAGTAAAACACAATTTCAAAGAGTTTTAGGGTAAATGTATTTGAACAGTTGCCACTTGAGAAACACCTAGGGCAACTGGCTTTTTTTCCCTTGGCAAGCATCCTGAGAATAGTCATCTCCCCTAGGGAGTGGGAAGTACCATCTTGACCTTTGACATTTCACCTGGGTGCACTGTAGTTGCTGAAGTTAATTGAAAATGCATAAAGTATAAAGGCAACCTTTAAAATTATAATTAATCAATTAATTTTCACAGTCCTTTCACTGTTTCACCTCCTTCCCTCCTCTCTTCTTAGTCCCTCCCTCACCCCATCCCCATCCATCCCTTCTCCAGTCTCTTCAGAAAAGTGTGGACTTTGATCACTGGAACCAAATGGAAGACCCAGATATAAATCCACATGCCTATGGACACCTGATTTTTGATAAAGAAGCCAGAGATATGCAATGGAAAAAACAAAGCACCTTCAACAAATTGTGCTGGTCTAACTAGATGCCAGCATGTAGAAGACTGAAGATAGATCCATATCTATCGCCATGCCCAAAACTCAAGTCCAAGTGGATCAAAGACCTCAAGATAAGTTCAGATACACTGAACCTGATAGAAGAGAAAGTGGGGATTAGCCTTGAACACATTGGCATAGGAGGCAATTTCCTGAACAGAACACCAATTACACAGGCGCTAAGAACAACTATTAATAAATGGGACCTCATGAAACCCAGGAGCTTCTGTAAGGCAAGGGACACTGTTAAAAGGACAAAATGGCAGCCTATAGAATGGGAAAAAATCTTTACCAACCCCACATCTGACAGAGGGCTGATTTCCAAAATATATAAAGAACTCAGGAAACAAACAATCCAAATAAAGTGGAGTACATATATAAATAGAGAATTCTCAACAGAAGAATCTCACATGGTTGAGAAACACCTAAAGAAATGTTCAACATCCTTAGCCTTCAAGGAAATGCAAATCAAAATGACTCTGAGATACCATCTTACAACTGTCAGAATGGCTAAGATAAAAAACACAAGAGACAGCTCATGCTGGAGAGGATGTAGAGTAAGAAGAAAATTTCTCCATTGCTTATGGAAGTGCAGACTTGTACAGCCACTTTAGAAATCAATATGATGGTTTCTCAGAAAATTTGAAATTGATCTACCTCTAGATCCAGCTCTACCACTCCTGGGCACATATTCAAATAAACGTTAAAAACCCTTTCAAGGCGACTTTGGTTTTCTTTCTTTGATTTTCCATTGCATTTATACAGGCACTTTCCATATTGGAAAGAAGCTGGAGTAAAAGTAAAAAGTCTTGATACTTATATTTAATGATCAGGGTAATTTTGTTTCACTTCGTAAAGAAAAACAGTAGTTTGAGCATTCCTGAAACTGCTGATGGTGATGACAGAAAACCAAATAATAATTACAAGCAATTTTCATGCATTTCTCTGTTTTTCTTTTCACACAACTCTATCATCCTGGCAGTATTTCAATCATTATTTTATAGAACATGTAACCAAGTAGTTAAGGGTAGGTGCTAATCTTGCAGAGGATGTGAGTTCAGTACCCAGAACCCACACTGGGTCGCTCAAAACTGCTAGCAACTCCAGTTCCAGTGATGTTACTTAGCAGTGGTGTGTTTGTGTGACAAAGTAACAAGGCAATGATTTGCCATAGATAATCTTCATTGCCAACTTGACACAGCTGGGAAGAGAGATATCTCAACTGAAGAATTGCCTTGATCAGGCTGGCTGGGAGCCATATTTGTGAGGCATTTTCTTAATTGTTAATTGATATAGGAGGGTCAAGTCCACCATGGGTAGTGCCATCCTTGGGCTGGTAGGCTTGGGCAGCATAAGAAATGTAGTTTGGGAGACCTGAGGACTGCGCACGGTGAATCCCAGCCCAACAGGATTCAGCTTGTCCAGAGACTGCCAGCTTCCAAGTCCCATTCTCCACCCACTGGACAGGCAAGGTAAGCGTGGGACTGTCTCCAGCCTGCCTTCCTGTGCCCTGAGCAAAACCACCAGAGACCTAAGGACTGCCCAAGGCAGATCCCATCCAGACAGGATTCAACCCCCCCTCCGGCCCCCCCCCCCCCCCGAGACTGCCAGCACCATAGTCCCTTTCTCCACCCACAGGGCTAGATAGGCCTGGGCCTGTTTACAGCCTGAATTCTGGTGATCTGCGCACAACTAGCTGAGGCCAGAGTACTGCACACTGCAGCTCCCATCCGGGCAGGAGCCAGCCTATCCAGAGACTTCCAAGGCCTCCATCCAAGTAAGAGGAAAGCCACCAGGGTATTATTGGACTTGCTCCCAGCCACTGGAAAGGAAATGTGGTCACATACCCACCAGGAGAGGAAGAGACTCCTTCTGCACCCACTGGAAGAAATGATTGGAAGGATAGAATATAAAAACACACCCAGCAACAGAAAAAACAATATGATACTCCCAGAGAATAGAGACGCTACACCTGCAAGACCTGAACAGCCAATTGCACATGAAACCGATGAGAAAGACCTTAAAAACAGATTCATAAAAGTGGTAGAGGCCCTCAAAGAGGATATGAGAAAATCCCTTGAAGTAATTGAAGAAAAAACAAGCCAAAAAATGCAAGAAATGGAAGAAAAAAAACAAAAAATGCAAGAAATGGAAGAAAAGACAAACCAAAAATTCCAACAAACACAAGAAAGAGAAGAAAAGACAAAGCAAAAATTGCAAGAAACAATTCAAACAATGAAAGGGTTGAAAGCTGAAATAGAGAGAATAAAAAACACAGTCTGAAGGAATGCTGGAAATAGAAAAGCTGGGCAAACTGTCAGGTACTTCAGATGCAAGCATAACCAACAGAACAGGGGACAACAAATCCCTAATACAAAATATCCAGGAAATATAGGACACCATGAAAAGACCAAACCTAAGAAAATAGGTATAGAAGAAGTTGAAGAAACCCAACCCAAAGGGGCAGAAAACATATTCAACAAAATCATAGAAGAAAAATTTCCCAACCTAAAACAAGTCATGCCAATCAAAGTACAAGAAGCCTGTAGAACACCAAATACAGTGGACCACAAAAGGAAGTTCCCTGGCCACATAATAGTAAAAAACCTAAACATACAGAATAAAGAAAGAATATTAAGAGCAGCAAAGGAAAAAGGCCAAGTAACAGGCATACCAATCAGAATCACACCTGACTTCTCCATGGAAACTCTGAAAGCCAGAAGGTCCTGGATAGATATTCTGCCAATACTAAGAGACCATGGATGCCAGTCCAGACTGCTATACCAAGCAAAGCTTTCAATCACTATAGATGGAGAAGACAATATATTCCATGACAAAACCAGATTTAAACAATACGTACCCACTAATCCAGCCCTACAGAAAGTTTGGGAAGGAACACTCCAATCCAAGAGGGTTAACTACAATCAGAAAAACATAGGCAATAGATAATCCCACCTTACCAACTTCCAAAAGAAAAAAGAAGTGGAAATCCACACATAATTCAACCATCATCAACCATTCCAAAAGAAACAAGAATGATCAATCAATGGTCATTAATATCCCTCAGTGTTAATGGTCTTAACTTGCCCATGAAAAGACACAGGCTAACAGAATGGATTCGAAGACAGAACCCATCCTTCTGCTGCATACAAGAAACACACCTCAGCCTCAAAGACAGATATTACCTTAGAGTTAAAGGTTGGGAAAAGATTTTCCAATCAAATGGACCCAAGAAACAAGTGGGGGTAGCAATCCTACTATCTAACAAATTAGATTTTAAAATACAATCAATTAAAAGAGATGAATGAGGTCATTTCATACTAATCACAGGAGAAATCCACCAAGATGAAGTTTAATTCTGAACATCTGTGCCCCAAATACAAAGGCATCCATGTCCATAAAAGAAACATTACTAAAACTCCAATCACGTATAAAGCCCCACACACTTATAGTGGGAGACTTCAACACCCCAATCTCACCACTAGACAGGACCACAAGACAGAAACTCAACAAGGATACTTAACAAAGAAGCAAAGGGTCTAATAGAAGTTATGACCCATTTGGGATTAACAGAAATCTATAGAACATTCCATCCAAATAAAAAAGAATATACCTTCTTCTCAGTGCCACATGGACCCTTCTCAAAAATAGACCACATACTTGGCAACATATCAAACCTCATCAAATACAAAAAATTGGAATAACTCCATGCATCTTATCAGACCACCATGTGTTAAAATTAGAATTCAACAGCAACACAAATTACAGAAACCCTACAAACTCATGGAAATTGAATAATGCACAATTGCACCATTCCTGGGTCAAAGAAGAAATTAAAGACTTCCTAGAATTCAATGAGAATGAAGACACAACATACTCAAACTTATGGGACACTTTGAAAGCAGTGCTATGAGGGAAGTTCATAGTACTAAGTGCCCACATGAATAAACTGGAGAATAGTTACACTAGAGAATTAACAGCAAAGCTGAAAGCTCTAGAACACAAAAAAGCAAACTCAACCAAGAGGAGTAGATGCCAGCAAATAATCAAACCAAGGGCTGAAATCAATAAAGTAGAAACTAGGAAAACAATACAAAGAATCAATGTAACAAACAGTTGGTTCTTTGAGAAAATCAACAAGATAGACAAACCTTTATCCAAACTTACCAAACGACAGAGTGTGAACATGGAAATTAACAAAATCAGAAATGAAAAGGGGTACATAACAACAGACACTGAGGAAATCCAGAGAATCATCAGGTCATACTTTGAAAACCTCTACTCCACAAAATTTGAAAATATAAAGTAAATGAACAATTTTCTGGATAGATATCACCTGCTAAAATTAAATCAAGAACAGATAAGCAATTTAAATAGACCTGTAACCCCCAAGAAAATAGAAGGAGCCATCAAAAGTCTCCCAACCAAAAAAAAAACCCAGGCCCAGATGGCCTCCGTGCAGAATTCTACCAGAAATTCAAAGAAAAATCTATACCAATTCTTCTCAAAGTATTCCACACAATAGAAGCAGAAGTGTCTTTGCCAAACTCTTTCAATGAGGCTTCAATAACCTTGATACCAAAGCCACACAAAGACACAACTAAGAAAGAGAACTTCAGACCAATGTCCCACATGAACATTGATGTAAAAACACTCAATAAAATACTGGCAAATCAGATCCAAGAACACATCAGAGAAATCATCCACCACGATCAAGTAGGCTTCATTCCAGGGATGTAGGGATGGTTCAACATATGAAAATCCATCATTGTAATCCACCATATAAACAAGCAGAAAAACAAAAATCACATGATCATCCCACTACATGCTGAAAAAGCCTTTGACAAAATCCAAAACCCCTTAATGACAAAGGTCTTGGAGAGATCTGGGATAACAGGAACTTACTTTTACATAATAAAAGCTATATTCAGCAAACCGACAGCCAACATCAAACTAATGGACAGAAACTCAACGGGATTCCTCTAAAAGTAGGAACAAGACAAGGCTGTCCACTCTCTCCATACCTTTTCAGTATTGTACTTGAAGTTCTAGCTAGAGCAATACAACAAAAGGAGATCAAGGAGATCAAGGGGATACAAATTGGAAAGGAAGAGGTCAAACATTCACTATTTTCAGATATGATAGTTTACATAAATGACCACAAAAAACTCTACCAGGGAACTTCTGCAGCTGTAAATGCCTTCAGCAAAGTTGCAGGATACGAAGAGAAACTCAAGAAAATCAGTAGCCCTACTATATACAGATGACAAAGCGCTGAGAATGAAATCAAAGAAACATTGTCCTTTACAATAGCCACAAACAACATGATATACCTTGGGGGTAATGCTAACCAAACAAGTGAAAGACCTGTACCACAAGAACTTTGAGTCTTTAAAGAAAGAAATTAAAGAAGACACCAGAAAATGGAAAGATCTCCTATGCTCTTGGATAGGTAGGATCAACATAGTAAAAATGGCAATCTTGCAAAAAGCAATATACAGATTTAATGTAATCCCCATTAAAATTCCAGCACAATTCTTCACGGACCTTGAAAGAACAATTCTAAACTTTATATATAAAAACAAAAGACCCAGGATAGCAAAAACGGCCCTATTCAACAAGGTAACATCCGGAGGCATCACCATTCCTGACTTCAAGCTCTATTACAGAGCTAGAGTCCTGAAAACAGGTTGGTATCGGCACAAAAATAGACAGATAGACCAATGGAATCAAATTGAACGCCCCAACATTAACCCATACACATACGAATGCCTGATCTTTGACAAAGAAGCTAAAATTCTACAATGGAAAAAAAAGAAAGCATCTTCAACAAATGGTGCTGGCATAACTAGAGGCTGCCATGTAGAAGACTGCAGCTAGATCTATGGCTATCGACATGCACAAAACTTAAGTCCAAATGGATAAAAAACTTCAACATAAATCCTTCCATACTGAACATATTAGAAGAGAAAATGGAAGGTACCTTGAATGAATTGGTACAGGAGACTGCTTCCTGAACATAACATCAGTAGCATGGCCCCTGAATTAACACATGGGACTTCCTGAAACTTAGAAGCTTCTGTAAGTCAAAGGACACAGTCAGCAAGACAAAAAGGCAACCCACAGATTGGGAAAAGATATTCACTAACTCCACATCTGACAGAGGGCTGATCTCCAAACTTTGCAAAGAACTCAAAAAGCAAGTCTCCAAAACACCAAAGGATCCAATTAAAAAGTGGGCTACAGAACTAGAGAATTCTCAGTAGAGAAGTCTCAAATGGCTGAGAGACACTTAAGAATGTGCTCAATATCCCTAGCCATCAGGGAAATGCAAATCAAAACAACACTGAGATACCATCTTACTCCTGTCAGAATGTCTAAAATCCAAAACTCCAGTGACAGTTTATGCTGGAGAGGATGTAGAGAAATGGGAACACCAACTTGTATTGCCACTTTGGAAATCAGTATGGAGATTCCTCAGGAAAATGAAAATCAGTCCATCACAAGACCAAGCAATTCCACTGTCAGGCATATACCCAAAAGATACACATTCATACAACAAGGACATTTGTTCCACTATGTTCATAGTGGCATTATTTGAAATAGCCAGAAACTGGAAGCAATCTAGGTGCCCCTCAAATGAAGAGTGGATAGAGAAAATGTGGTTCATTTACACAATGGAGTACTGTTCAGCGGGGAAAAAAAACCAATGGAATCTTGAAATTTGCAAGCAAATGAATGGCATTAGAAGAAACCAAACTGAGTGAGGTAACCCAGTCACAAAAAGACAAACATCGTATGTACTCACTCATTTATGGATTTTAGACACGAATCAGTGGAGTGTCAGCTTACAATCTCATGGCCAGAGAGTCTGGTAAACAGAACCTTCATCTAGTGACTGATGGAAGCAGAGGCAGACACCCACAGCTGAACAATGAACTCAACTTGTGGAATCCAGTCACAGAGAGGGAGAACTGATGGGCAAAGGAGTTAAGACTGGGCTGGTTTAACCCACAGAAACAACTGAACTGAACAAGGAGGAGTTCTTGAATCCTAGACTGATGGCTGGGAATCCAGCATGGGACTGATCAACACTCCCTGAATGTGGGTGTCAGTGAGGAGGCCTAGGTAATCTATTGAGCCTTGGGTAGTATTTATCCCTGGCATACAAATGGAGTTTGGCTGCCCTTCCCACAATGAGGGATGCTCTCTCAGCATGAACACATGGGGGAGGGCATAAACCCTGCCCTGGATGAAATGACAGACTCTGGACACCCCAATGGAGGGCCTCACCCTCCCTGGGGATCAGAGTAGAGATTGGGTTGGGGACTGATGAGCCTGGTTGGGAGGGCAGAGGAGGAGGGGAGGGAGAGGGACCTGGGATTGACATGTGGAACAAGCTTGTTTCTAACTTAAATTTAAAAAAAAAACAAGAGAAAAAGAAAGAATCAGAGGAGGAAGAAGAAGGTGATTTGGAAGAAAGAGCATGTAACCTGCTACCTTGTCTAAAAAAAAAAAGTAATGTAGTTCACAGTGAACCTGGGAGTAAACCAGTAAACAGCGCTCCTCATGGTCTCTGTTCAGTTCTCACCTCTGGGTTCCTGCTTTGCATTTCTGCTTTGGCTTCTCCAACTACGGATTGTAATCTCTATGTCAAAGAAATCCTCTCCTTTGCAAGTTGATATTAGTCACGTTTTTTGTAATAGCAATTGGAGCCAAACTAGGACAGACCCTCACTGTGCCCTCCTAGCTACCTGCACTTGTGTGCTCATACTCCTCTACCTCTATATATGTAGTTCAAAATCCTTCTGGAAGAATGTGTAACAAAGGAACAGTGTTTGAAACACTTGACCAAAGCTGTATAGCTGACAAACAGTAAAATTGAGAACAGAGCCTGTGGAAGGCTAGATTATTGTTTAAAATTCTTACTACTCATACCTCCAGGGAGGTATATTTGGTCACGACATTTGTGTTGGCCTTGGATATGTTACTCAGTCTAATCTCATGGTGGGTGGTGTAAATTTGATTTCCCATTACTGTTGAGCTTGATCATGTACTTGAGCGGACAAGTGTGATTAAACAGAAATGATATAAGGCCGGATGTGAAATCTGCTCATGTGATTCACCATGGACTCATACATTTCTACCACTGTCATAAGGGCATGTGCTAGTTAACCCACTGACTCAAAGAAGATGTAGACCTAATCAGTAACTTGAAGCTAAGCCTGATGACTCACGGATGGCTATAAAAAAGGGTTGCTGTTTTTAAGTTACTGAATTTGATGCACTCTGTTATGTATTGAGACCTAACTGAGACTCTAAGAAGTATAAATCCAAGAACTTACTAGATTTAATGGGTTCTATTAATTATTAGAGCATCACATTTAGAATTACTCCTGAGTGAACATATCTAAAACAGTCCAGTGGATGCAGATGGGTACAATGGTAGTAGAAATGTTGTGTGGCAACCAACCACTTTCACTACAGGAAAAAACCAAATGATTCAAACTGTAAATCTGGCCAAGAATAAATGGCCGTGGAGCTCATAGTCCCCACGAGTAAATTTACTATAATTGGTAGTATCAGATATCCCTGTAAATTCACACCACTATTCCCACAGATTAGTGTAGCTCTCAGACATTACCAGAGAAGTTCCTTTGTGCAGTGTGTGGTGCTTAACACAGAAACTCTGAACTGGTCAAATTGCAGAGAATAATTGTCAGTGGAGTGTGCTCATCCACATGTGGAACACCTGTATCAAACCTCCTCTACAAGACTCAGGGGTTATCACAGAAGAGGGACCGGGAATACTGTAAGAGCAAGGTCAGGAAGAATTAGAGTTAAATAGGGTCTCTGGTTATTACAGGACAGCTGCACTCACGAACACACAGGATCAAGTCACTCAACGTTTTATGACAGAGTGGGAAGAGGTTTATGAGCCCCCACCCCAAACTGAGGCACTGCTGACAATTGATGGCTTCTAAAGGAGGGAGAGTCCATTCTCCTTAAAGTTCCTGGTAGGTCAACTCTGTTCCAGTGGATGGCCCCATACCAGGAGAATATGGGTAATGCAAATCGAGTCAGTGGTCCATTAAACAAAGAGAATATGAAGTCAGGGGTGTGTTAGGTAGGTGGGAGTAGATCTGGAAGAAGCTAGGGGGAGTAGGAGTGAATATGGCCAAAATATATTGCATGGAATTCTCAAAGAATTAATAAAAAATGTGCTAGCCATCTGAAATGGTTAACTCTGCAGTAGTATTTGATATAACTCTAGAACTATTCTCCTTGGAAGTTATACATTTTTGTACTATTTCTCTCACATGATTTAAAAATCAGAAGTATAGTTATTTGGTTTTGTTCAATATCAAGTTCACACAGCTTACATGTTCATTTCTTGCCCCTCAACTTCCAGATGTAATCCACTTAAGAGTTTGGGAACATGCCTGCCACTCTGAAACAATATCTGAGACGGATAAGTGAACATATTTTGAATGACACAAATGGTTCCCATCTACAGAAAGCAATGACAGGTAAGGAAATGGAAAACTGGATATTTGCAATAAAAATAACTAGCGACACGAAGAGGTTTATTCTGCACCAGTGGGCCAGAGATGTAAAATTTAGATAGAGATGTGGACAACAGCTACCTGAGTAATGACAGACTTTGTTTTTACCCTTTTAAGGTGTGCTGATCTTCTGCATTTGCAATAAGGCTGAGAAATGTGGAAAGCAGGTCAAGGTCTTGGTTTGAACTTGCCTGTGCTTTGTTCTTGAAGCTTTAGGGCATACAATACAGGAGAGATTATATAGCTTAGACACCCTGGTGATTGTGTAGCTTCCTCCCGTGTACCCTACATTTATTTCACATGGTGTTTTCTAAAATGTACTCTATGGGTTTATGATTTTGTGAGTATGAAGGTTTTGCAAATGCATGATCATTCAAAATTTATTCTCTTGCAAGAATTCTCATGGATGTAGGAAACTGCATTATTAAAAATTTCAGAGAGCGGTGAAACATGCAGCATGACTATTTGTCTACACACACTATTCAAGGAGTAACTTCTAGTGTCAAAGTGATACAGAACATATGTTGGGTAAGTTTTCCTCTAACATGTTTCTCTAATGAAATTTTTGGTGTTTCGGGGGACCCTATTCTTATAACATTCAGTGAGATAAGTAGGAAATATACTTTGTTGACCATATTACTCTTGATGGAGAAGCGGAAACTGCCTACATAAATATCCAGGGCAGTGAGAAAAATGTATAAGTTCTGCTGTCTAACTTGGTGAAATAAAATTCTAGCTTTACTACTTGTGAATGGTATGAGTTTGGGTGTCTGTGCTACATATCTCAATCTTACAAGTTCGTTGTGAAAATTTAATTATAGGATAATTAGAAGACAGCATAATACCTGATGCATGGTAGGTTCTCAATACATAAAATCTTAAATTATAATTGTTATGCATATTAATAAGGAGCTTGTAGCCATGATGTATAAATAAAAATTGGAACTCAATTATAAAAGACAACCTAGCCTATTTCCCTCAAAAAGGACAAAAGATCTAAATAGCAAAATAAGATGTATAAATGGCTTAAAACTTATGAAAAAATGTTCAACATTGTTAGTCACCAGAGAAATAAAGAACCATAATGAGATACTATTTTATCCCTACTAGGATGATACAAGAGAAAAGAGGGGATGCTAGAGTGGTGGATTAGTGGTTAAAAGCATTAACTTCTCTTTAAGAGAAAGCAGGTTCGATTCCTAACACCCACATGACAACTCACAACTGTTTATAACTCTAGGTTCGGGAAATCTGATATCCTCTTCTAGCTTTTGCAGACACCAGACATGCATGTCGTGCACATACATACACACAGGCAAAAACCCATACACATAGGATAAACAAGCAAACAAACAAACCAAAGAAAACATGTATTAAAGAGGATATAGAGACTTCAGGAGCTTTATATATTGATATAAGAATGCTAATATATAGCAGACATTCCTAAAATGGATAATACTAGATTTAGTATGAGACAGCAATTCTACTTCTAAGTATATACACAAGAGGAATAAAAATAGTTCATATAAAATATGCAGATGATTTTATTCATGACAGTTTAATTCCTGAATAGTTCCCAAACAAAAACAATGTAAATGTCTAGCAACTCGTGATGGGTAAAGAAATTGTGGTATAGCCATACAATGGAATTTTTTAGCAATCAAAAGACATGAGACACTGATACATGCTATAATGGATGAATTTGGAAAATAGTATTGCAACTGAAAGAAGCTAGTCACAGAAGTCCACTTGGTGTATTGTTCCATATATGTTAAATATCCAGAATACGCAAATGGTTATGCAGAACTGGCAGAAGAAAGAAACTCTGAGAAGGATTGGGGAATGACTTCTAAGGGATACAGGAAAGGTAAAAATGGTATCAAGTTAAATTTTAGTGACATTTGTACAGCCCTGCAAATATACCTCAAAGCACTGAATTCTATTTTTTTGTGGTGTGCAGGGATTAAACTTAGTGCAGCTTGAACGAGTAAATTGTAAGATATGTGAATTATATTTCTACATGCTTGTTGAGATTATTTTCAGTATTACTAGGCAGGATTGTGAGTACTGGGTCTTGGGAATTCTTCACAAATTATGGAATGCTTGGTAACAGTTGGATGCTTCTCATAGCTGCTAATTGTGTTGTGGATTAAGACATTTCAAGGGGAGTCTCACAAATGAGTTGGAAGAACTGGAAAATTGCTTCCTCTTTCTATGATTATGGTAGGGCTTTATGTTGAATCTTGTTGTTTCATTACAGTCTTGACTTCTGATTGCTAAATTGGTTCATGCAAGATGTAGACAAGACCAAAATCAAAGCCCATCGAGATGATCATGTCTGGGTGTTTTTGATTCCCACTGGCCAGAGAATTTCTTCTTATATTCAGATTGGCTTTGGGGAATTTATTTTATAGAGTTATTCTTCAGCTGGGAAGTGATGATTTCATTCAGTTTGATTGATAAGGTCCTCTGTTCTTCATTTATGGAATAAACTGCTTAAAGAAGAGTCTGGGCGTTACATCTTCCTTGCTGGTCGAGGTTGGGCATGACAATTTCCAAAGTGGCCTTATATGTCAGCATTCCCACCAGCAGTGAAGGAGTGTTCCTCTTTCTCCACATCCTCTCCAGCATAAACTGTCATTGGTGTTTTTTTATTTTAGCCATTCTGACAGGGGTGAGATGGTAACTCAGAGTTGTTTTGATTTGCATTTCCCTGATGGCTAGGGATATTGAGCACATTCTTAAGTGCCTCTCAGCCATTTGAGACTCCTCTACTGAGAATTTTCTATTTAGTTCTGTAGCCCACTTTTTAATTGGATCCTTTGGTGTTTTGGAGACTTGCTTCTTGAGTTCATTGTAAATTTTAGAGATCAGCCCTCTGTCAGATGTGGGGTTAGTGAATATCTTTTCCCATTCTGTAGGCTGCCTTTTTGTCTTGTTGACTGTGTCCTTTGCTTTACAGAAGCTTCTCAGTTTCAGGAGGCCCCATATTTTAATTGTTGACCTCAGTATCTGTGCTACTGATATTATGTTCAGGAAGTGCTCTCCTGTACCAATTCGTTCAAGGGTACCTCCCACTTTCTCTTCTAAGAGGTTCAGTGTGGCTGGATTTATTGAGGTCTTTGATCCATTTGGACTTAGGTTTTGTGCATGGTGATAGACATGGATCTTTCTTCAGTCTTCTACATGCCAGCATCCAGTTATGCCAGCACCATTTGTTGAAGATGCTTTCTTTTTTCCATTTAGCTTCTTTGTCAAAGATCAGATGTTCATACTTGTGTGGGTTAATACCGGGGTGTTCAATTCAATTCCATTAGTCTACCTGTATATTTTTGTGCCAGTACCAAGCTATTTTCAGGACTATAGCTCTATAATAGAACTTGATATCAGGGATGGTGATGCCTCTAGACGTTGCTTTGTTGAATAGGGTTGTTTTGGCTATCTTGGGTCTTTTGTTTTTCCATATAAAGTTGAGAATTGTTCTTTGAAGGTCTGTGAAGAATTGTGCTGGGATTTTAATGGGGATTGCATTGAATCTGTAGATTACTTTTGGCAAGATTACCATTTTTACTATCTTGATCCTACCCATCCAAGAGCATGGGAGATCTTTCTATTATCTGATGTCTTCTTTAATTTCTTTCTTTACAGACTCAAAGTTCTTGTGATACAGGTCTTTCACTTGTTTGGTTAGCATTACCCCAAGGTATTTTATGTTTTTTGTGACAATTGTAAAGGGTGATGTTTCTCTGATTTCTTTCTCAGCCCTTTTATCATCTGTATGTAGTAGAGCTACTGATTTTCTTGAGTTGCTCTTGTATCCTGCCACTTTGCTGAAGGTATTTATCAGCTGTAGGAGTTTCCTGGTAGAGTTTTTTTGTGGTCATTTATGTAAACTATCATATCTGAAAATAGTGAATGTTTGACCTCTTCCTTTCCAATTTGTATCCCCTTGATCTCCTTTTGTTGTCTTATTGCTTTAGCTAGAACTTCAAGTACAATATTGAAGAGGTATGGAGAGAGTGGACAGCCTTGTCTTGTTCCTACTTTTAGAGGAATCCCGTTGAGTTTCTGTCCATTAGTTTGATGTTGGCTGTCGGTTTGCTGAATATAGCTTTTATTATGTAAAAGTAAATTCCTGTTATCCCAGATCTCTCCAAGACCTTTGTCATTAAGGGGTTTTGGATTTTGTCAAAGGCTTTTTCAGCATGTAGTGGGATGATCATGTGATTTTTGTTTCTCAGCTTGTTAATATGGTGGATTATATTGATGGATTTTCATATGTTGAACCATCCCTGCATCCCTGGGATGAAGCCTACTTGATCATGATGGATGATTTCTCTGATGTGTTCTTGGATCTGATTTGCCAGTATTTTATTGAGTGTTTTTACATCAATGTTCATGTGGGACATTGGTCTGAAGTTCTCTTTCTTAGTTGTGTCTTTGTGTGGCTTTGGTATCAAGGTTATTGAAGCCTCATAGAAAGAGTTTGGCAAAGACACTTCTGCTTCTATTGTGTGGAATACTTTGAGAATAATTGGTATAAGATGTTCTTTGAATTTCTTGTAGAATTCTGCACTGAGGCCATCTGGGCCTGGGTTTTTTTTTTTTTTGGTTGGGAGATTATTGATGACTGCTTCTTTTTCCATAGGGGTTATAGGTCTATTTAAATTGCTTTTCTGTTCTTGATTTAATTTTGACAAGTAATAGCTATCCAGAAAATTGTCCATTTTCTTTAAATTTTTGAATTTTATGGAGTACAGGTTTCCAAGTCTGACCTGGTGATTGTCTGGATTTCTTCAGAGTCTGTTCTTATGTCCCCCTTTTCATTTCTGATTTTGTTAGTTTCTATGTTCACACTGTCGTTTGGTAAGTCTTGTTGATTTTCTCAAAGAACCAACTGTTTGTTACATTGATTTTTTTGTATTGTTTTCCTAGTTTCTACTTTATTGATTTCAGCCCTCAGTTTGATTATTTCCTGGCGTCTACTCCTCTTGGTTGAGTTTGCTGTTTTGTGTTCTAGAGCTTTCAGCTGTGCTGTTAATTCGCTAGTGTAACTATTCTCCAGTTTATTCATGTGGCCACTTAGTGCTATGAACTTCCCTTGTAGCACTGTTTTCAAAGTGTCCCATAAGTTTGAGTATGTTTTGTCTTCATTCTCATTGAGTTCTATGAAGTCTTTAATTTCTTCTTTTATTTCTTCTTTGACCCAGGAATGGTGCAATTGTGTGTTATTCAATTTCCATGAGTTTGTGGGGTTTCTTCAATTTGTGTTGTTGTTGAATTCTAATTTTAATGCATGGTGGTCTGATAAGGTGCATGGAGTTATTCCAATTTTTTGTACTTGTTGAGGTTTGATATGTGCCAAGTATGTGGTCAGTTTTTGAGAAGGTTCCATGTGACACTGAGAAGAAGATATATTTTGTTTTATTTGGATGGAATGTTCTATAGATGTCTGTTAAACCCAATTGGGTCATAACTTCTATTAGTTCCTTTGCTTCTTTGTTTAGTTTCTGTCTGGTAGTCCTGTCTAGTGGTGAGAGTGGGGTGTTGAAGTCTCCCACTATAAGTGTGTGGAGTTTTATATGTGCTTTGAGTTGTAGCATTGTTTCTTTTAAGAACGTGGATGCCTTTGTGATTTGGGCATAGATGTTCAGAATTTAAACTTCATCTTGGTGGATTTCTCCTGTGATAAGTATGAAATGACCTCCTTCATCTCTTTTGATTGATTTTAATTTGAAGTCTAATTTGTTAGATATTAGGATATTGAATACCTTTAACATCCACAAAAATAAGTGAGTGACTACCTTTTTGAGGCATTTTATAAAACTCTAAATTAGGCCACCTTTTTATTCCTGGAAAAACACCTGATTGTAATACACTCTATTAAAAGCATGAACTGCTTGTTTCTTCTTGTTAATATTATTAATAGTTAATTTACATTTTTTTGGAGACAGAGTCATACCATGTGACCCAGGCTGACCTTGAACTCATGGTCCTCTTGCATGCTGGGACCTCAGGATTACTCTACTTTCTTGGCTATCTGCTTCTATTCTTTTAAATTTTATTTTTAGCTACTTGGTTGTTTAACTTGTTTTTCCTTTTTCCATATAGTTTGATATCTGAAAATTTCCTTTTTTAACAATTTTAGCTGTAGTCCACATATTTTATATGTTGTATTTTCATTAAAATTATTTTCAATACATTTTGTAATTTCCTATTTTACTACTCTTTTCTCTCACAAGTCTTTTTACAAGTATGCATTTGTGTGTGTTCACATGTGTGTGTGCGTGCACATATGTATGTGCGTATATGCACACATGGAGGTCAGATGTTGATATTGCTGTCCTCAATCATGCTCTGCTTTATTATTTTTGAGACAGTTTCTCACTGACTGTGGTGTTCATTGATTTGGCTAAACTGACAGGCCAGCAAACCTCAGGGATCCTCTTGTCTGCACTTCCTCAGCCCTGGGATATCATGCACTATTCACCTTTGCCATGCCCAACTGGATCCAAGCTCAGGTCTTCATGCTTGCACATTAAACACTTTACCCATTGAGCTATCTTCCTAGTTTCCATTTGGTAATGTTTGATTTTGTGAGTAAGTTCTATTTTTGTTATTTCATTGCTTGAGAATGTTGCATGTATTAGTTATATTAGTTGGAATTAAACATTTTGTTATGGCTTAGGTATACTAAATGTTTATGAATGTTCAGATAGGTTTTGATTTGTTTTCATTTTTGAGACAGGGTTTCTCTGTGTAGCCCTGCCTCTTATGGAACTTGTTCTATAGACCAAGCAGGCCTTAAATTCTCAGGGCCTGCCTCTGCCTCTCAAGTGCTGGGATTAAAGGTATATGCCACCACACTCAGCCAAATATGTTTTAGAAAGAACACTTGCTCTCTGTTACCAGAGTTTAGTATTAAATATAAACATACATAACATATGTGAACTATGATATTTAATTACTGCACTGATTTTATTGTTTGTTTTTCTCTTTATTAGCTTGCTCATTTTTCTAAAATGAAGTCCTAGAGATAATTGAGAATATGACATATGATTACTTTATGTGAAAAATTTGTTCATTATACATCTTTCATTAAGGTTGTACAGAGTCTGTTTTATAAACATATTCCTTATTGCTCAATGAAAGCCTGTATACATTATGGGGCCAAAGGCTTGTTATAGAAGTGAGTAAGAATGTGGCATATTCTTCCATTCCATGTGAGATGCTCACATCTCTAGCATGAATAGGTTTTGTTTTATAGGTACACATTTTCTGTGGCTCAGAATAGGCCTATCTGTACTGTGGAACAAGAAACATTGAACTTTCCATTTGATTGATTTTTCATTGACAAAAGTGTAATCAGGTGATAGAAATATCAAAGAAGATGGAATTTATCAAAAGCTTAAATTGAAGGAACATATATCTGTAAACATCAAGAGAGCAGAGAGCACTAGAGGAACAGTAATTTGTAAGTTGAGATTAGGGTATATACATGAAATCACTTATGTGGCTGTTCAATACACACTTGGTGATTATGGTATAGGCAAAAGATTATGAATACGAATTACCAAACAGTCATCTTTCAACTTGAGCTAGAATATAATCTTCATAGATCACTACTTCTTTATTTTTTTAACTTTTCACCTGGTGTCCTTTAACTCGAGCTTGTTCAGCTCAGGTTTTGGGACCAAAGATTACCTAAAGTAAGGAGATTTTTAAATGAACTTAAGCTCATTAGTTATGATAACCAAAACTAAATCTGTCAATTGGGCCCTCCTGAATCTCTGCTTAATGGAGACAGCTGCGTCCAAGTTGCCAAGCTGTGGGACTCTAGATCATGTATGGCAGCCCTTGGACTTCCGGGTTGCACAACCTTTGCAGTCCAACATAGCAGTTGTCTATAGGAAGGAGTCACACTCCCTTTTCTCCATTAAGCAGTCTATGCTAAAGTGCTCTTATTCTAAGAGAATGAAAATGCAAAGGCACTAACATGTTGTGGTTTGCTACATTCCAGAGAATTCATCATTCTTTGAGTCCATCTACAGAACATGTACTACGTCTGTATTGCTTAGAAACTCTTTGATGACTGATGAAATGGAATCAGAAATTAATCATTTCACTTCTGTTTGTGTTGTTTCAAAGTTAAATTTAAATCTAAAGTTCAAAGTTTTACCTTTTGACACAAAATTCAACAGCAGTAATAGTGTTGGGAAAGTGAACCAAATTTTACATTCTGTACCAGAATACTGTAGAAATTTCTACTTGGTTTATTTAGATCTACAGCTTAGGCTTAGTCCACAATGATGAACACTGAAAACTCAGCCATGTTCAGAAAGTTAAAGTAAAAAATAAAATGGGTTGTATTATTCTATGTAAGTTTTAGTGGCGGTAGAATAGTCAGACTTAATTTCAGTTGTGGTGATTCTGCTAGTGTTTTGGCCCAGTGATCAACTGTATGTTTGGCTAGGCCCTGTGTGTTATTTCCAACTGTAATAAAAATGCCACATAAAAGTCATCCAGTCCATGGAAACTTCGCACAAGTGAGCAGAGCTTAATCTTAATGCTCAACTCGGGTCGTATAGTGTTGTTAGGCATTGCTGTATATTTCCCCAGTAACCCAGGCCTTTTAATGTGCATATACAGGCCAGTATGTTTTCTGTGTAAACCTACCTGCTTGTCCTATCTTCCTACTTAGGTGTTAATCTTTGGAACTTAGGAACTTCACCTTCATGTTTGGCTGTATGGGGGAAATATTAAATCCATATTAGGTACACAAGAAATGTTAGAGACACAAAAATTGTTTAGGACATTTTGAGTGTTTAAAACAGCATCTTCATTTGCCCTCCAGTCATAAAATAAAAATGCTGAGCTAGTGAAATTGCTTGGACTTGACATGTATCTGATGGCCAGAGCAGTAGCGAATCTGCTGACAGCCCTGAACAGGGGGAAAAACACACTGAAATGTTTGTAATGCTGTTTCAGGGAAATTGTAATTTTAAAGAAGTGAAACACATTATTTAGAGCCTGTGGATGTAATCCAGGCCTTTGAAGTGGGAAGAAGATCTTAATTAGTAAGAAATGGGAAGATTGAATGTGTTCCTGGAGAACCCAACTTGAAGAGGTATGCTTATCATAGATGCAGATGATATATATTGCACACTGGCTGCAGCGCTGCTTTGACAGTACAGAAGCCTTTAAAGTTGTGGAGCACATCTGTCCTCAAGTTTGCTCAGCATCTAATGAGCAGGCATTAATCACGTCCAACTTGGAGGCAGTTCATAAGGGACAAGGAAGATGATTTAAAGCTTGGAAAATAAAGCCTGTAAGGAGAGGTTCAAACAAATCACATTATTAGCTTGGCAACGAGGAGTTGAGGAGTGAGGACTTGCAGTCAGCCCATGCGAGGTTGTTTTTGTTGAGATGCCATGCTTAATGAGAAGCTTTTTGCAGGACTTCTAAGATTTCATTTTGTTCATCTTATTATAAAGACATAGTCATACAAAAACCCAGGAAACATCCAGAAGGGCTATTCAAAGCCAATGTAGAGACTGAACACAAAGTCTGGGGCCAGGGTTGCCTAGATGGAAATGGTTTTGTGGTATTTCTCTTAATTTCAGTTAACAGATGACACACACTTGTTTGTCTACTGCATCTTCACAACTAGACAAGCTTTACAGGGCTGGGGATTATGTCCTTCTCACTGATGTGCTCTCAGAACCTAACATAATGCTTAGGGCATACAAGAAATATTTACTAACAATGTTATGGTGGTTCATGCTTGTAATCCCAGTACCAGGGAAGCTGAAGCAGGAGTATTATTGTGACCATGAAGCTAGTCTGGGCTAAAGCTTCAGACCTTGTCTCAGAAAAAGAAAGAAATACACAAAGTTTTACCATGCACACAAAGACTACAGACACATATAGTACTTGAATGATAAAGATCACCCTGTACATGTTATTTTTGTACTTTTTATGAAGTGTGACAATCTTTTCATGTTATTAATATTTGACATTATCTTGAACAGTAGCAGGATGTTTTGCCCTATGGTTGTAGCCTCAGGTGTTTAATCTTGTGGACATTTAAGGTGTTTCTAGTTTTCTTTTATTTCTAATAATACAGAAATAATCATGATTATTACTAAATACTTCTTCATGGGGATTTTTCAAAAGGGGATTTTTACAAGAGACAGTGAGCTGTCACTCATTGAAGGTCTTGATTTAGCCAGTGGTGCTGCAGTTCTGCATGGAGTTGGTGACCTCAGGATCAAAGTGTGCTTGAACCTTTAGTACGTGCCTGTATTGCTGTCTAAGCTACCCATACCTCTATCTTACAGAGCAGAATAGAGTTTGTAACAGATATGGAGGAAGGAAGAAAATTCTCTGGAGACAGGAGATAAATTATAATAATATTTAAAACAGGAATCATGGTGTTAATTTTTTTCTCATGTTATTGATCAGCATCAGAATGGCTGGTAAACTAAATCACAGCATAACGTAAAATATTGACTGCCTATGTTAGGCTTAGCTGAGCATTCTTTCTTTTGTTAACACTAGAAAACTAAAGTTTCTATTGCTATGATAAAACACCATGGCCAAAGCAACTCAGGAAGGAAAAGATTTATTTCATTTTAGAACTTTTCATACTACATCACTGAAGGAAGTCAGGGCAGGAACCTGGAGGTAGGAGTTGGTGCAGAGGCCACAGTGTGTTTGTGTGTGTGTGTGTGTGTGTGTGTGTGTGTGTGTGTGTGTGTGATAGGTAGGTTATTTACCACTGAGTTATATTCCCAATCTTTTATAAATTTTATGTTTTGGATAAAGGTCTTACTAAGTGTCCCAGAGTAGTCTTGAACTTGTTATTCTCCTGTCCCAGCATTCTAAATAGTTAGGATTACTGGCCTTTACTACCAGACCTGGCTGATTTATGTTTCATGAAATTAATTACTTCTAAGGATTGCCTGTGTATAAAATTCTCTTTCTAATATTTTATTTATCAAATTGGAAAATGGGTTCTAAAAATCTAAAAAAAGTGACTATGAAGTTCATTCAAACATGGCTTATGTACTAGATAATATTTTCTTCACCATACATGTTATTTTACTAGCAAGGTTGTCCTATTATCTTGCCATTGTGATCATGTCTATCTTTGCTGTGGTTTGTTATGGAGTTACTGCAAAACCTCTGAGGCTGAGTATTCCAATTTGAGATTTATGACTGTACTCTCTAAACTTTATTTCTATTTTCTCTTATCAGATCTACTATTCTGGCTGTTGTTTGGAATATTGGTCCTTGTTTTTCCCTGTTGTCCTTTACAATTTCTCTTTTGGGTACTGCATGCCATTCTTGAACTGTTTGCCTCGAACTATGAATTAGATAAATTCCATGTGTCCTCAAATTTGATATGACACACTCTAGGAATAGAAGATGCTCCCTGTTTCCTCCCCCAGGATCCCTCTGTGATCTTGGTGAATGAAGCAACACTGTTATAAAAGTGAGACTTTGGCAGAATGAGTGGAGTAGAGCATGTCAACTCACATTAATACGATGAAGGAGAGTCATATCCTCCCTGGTGCATACACTTGCTGATTCTGCTGCCTGAAGCACACATCTCTCATTCATCTCCATGGTCTGCCTGAACTCTGAAGGGATTCCTACCTTACTTATCCTGCTTGCAGTTCGTCTGCCACAGCTCATGGCTGCAGGCAGAGCTGAGAATTCTGGGTAGGAGGCAATGGGCTTTATTATTCATGACAACAGCATTGTTAGGAGCATGTGGCTTTTCTTTTACTGATTCCCTGAGTCTCAGTTCCCACAAGGAGCTACAAAGAGGGTCAGGTAACATCAGAGTTCTGTTGCCAGAACCCACATTTGGTAGTTTACAGCTGCCTGTAACTCTCACCAGAGGATCAAACTCGCTCTTCAAGCTTCCTTGGGCATGTGCATACCCATTCTCTCTCTCTCTCTATTTCTCTCTCTCTCTCTCTCTCTCTCTCTCTCTCTCTCTGTCTGTCTGTCTGTCTCTGTCTCTCTCTCACACACACATAAATAATGAAAATAATTTTTCCTTTTTTGAGACAGTCATAGCTGCCCTGGAACTTGCTCTGTAGACCAGGCTGACCTCAAACTCACAGAAATCCACCTGCCTCTACCTCCTGAGTGCTGGGATTAAAGGTGTGCACCACCACCACCTGGCCTGAAAATAAATCTTTAAAAAAGGTAATGAGTGGTGTGAAAATTCCTGGCTATTTAAAAATGGGCTCTCATAAGCTGATAAGGGTTAGTTCTAGTACCTCATCCTGGTGAGAATATACACACCATAGTAAGATGGCTTATTGTCACAAGAAGTAATTTACACAATAGAAAGCTTATACAGTAGCTTATTTGTTTTTACCCAGTCCAGGAACATAAAGGATTAAAGGATAACCCTGTACTCTGAACTTGTGTTTTTGTAACTTCTTATGCTCACATCATCAGGTAGGATGCTGCTCATAAGATAGCACAAATCAGAATACTCAGGAGGCATTCAATTCCTAGGACAGTTTCTGAGCCAGCATCTGGGTGGAGCCTGAGAATCTGCATGTCTAACAAGTCCCCAGGTGACAATGCTGTGAGTGCAGAGACCACTCTTGAGAGCTATTACCCTAGTGTGATCATACACAAAACCCTTTGCCCAAAGTTCTGCTCCCACACACTGCATGGAAGAGGTAAGTTGTTGTTGCTTTTTAAATAAACAGTATACATGGACCAAAGGGAGGAAGGAAAAGCCAGAAAATCAAAGAAATAGGAAAGCATCCTATAAACGGGTGAACAGTGACCAAATCTGATCACTCCAGATCACAAAGAGAAGGTGAATTTGGGTATATGGGAACACATAATCTCTTGTTTCATAACCCTGCTGTATGCTGGCTTCCTAAAAGAGGAGGCCTGGCTGCAAATAGTTTTGATGAGGGCACGAATCTTGAGGCTTGCTGGGTAACCTTTCCTTTAGATGAAATGGAGCAAAGATCACTTATTTAAGGGCCTGCATTTCAAACAACCTTGAAAAAAATGATTTACCCATTACCATGTGGTACTCATGCAAATAAGAGGGCTTGGGCAAAGAGGGAACACTTACCCTTGATTAGATGGGACATATTAGCTTCCTGAAATTTTCTCACCTGTTTAAGCAGCTCTCAATCACAAAAGCCTGACAGGATAGACACTCATGGTGGGAAGGTTTAACAGGGCTCAGCTAAACCCAAGGGGTGTCACACTCATACTAGATCTCCAGGGCAGTATATGATTTTCTCTGTCCCTCTCAAATCCCGTTTGCTTAGGCACAGGACAGTAACCTTTCCTTTGCAAGTTCATCAGGGGCGGATGTTGTAGGCATACTACTCAGTCTGGCTGGCATTTTTGCAACTGATTTAACACTAGGGCTGGTTAACTCACAGAAGGCAGACAGAGAAAAACAAGAGAGGAATATGATTTGACATAGGGAATCCTGGTAGAATCGGATGGCAGTAAAAGTCTGATTTTCCTGAGTTGAACTATTTTGTCATTTGCTGGGGAACCAAACCTGACCTTGGCACTTATGCACAAGCTTGTTTCAATAAGCTCTATTTGAAATCAGCAGAGAAGAAAGATGGTTGTTAATTCATCATCAGACATCGAGACACAGTAGTTTGGAGGAAGAAGAGGCTGAACCAATATCTTACTTGGCTTTCTGTGCTCTACTCTGAAAAACCTTGCATTGCTGTGGGCTCAGCTTTTACCCAGCTCAAAGGGGTATCATTACCCTTCCTGGAGGGGGATGAATATCAGGGGGTTGGAGGATGTTGGTCCCTAAGAGGAAGCCTTTTGTCTGTGCATCTCTAGTTTTTATTATGACTGGATGACTTTTTAGGTTCAAGGATCTTGAAGGATCCTGTTGTCCAAGCTAATTCCAGTCATCTTTTAGAGAACTGTAGACATTGCTAGTGGGGTAGGGTTAACAAGCATGCTCTGGGGTTTTGCAAAGCCCAGTCCTGGGATCAGTGACATCACTACCAGCATCAGTATCTAGGGCATGAATTGCCTGTTCTTGGGCCCCACCCGTGGGCTGGGACTCAGTGACCTGGCTAGTATGAGTCCTCCCGGGGATCCTGGTGCATGCCAAAGCTTGAGATCCACAGGCCCGTGTGAACATTGTTTCTTGCAGGCCTCCCGTGGTAGGTAGCAGAAAGCAAGCGGTTTTTGCATTTGGGATGAGCTGTTTAATAGCAGCCATCCTTCCCACTCTGGTTGTATTTTAAATAATGTGCATTTCTTCCCTGGTGTCACTGCTTAATGATAAAGTGGCATTTTGACTGTTTAAAAAGGTAAGTGAAACTACTTTTTGGTAAGCAGACCTGAAGAGGCATGTGCATAAAGGGTGCTCTTTGCTTTAGGATCCATCATTTACCTACTGTGAGAGTATGGCTGGAACATTTACTCGAACTTATCCTTTGTATCCAGACCAGATAATATCAGGTCTATCACTGTATACATTATATATTAGTTTGGGATCTCTTCTTTACAGAATGCTTTATGACTACAACATGGTAACAGGGCTTTGTTCTTGACACATCCCTTGGACTTGGATTGACTTATTGGCCATATGGCAGGAATATAGGCTGGTAGAATGAAGGGCTCATCAAGATCCATGTGACAGTATTTTATTAACGGTCATATCATTGTTCACCTTGTGAAGGTTAATGCACCCTGATGAAATGCAGGTTTCCATTGCAGGCTGAGCCAGCCTGGCACTTAGGATCCATTTGAGAATACGCATCACTTTTCTTCCCCATCAAGAGCACCTAATATATTAGTTCTATAATGAAGACACCTAAGTGAAGTTTTCACGAGCTGGAAAATGGGTGAGACTACCAAGGAAAAGGTAGGCTTTGGGAAACTTACTTTAAGCTTTAATTTACTTACCTGAAAGGAGGGTATAACACAGGGCTTTATGGCTTTGAGTCATTGCTGGAATTGTACATGAAACGTCCTCAGTAGAGTGTGCAACTCTGTATGTGACCAGAGTTCAAGAGCCATTTAATATGTATGTGTGGATGTGGCTATACACATGTGAATTCATGGATGCTCTCATAATTCATAATATAAACTCTTGCATTCATATGACGCATGTCTAATACAAACACATAATGCATGGCTGAATAATAGACTATTATGTGATTTGGAATGACTAGAACAAATTATACCTCAAACTGTTCCATATTTATTCCCTCTCTGTATATTCTTCCCTATCATTGCCATTATTACCAGTAAGTGAGTTATCTCCAGAAAAGCATTTCATGTGGCTAAGATCCATCACGGGCTGCCCATCCAAACCTTACTGTGATTTGGGATGGGTTAGTGGAGAGGGATATACAGGAGGCCCAGTAGCTATAGAGAAAACAATGAGAGTGGGAATGGGATATAGATTGGGGAACTTACCTTCCTCACAGTGTGCTCAGGGTTATCATAGAATGGAGCTAAGGCCACTTTGTCTTTGTGGAACGTGCTGACTCAGCAAAATCTTTTCTCCGACTCTTAGAATGAAAGTTATCTTCGGACACTAGCGATCCATCAGTTATCTCAGGTGTGTGTATGTAAGGCGTGCACGTGGATGGCCACATAGCTCTGTCTCTGCCTCACTCTGCAGCCTTGGCAAACTCCACTCTCCCCTTTGCTTTCTGTGCCTTTACATGGTATGTCTAGTTCAATATACTTGGGTGGGCTGTCTCCCTCCCTCCCTGGCTCCCTTTTCCCCCTTTTCCTTCCTTCCTTCCTTCCTTCCTTCCTTCCTTCCTTCCTTCCTTCCTTCCTTCCTTCCTTCCTTCCCTCCCTCCCTCCCTCCCTCCCTCCCTCCCTCCCTCCCTCCCTCCTTCCTTCCTTCCTTCCTTCCTTCCTTCCTTCCTTCCTTCCTTCCTCCCCCCTCTCTCTCTGTGTAGGACTGGCTTGCCTAGAACTCATTGTTATACCAGGCTTGTCTCAGACCTTCAGAGATCTCCCTGCATCTGCCTCATAAGTGTAACACACCTTGCCATGCTTTTTCTTTTTGAAATGTTCTTCTTTCACTCTTGGCTTAGTGATTATACCACTCTCGACTTAGGCATCAGTTTAAATCCTACTTCTTTAAGATCTTTCTGATCTCTCCCAGGTTTGTATTTCAGCTCTGTGACTCATTTTCCTCTGTTTTTAATTTAAATTAAAAACAATCTTATTTTACATACCTATCCCAGTTCCCTCTCCCTCCTATCCTCCCATGCCCCTCACCAACCCCCCCTAAAGGGTGAGGCCTCCCATGGGGGGTCATCAAAGTCTGTCAAATCATTTGGGGCAGGGCCTAGGCACTCTCCCATGTGTCTAGGCTGAGAGAGTATCCCTCCATAGGGAATGGGCTCCCAAAGTCTGTGCACTAGGGATAAATACTGATTCCACTTCCAGGGGTTCCATAGACTGGCTGGGCCTCGGTCTTGACCCCTTTTCTCATTGCTCCTCTCTCTCTGTCACTGGATTTCTTGAGTTTGGCTCAGTGTTTAGCTGTGGGTGTCTGCCTCTGCTTCCATCTGCCACTGGATGAAGGCTCTAGGATGACAATATAAGGTAGTCATCGATCTCATTACAGGGGAAGGGCATTTAAGGCAGCCTCTCTACTATTGCTTAGATTCTTAGTTGGGGTCATCCTTATGGATCCCTGGACATTTCCCTAGTGCCAGATTCTCTTTAAATCTCCAATGGCTCCCTCTATTATGGTATCTATTTTCTTGCTGTCCTCTATTCTCCCCCCCCCACTCAATATTCCTGCTCCTTCATATTCTCCTTCTGCCCCCCCTCTGCTTCCCTCTCCTTCCCTCCCCACTCCCCGGTGCTCCCAATTTGCTCAGGAGATCTTGATGTGACTCATTTTCCAAACTCTAATATTCTGAGAGCATAACACAGTGCTTACTATGTTCTCTTGGGGACAAGCATATGAGTGTTATGTGAATTCTGAGAGTTGAGAGAAAGAAAACTAATATGGATTTCCTTACCTCTTCTATCTTGACTAGAATTCATTCCTGAACCTCCATGATATAAGCTGTTAAAGCACCTCAAACTGCTACAGTTAGGAAAATGAAAAAAAATGTATTGCACGGTTCATGTGAATTTCTTTACCTTCCTTCAATTTTCTGGCAGGACAAGAAAACCTTATTCTATTAGTTGTGGGGGCTCAACTGTTAGCTTGTGACTCTGAGTCTGTGACACGTTCCTTCCCTATCAGCTCAGTTGCAAAGTGAGTACTTTATAAATCATAGAAATAAAACTGCGCTTTACCTTTTCTATGTTTGTAGGTGGGTGCATCAAGAATTTCTGGGGATTTGAACATTTCTTTCACAACACTGTGCAGGAAGTGGTTTATCATTTTATTTTGAGTTGATGTTCCTGGTAATAACATTCACATACCTAGGACAGAGAGGCAATTGTTCAGCTGTCACCCCAAACTTAGTCATTCCATTGATCTGACATCAGAAAGTGCTTATCCTATTGATTTAGTGTCAGATGGGTGGTATAATAGTAATAACGGGCTTTGATTGACAGCTTGAGTTGACAGATTATCAAGTCCTACTTTCCCTCAGCCAAAGCTGCTGGCAAGTTTGGAACATTACCTTGCTGGCACAGATCCATTTGACCAGATCCACATTGTATCACATGTGCTAAATCCAGTCCTCATATGATGACATTGTAAATGCTCCAAATTCAGTTTATTTAAAATACATACCTGGGGAATCAAGAATTATCTAAACTTAGGGGGGGGGAGCATTAAGACTAAGATAAATAAACATTATTGATTTTCAGATGTGCTGATACATGCCTGAAATCCCAAGACTGCAGAGGCAGAGAGAGAGGGAGGTAGAGAGTATGAGGCCTGCCTGGGTTACAAGGTAACAAGTTGCCTTAGAACACAAATGCAAAATAAAAGTAAACAACAAATAAAGCAGTGTTGTGTGCCTGAATAAGTGACCTGACATCTATGGCTTGTGTGCTAGTCCGTAGAAAGGTGGCTGGGGATGGTGAGGTGGTTCTGGTCTGCAATTCTCAGCCATCTAGAGAGAGACTGCCACAGAGGCTGCATCGTTGTCACCAGTGGCAAATATTCCAGGTTCTTGGGACACTGATCAGAAAAAAAGGAGGTTAGACAAGTTGTTATGTAGCTTGAAGTTAGGCGTGCCTGCAAGAATCCACACCTGAGTCTCCACTTGTAGTTCTGGGATTTCCCCCATGGTGTGCTCCTGGGACAGCAACAGCAGCATCCCCAGAGCGCTCGCTGTGAGAAATGTCAGCTTTCTGCTTCTGTTGAGCCCTCAGCAATGAGGGCCTGCAGTTTAACAAGATTCCCAGGTGATTCTCATTAAGGTTTGAGGAGCATTTGTTTAAGAGTTTCTTCCTCTTCAGATGCAAATTTCCTAAAGTAAAATCTTTCCTAGGACTGAAGTAGGTTAAACTCTAGGTTTTAGGTTCTTAACCTGTGTATTCAGTCTTTAGAAGGTCAGGGTTCTGAGCTGTAGGCAATAGAAATATGTTTGGGTTGAGCTCAGTCAGTGACTGACTAGAAAGTATTGCCTAGTTCTCAGGGTGACCAAGAAGGATCAGGAACAAGGCTGATAAACAAGGGATGCTAGTTATCTGGGTCTGTAGCCAAAACTATAGCAGACAATCATTGTGATGAGGTCATTGCTGCTACAACAAGCCAGCTTGTACCAGCTTGTAAGGGCCAATTGCCTGCCTCTCTTGTGGGCATTCACGGAGGCCTTGTCCATTTGGATGCTTGAAATCAGCTGTACAGAGAAATTTTCCACTGTAAAGTCCAGCAAGTGCTACAAATCAGGACTCTTTTTGAGAGCAGATTTGCCAGCGTACTGCTGTACTAAGTCCATTACCGGAACCACTAGGCCTGCTTCCCTTGGAGATTCGATGCTATAGACACAGCAGATGTCAGCGTGGATATTTACCTGCACTTTATTGTTTTTTTCTTTTTATCATTAGCCAGAGGCAAGTATCATGGAAGAATCAAGTCAGCGATTCCTCCTTTGGGCTGTACAGTGAAATTACCTGGAAAACCTAAAAACAAAAACAAAAAAACAGAACAGAACAAAACAAAAAACCCAGATTTCCTTCCTCAAAATTCTGATTTAGTTTACTTGCATGAAGGATTATTGAAGTTTGGACCAGCAGTAGCAGTATAAATGAGAAACTTGTGATCAATAAATTCTGGGGCCCCACCCCAGACCCTCTAATAAATTCTAGAGACGGGAACTACTGATTTGAGTTGTAGTGAGTCCTCTTGATTCTAATGGAGCTAAAGTTCAAGTTGATTTTTCTGCAGGATGATAGATGTGGGTCTCATTTCATTCCAGTTTTCCCGATATGCTTGAATTTTTGTGGAATATCACATGACAGTAATTTAGTGCACTTATGTTTGGGTCTTCCTATTTTGTTCCATTGATCCACATGACTGTTTTGTTACCAGTATAAAACTGGCAGCTAATAGATGCAACACTTTATAAAAGAAGTACTCTATCAAAGAGAACCATATACTTGCAGGTGCACTAGGAGACCACAAGAGTACACCGAATTCCCTGAAGTTGGAGTTATATGCAGTTGTGACCTGGCCAACATGGATGCTGGGAACTGAACTCAGGTCTTCTGAAAGTACAGGATCTCCTCTTAACTACTAAGCTGTTTTTCCAGCTCCAACACTAATGATTTAAACAAATGAAAGTGACACAGTTTTGGTCCATGGCTGAGTCAGTGAAATACTTATAAAAACCCCAACCAAAATAGGTTCCGAGTTTGGCATGTAACTCAGTGGAAGAGTGTTTCTTTTGTATGTGATAGATTGTAAGATCAAGATTCACTACCTGTGTGTGTGTGTGTGTGTGTGTGTGTGTACATCTCTGTGTGTTCTAATTTGTAATGAACATTCAGAATGCCCTGATCTTGAAAATAACCCAAACTCTCATAAACTGGAAGCCTTTAAAATCTTTATTATGTGTATTTGACTATGCTTAATTAAGATGAAATAGAAAAGGAAATAAATACAAAGAAATAACATAATCTTGTTTCAGTTTTCATTTGAGTTTTTTGAGACAGGGCTTCTCTGTATAGCTCTGGCTGTTCTGGAACTCACCATGTAGACCAGGCTGGCCTGTAACTCACACAGATTTGCCTGCCTCTGCCTCCTGAGTCCTGGGATTAAATGCGTGGACCAGCACTGTCTGGCTCAAGTTTTATGAGATCTTTAAACATTTATTTATTTATTTAGTGTGTATATATATACATATATATATGTATATATATCATGGTACAGACTGAGCAGTTATATTTTGGAATACATATTATTTATGCTTATGTTTATATTTATATATATGCATGACATGACTATACACACACATGTTCATGTAAACACAATGAAAAAAGAGGTCACAAAAAAGGGACA